>NC_080454.1:7965858-8265858 GCF_028018845.1 Melospiza georgiana | reverse complement strand
TACCCCTGAGACACACCTGGGCACACCTGGGGTACACCTAGGATACACCTGGGCACACCTGGGGTACACCTCATACCCCTGAGACACACCTGGGCACACCTGGGCACACCTGGGCACACCTGGGGCACACCTGGGCACACCTGGGTACACCTGGGGGCACTGGGGTCACACCTGGGGCAGCTTCCAGCAGATCCTGCTGTGCTTCAACAGCACCAACTACAACAGGTAAATACACCTGGGGACACTGGGGACACACCTGGGATACACCTGGGGACACCTGGGGCGTTGGGGACACACCTGGGGGCACTGGGGACACACCTGGGCACACCTGGGACACACCTGGGATACACCTGGGTACACCTGGAGCCATTGGGGACACACCTGGGCACACCTGGGCACACCTGGGGCATTGGGGACACACCTGGGGCAGCTTCCAGCAGATCCTGCTGCGCTTCGGCAGCGCCAACCACAACAGGTAAATACACCTGGGGGCACCTGGGGGCAATGGGGACACACCTGGGGGCACCTGGGTACAGCTGGGCACACCTGGGGGATTGGGGACACACCTGGGGGCATCTGGAGCACACCTGGGGACACCCGGGGGCACACCTGGGGACAGCCATGGGCACACCTGGGCACACCTGGGGACACACCTGGGGTCACCTGGGGTCACCTGGGCACACCTGGGGGATTGGGGACACACCTGGGCACACCTGAGGGAGTTTGGGGGCACCTTGGGATACCTGGGCACGCCTAGGACACACCTGGGGACACACCTGAGGGATGCCTGGGCACACCTGGGGTCACCTGGGCACACCTGGGGTCACCTGGGCACACCTGGGGACACACCTGAGGGAGTTTGGGGGTACCTGGGGACACCTGCAAACACACCTGGGACACACCTAGGAGACCCGGACACACCTGGGGACACCAGGGCACACCTGGGGACACCACGGGGGCATTTGGGGACATGTGGGGGCACTGGACCAGCAGCTCCCACAGCGCCGAGCGTGACAGGTACCGGCAACACCTGGGGCACACCTGGGCACACCTGGGCACACCTGGGGGCACCCCGGGGGGATCTGGGGCTCCCACCGGGGGAGGGGCCCTGAGTTCCGCCAGGAACTGCCCAAAATTCCCCAAAAATCCCCCCAAAATTCCCCCCAAAAATCCACGAAAATCCCCCCCAAAATTCCATAAATATGCCCCAAAAATGCCCCCCAAAATTCCATTAATATGCCCCAAAAATCCCCCCAAATTTCCCCCAAAAATCCATGAAAATCCCCCCAAAATTCCATAAATATGCCCCAAAAATTCCCCCCAAAATTCCCCAAAAATCCCCCCAAAATTCCACCAAAACCCCTCCAAAATTCCACGAAAATCCCCCCCCCAAAATTCTCTGAAAATCCCCCCCAAAATTCCATGAATATGCCCCAAAAATCCCCCCAAATTCCCCCAAAAATCCACGAAACCCCCCCCCAAAATTCCATGAATATGCCCCAAAAATCCCCCCAAAATTCCCCCAAAACCCCTCCAAAATACCACGAAAACACCCCCAAAATTCTCTGAAAATCCCCCCCCCAAAATTCCATAAATATGCCCCAAAAATTCCCCCCACCAAAATCCCCCCAAAAATTCCCGGGAAATCTCCCCAAAAGTCCCCCCCGAAATTCCCCAAAAATCCCTCCCAGGATGCCCCCAGAAATCCCCCCAAAATCCCCCCAAAAATCCGCTCCGATTCCCCAAAAATCTCCTCAAACGCCCCCGAACCCCCTCAGATCTCCCCAAATCCCCTCAACCCCCCCAAAATCCCCTCAAACAGCCCAGAACCCCCCAAACCTCCCCAAACCCACCAAAATCCCCCCAAATTCCCTCCAATCCCTCCCAAAATCTCTTCCCAACCCCTCCAATCTTTGCCAAACCCCCCCCGAATCCTCCCTAAATCCCCCCCAAATCCCCCTCCCCAAATCCCGAATTCCCAAAATTCCCAAATCCCCCAAAATCCCCAGACCCCCTCAGGGTCCCCCCCAATTCCTGAAATTCCCGACCCCCCCAAATCCAGGGCGGAGCTTTAAAGAGTCACACTGGCACGACCCTCCCCAAAATGGCCCCAAATCTCCCCAAAATGGCCCCAAATCCCCCCAAAATGGCCCCAAATCCCCCCAAATGGCCCCAAATCTCCCCAGAATGGCCCCAAATCCCCCCTCAAATCCCCCCCTAGGCTCCCCCAGACCCCCCCAAATTCCCCAAAAATCCCAAACCCCCGCGATCCAGGGCCTGGCTGATGCAGAGATTCAAAGAGTCGCGCTCGCACAAAATCCCCCCAAATCCCCCCCCAAAATGTCCCCAAATTCCCCAAATCCCCCCCAAAATGTCCCCAAATCCCCCCCAAAATGTCCCCAGATTCCCCCAAATTCCCCCCAAAATGTCCCCAAATCCCCCCAAAATGTCCCCAAATCCCCCCTAATCCCCCCCAAAAATGTTCCCAAATCCCCCCAAAATGTCCCCATATTCCCCCAAATCCCCCCCCCAAAATGTCCCCAAATTCCCCCCCAAAATGTCCCCAGATTCTCCCAAATCCCCCCCAAAATGTCCCCAAATTCCCCCCAAAATATCCCCAAATTCCCCCAAATCCCCCCCAAAATGTCCCCAGATTCCCCCAAATCCCCCCCAAAATGTCCCCAAATTCTCCCAAATCCCCCCCCAAAATGTCCCCAGATCCCCCAAATCCCCCCCAAAATGTCCCCAGATTCCCCCAAATCCCCCCCAAAATGTCCCCAGATCCCCCAAATCCCCCCCAAAATGTCCCCAGATGCCCCCCCAGGCCCCCCCCGATAGCCCCCAGCCCCCCGGGATCCCCCCGAATTCCCAAAATCCCCAAATCCCCGCAATCCGGGGCGCGACCGATGCAGGAGTCGCATTCGCAGAAACTCCCCCGAAATACCCCCAAAATGGCCCCAATTCTCCCCAACCCCCCCCCCCCAAATGTCCCTAAATCCCCCCCCCGGACCCCCCCAGCCCCCCGAATTCCCAAAATTCCCAAATCCCCGCAATCCAGGGTGCGGCTGATGCAGAGCTCTAAGGAGTCGCACTCGCACAAACCTCCCCCAAATTCCCCCAAATCCCCCCCAAAATGGCCCCAATTTTCCCCAAAATGGCCCCAAATCCCCCCCAAATCCCCCCAGATCTCCCCCAGCCCCCTCATCCCCCCCGGATCCCCCCGAATTCCTGGCGTTCCCGCGGCAGGGCGCGGCTGATGCAGAGCTGTAAGGAGTCGCACTCACACAAACCTCCCCAAAGTGCCCTGAACACCCCCAAAATGGCCCCAAATCCCCCCAAAATGGCCTCAAATCCCCCCAAAATGGCCCCAAATCCTCCCCGGACCCCCCCAGCCCCCCGAATTCCCAAATCCCTGCAATCCAGGGCGCGGCTGATGCAGAGCTGTAAGGAGTCGCACTCGCACAAACCTCCCCCAAATTCCCCCAAATTCCCCCAAAATGGCCCCAAATCCCCCCAAAATGGCCCCAAATCCCCCCCAGCCCCCCCAGCCCCCCGGATCCCCCCGAATTCCCGGCGTTCCCGCTGCAGGGTGCGGCTGATGCAGAGCTGTAAGGAGTCACACTCGCACGAGCTCCCCCAAATTTCCCCAAACCTCCCCAAAATCCCCCAAAATGGCCCCAAATCCCCCCAAAATGGCCCCAAATCCCCCCAGAATGCCCCCAAATCCCCCCCAGCCCCCTCATCCCCCCCGGATCTCCCCGAATTCCCGGCATTCCCGCTGCAGGGCGCGGCTGATGCAGAGCTGTAAGGAGTCGCACTCACACAAACCTCCCCAAAGTGCCCTGAACACCCCCAAAATGGCCCCAAATCCCCCCAAAATGGCCTCAAATCCCCCCAAAATGGCCCCAAATCCCTCCCGGACCCCCCCAGCCCCCCGGATCCCCCCGAATTGCCGGCGTTCCCGCTGCAGGGCGCGGCTGATGCAGAGCTTTAAGGAGTCGCACTCGCACGAGTCGCTGCTGAGCCCCTCGAGCGCGGCCGAGGCGCTGGAGCTGAACCTGGACGAGGATTCCATCATCAAGGCCGTGCACAGCAGCATCCTGGGCCAGGAGTTCTGCTTCGAGGTGCGCCCGCCTTCCGGAACCTTCCGGAACCTTCCGGAACCTCCCGGGGGCGCCTCCCCGGGGGGGGGGGGGGCGTGGCTCACCTGGGGCTGGGGGCGGTGCCCGCAGGTGACGACGGCGTCGGGCACCAAATGTTTCGCCTGCCGGTCGGCGGCCGAGAGGGACAAATGGATCGAGAACCTGCAGCGCGCCGTGAAGCCCAACAAGGTGGGGGAGGGCGGGGGGAGGGGCTGGGGGGAGGGGCTGAAGGATGGGGGAGGGGCTAGTGGGAGGGGGGAGGGGCAACTGGTTGGGATGGGGTTGGTCAGTGGGGTTTGGTGGTCAGCTGGTTATGGGGAGAGTCAGTGGGTCATGGGGATGGTCAAATGGTCATGGGGATGGGTAATTGGTCATTGGGGTGGTCAATGGGTCATGGGGATGGTCAGCGGGTCATGTGGTTGGTCAACTGGTCATGGAGATGGGTAATTGGTCATTGGGGTGGTCAACTGGTCATGGGGATGGGTAATTGGTCATTGGGGTGGTCAATGGGTCATGGGGATGGTCAGCGGGTCATGTGGTTGGTCAACTGGTCATGGAGATGGTCAGCGGGTCATGGGAGTGGGCAACTGGTCATGGAGATGGTCAGCGGGTCATGGGAGTGGGCAACTGGTCATGGGGATGGTCAGCGGGTCATGGGAGTGGGCAACTGGTCATGGAGATGGTCAGCGGGTCATGGGAGTGGGCAACTGGTCATGGGGATGGGCAACCGGTGGGGATGGGGATGGTCATTGGAGTTTGATGGTCAACTAATGTTCAATGGTCAGTTGGTGTTCAATGGGCAATTGGTCATGGAGAGGGTCAGCGGGTCATTGGGGTGGTCAACGGGTCATGGGGATGGTCAGCGGGTCATGTGGTTGGTCAGCTGGTCATGGAGATGGTTCGCGGGTCATGGGAGTGGGCAACTGGTCATCGGGATGGGCAACCGGTGGGGATGGGGATGGTCATTGGAGTTTGATGGTCAACTAATGTTCAATGGTCAGTTGGTGTTCAATGGGCAATTGGTCATGGGGATGATCAGCGGGTCATGTGGTTGGTCAACTGGTCATGGAGATGGTCAGCGGGTCATGGGAGTGGGCAACTGGTCAATGAGGGTTGGCAACTGGCCATGGGAGTGGTCAACTGGTCATGGGGACGGGCAACTGGTCATGGAGATGGTTCGTGGGTCATGGGAGTGGGCAATTGGTCAATGGGGGTTGGCAACTGGCCATGGGAGTGGTCAACTGGTCATGGGGATGGGCAACCGGTGGGGATGGGGATGGTCGTTGGAGTTTGATGGTCAACTAGTGTTCAATGGGCAATTGGTCATGGCGATGGTCAGCGGGTCATTGGGTTGGTCAACGGGTCATGGGGATGATCAGTGGATCATGTGGTTGGTCAACGGGTCATGGAGATGGGCAACTGGCCATGGGAGTGGTCAACTGGTCATGGGGATGGGCAACCGTTGGGGATGGGGATGGTCGTTGGAGTTTGATGGTCAACTAGTGTTCAATGGGCAATTGGTCATGGAGAGGGTCAGCGGGTCATTGGGGTGGTCTATGGGTCATGGGGATGGGCAACTGGTCAATGGGCGTTGGCAATTGGTCAATGGGGGTTGGCAACTGGTCAATGGGCGTTGGCAATTGGTCATGGGGTTGGTCAATGGGTCATGGAGATGGACAACTAGTCATGGGGATGGGCAACTGGTCATGAGGATGGGGGTCATTAACTGGTGTTTGATGGTCACCTGGTCATGGGGATGGGGGTGGTCAGTGGTGTTTGATGGTCAGCTGGTTATGGGGAGAGCCAGCTGGTCATGGGGATGGTCAGCTGGTAATGGGGATGGTCAGCTGGTAATGGGGTGGGCAACTGGTGGGGACATGGGTGGTCAGTGGGGTTTGATGGTCAGCTGGTTATGGGGAGAGTCAGCTGGTCATGGGGATGGTCAGGGGGTCATGTGGTTGGTCAATTGGTCATTGGGTGGGCAACTGGTGGGGACATGGGTGGTCAGTGGGGTTCGATGGTCATCTGGGGTTCGATGGTCAACTGGTCATGGTGGTGGGCAACTGGAATTGGGGATGGGCAACTGGTCATTGGGTGGTCAACGGGTCATGGGGATGGGTAACTGGTTGGGATGGGGTTTGTTAACTGGTGTTCGACGGTCAACTGGTGTTTGATGGTCAATTCTTCATGGGGATGGGCAACTGGTCATGGGAGTGGGCAACTGGTCATGGGGGTGGGCAACTGGTCATGGGGGTGGGGCTCATTAACTGGTGTTTGATGGTCAGCTGGTTATGGGGAGAGTCAATGGGTCATGGGGGTGGGCAAGTGGTCATGGAGATAGGGGTGGTCAGTGGGGTTTGATGGTCAGCTGGTGTTTGATGGTCAACTGGTGTTTGATGGTCAACTGGGTATGGGGAGTCCATGGGTGATGGGGGTGGGCAACTGGTCATGAGGATGGGCAAGTGGTGTTTGATGGTCAACTGGTCATGGGGGTGGTCAGTGGTGTTTGATGGTCAACTGGTGTTTGATGGTTGGCTGGTTATGGGGAGGGTCAATGGGACATGGGGGTGGTCAACTGGTCATGGAAGAGGGCAACTGGTCAGGGGGGTGGGCAACTGGTCATGGGGATGGGGATGGCCAATGGGGTTTGATGGTCAACTGGTGTTTGATGGTCAGCTGGTTATGGGGAGAGTCAGTGGGTCATGGGGATGGGCAACCGGTCATGGGGATGGGGGTAGTCAATGGTGTTCAATGGTCAGCTGGTCATGGGGAGGGTCAACCGGCCATGGGGATGGGCAACTGGTCATGGGAAAGGGCAACTGGCGGGGATGACGTTCAATGGTCAATTGATGTTGGATGGTCAACTGGTTATGGGAGATTTAACTGGTCATAAGGGTGGGTGGCTGGTCAAGGGGGTGGGCAACTGGTCATGGAGATGGTCAGCTGGTGGGACGGGGATGGTCAGCTGTTGTTGGTGAGCTGGTCATGGGGGAGTGAACTGGCCATCAGGATGGTGAGGCAGTAGGAATGGAAATGGTCAGCTGGTGTCGATGATTAACTGGTCATGGGAATGGTCAGCTGGTGGAGATGGTCAGTTGATGTTGGATGGTCAGCTGGTGGGGATGGTCAGATAGTGATGGGGATGGTCATGGTGTCGATGGTCAACTGGTGATGGAACTGGACAGCTGATGTTGATGATCAATTGTTGATGGAGGTGGTCAGCTGGTGGGGTTGGTCATCTGGTGCCGATGATTAACTGGTGTTTGACGGTAAACTGGTGGTGGTAGTGGTTGACTGGTAATGGAGGTGGTCAACTGCTATTGATGGTCACGTGGGGTGTGATGGTCAGCTGACATCGATGGTCACCTGGTGGTGGGGGTGGTTATGGTGTTTACGGTCAAAAGTTGTCAATGGTCACCTGATGTTGATGGCTAACTGGTGGAGACGAAGATGGTCACTTGGTGTTGATGGTTAATTGGTGGGGTTGAAAATGGTCAGCTGGTGTGGATGGTCATCTGGTGGGGATGAAGATGGTCAGCTGGTGTTGATGGCTAACTGGTGGGGCTGAAGATGGTCAGCTGGTTTGGATGTCAGTGGGGATAAGGATGGTCAAGCAGTGGTGATGAGCCCGGTCAACTGGTCTTGACGGTCACCTGTGCTCGATGGTCAACTGGTGAGGATGAGAATGGTCAAGTGGTGTTGGTGGTCATCTGGTGGGAATGGAGATGGTCCATTGGTGTTGATGTCAGCTGGGCTAGAGATGGTCAAGCAATGGTGATGAGCCTGGTCAACTAGTGTTGATGGTCATCTGGGTGGTCAGTTGGAGGGGATGTTGATGGTCAGTTGATATTGACGGTCAGTCAGCAGGGCATAGAGGTGGTCATGATGTTGATGGTCATCTGCTGTCAATGGTCAGCTGGTGTTGCTGCCAGCTGGTGTTGGTGGTCATCTGGTGTCAGTGGTCAGCTGGTGTTGATGGCAACTGTGCTAAGGATGCCCAAGCCACGGTGATGAGCCTGGTCAGCTGGTGTTGATGGTCAGCTGGTGTTGATGGTCAGCTGGTGAGTATGGGGATGGTCAACTCGTGTTGATGGCCAGCTGGTGTTGATGGTCAGCTGGTGTTGAAGGTGAACTGGTGTTAACAATCAACTGGTGAGTGTGGGGATGGTCAGCTGGTGTTGATGGTCAGTGGTGTAGGTGGTCAACTGGAGTCAATGGTCAGCTGGTGTAGGTGGTAAACGGATGTTAATGATCAGCTGGTGAGTATGGGGATGGTCAACTGGTGTTGATGGTCAGCTGGCATTAGTGATCACCTGGTGTCAGTGAGGATGATCACCTGGTGTTCATGGTCACCTGGTGCTGATGGTCAGGTGGCCTTGATGGTCAGATGGTGTTAACGATCACCTGGTGTCAGTGGGGATGGTCACCTGGTGTTGATGGTCACCTGGTGTTAACAATCATCTGGTGACAATGGGGATGGCCACCTAGCATTGACGGTCAAGTGGCGTTGATGGTCACCTGTCGTTGATGGCCACCTGGTATTAACAATCACCTGGTGTCAATGGGGATGGTCAGATGGTGTTGATGGTCAGTAGGTGTTAGTGGTCACCTGGTGTTGATGGTCACCTGGTGTTAACAATCACCTGGTGGCAGTGGGGATGGTCATCTGGCATTGATGGTCAGTTGGTGGTGATGCTCACCTGGTGATGATGGTCACCTGCCATTGATGGCCACCTGGTGTTAACGATCACCTGGTAACAACGGGGATGGCCACCTGGCATTGATGGTCAGTGGGTGTTGATGGTCAGTAGGTGTTGATGGTCAGTAGGTGTTGGTGGTCACCTGGTGTTGAGGGTCCCCTGGTGTTAACGATCACCTGGTGGGAATGGGGATGGTCACCTGGCATTGATGGTCAGTAGGTGTTGATGGTCAGTGGGTGTTGATGGTCAGTTGGTGTTGATGGCCAGCTGGCATTGATGGCCACCTGGCATTGATGGCCAGCTGGCATTGATGGCCACCTGGTGTTGATGGCCACCTGGCATTGATGGCCACCTGGTGTTGATGGCCACCTGGCATTGATGGCCACCTGGTGTTAACGATCACCTCAAGTCAATGGCGATGGTCAGGTGCTGTTGACGGTCACCTCGAGTCAATGGCGATGGTCAGGTGCTGTTGGTGGCCATGGGGGTGTCCACCCGGCCTTGACGCCCACCCGGCCAAGGCCACCCCGTCGCGGCTCCGAGCCACTCCACGGGCGTCACCACCCCGCGGTGCCCCGCCCCCGCAGGACAACAGCCGCCGCGTGGACAACGTGCTGAAGCTGTGGGTGATCGAGGCGCGTGACCTGCCGCCCAAGAAGCGCTACTACTGCGAGCTGTGCCTGGACGACATGCTGTACGCGCGCACCACCAGCAAGGCCCGCACCGACAACGTCTTCTGGGGCGAGCACTTCGAGTTCAACAACCTGCCCGCCGTGCGCACCATCCGCCTGCACCTCTACAAGGACACCGACAAGAAGAGGAAGAAGGACAAGAGCAACTACGTGGGCATGGTGAGCATCCCCATCGCCAGCGTCACCGGGCGGCACTTCGCCGAGCAGTGGTACCCGCTGAGCCAGCCCAGCGGCAGCAAGAGCAAGGCCGGGTGCCCCGCGCTGCGCGTCAAGAGCCGCTTCCAGACCATGAGCATCCTGCCCATGGAGCTCTACAAGGAGTTCGCCGAGTACGTCACCAACAACTACCGCATGCTGTGCGCCGTGCTGGAGCCCGTGCTCAGCGTCAAGAGCAAGGAGGAGGTGGCCTGCGCGCTGGTGCACATCCTGCAGAGCACCGGCAAGGCCAAGGTGGGAGAGCGGGATGGAATGGTGGGATCTTGGGAGGGTTGGGGTGGTGGGATGGATGGATGGATGGATGGATGGATGGATGGATGGGGGATGGATGGATGGATGATGGATGGATGGATGGATGGATGGATGGATGGATGATGGATGGATGATGGATGGATGATGGATGGATGGATGGATGGATGGATGGATGGATGGATGGATGGATGGATGGATGGATGATGGATGGATGATGGATGGATGATGGATGGATGGATGGATGGATGGATGGATGGATGGATGATGGATGGATGGATGGATGGATGGATGGATGGATGGATGGATGGGGGATGGATGGATGGATGATGGATGGATGGATGATGGATGGATGGATGATGGATGGATGATGGATGGATGATGGATGGATGGATGGATGGATGATGGATGGATGGATGATGGATGGATGGATGGATGGATGGATGGATGGATGGATGATGGATGGATGGATGATGGATGGATGGATGATGGATGGATGATGGATGGATGGATGGATGATGGATGGATGGATGATGGATGGATGGATGGATGGATGGATGGATGGATGGATGGATGATGGATGGATGGATGATGGATGGATGATGGATGGATGGATGATGGATGGATGATGGGTGGATGGATGATGGATGGATGGATGATGGATGGATGATGGATGGATGGATGGATGATGGATGGATGATGGATGGATGATGGGTGGATGGATGATGGATGGATGGATGATGGATGGATGGATGGATGATGGATGGATGGATGGATGATGGATGGATGATGGATGGATGATGGATGATGGATGGATGGATGGATGGATGGATGGATGGATGGATGGATGATGGATGGATGGATGATGGATGGATGATGGATGGATGGATGATGGATGGATGGATGATGGATGGATCCATGGATGGATGGATGATGGATGGATGATGGATGGATGGATGATGGATGGATCCATGGATGGATGGATGGATGGATGGAGATGGGACAGAAGGACACCCACCACTGGCCCACACTGACGGTTGTGGACAGGACTTCCTGTCGGACATGGCCATGACGGAGGTGGATCGTTTCATGGACCGGGAGCACCTGATCTTCCGGGAGAACACCTTGGCCACCAAAGCCATCGAGGAGTACCTGAAGCTCATTGGCCAGAAATACCTCAAGGACGCCATTGGTGAGCGCCGGCAGCTCTGGGGGGTGTCAGTGGGGGCGTGGTCTCCTTGTCAGGAGTGTGGTGGGTGGGTGGTCCCACTCATGGCCATGACATGGTTGGGTGGGCCTTTCTTTTGGTCATGAGGTGATTGAGTGGTCCCCACTCATGGCTATGAGGTCATTGCATGGTGCCCATTCATGGCTAGGTTCCACCACCACCATCATGAGACCATTGGGTGGTCCTCACTCATGGACAGGTTCCATCACCGCCATCATGAGATGGTTGGGTTGTCCCTTCTCATGGCCATGACGTGGTTGGATTGTCCCTACTCATGTCCATGACAGTTTTTGAGGTCCCACACATGACCAATTACATCACAACCATCATGAGATCATTGGGTGGTCCTCATTCATGGCCAGGTTCCATCACCACCATGATGTCATGGCCAGGTTCCATCACCACCATGATGAGATCCTTGGATTGTCCTTCCTCATGGCCATGACATGGTTGGGTTGTCCCTTCTCATGGCCATGACATTGTTTGAGGTCCCACACATGACCAGGTTCCATCACCACCATCATGAGATCGTTGGGTTGTCCCTTCTCACATCCACAAGAGATTTGGGTGGTTTCTACTCAAGGCCATGACATGGTTGGGTGTTCCTTGATGTGGTCATGGGATGTCTGGGAGGTCCCTGCTCACAGCCTGGTTCCATCACCACCATCATGAGATCGTTGGGTTGTCCCTTCTCATGGCCATGAGATCATTGGGTGGTCTCTTTTCATGGCCGTGTCCCCACTAGATGGTTCTGGGATGGTTGGGTGGTCCCTACTCACGATCAAGTTCCATCACCTTCATCAATGAGATGGTTGGGTGGTCTCTTCTTGTGGCCATGTGACTTTGTGTGGTCCCTGCTCATGGTCCTGACGTGGTTGGGTGGCCCCTTCCTGTGGTCATGAGATGGTTGGGAGGTCCCCACTGATAGCCTGGTTCCATCAACATCATCAGGAGATTGTTGGGTCGTTCCTTCTCATGGCCACGAGATCCTTGGGTGGTTCCAGGTTCCATCACCACCATCATCATGAGATCTTGGGTGGTCCCCACTCATCACCAGGTTCTATCACCACCATCATGAGATCATTGAGTGGTCACTTTGCATGGCCATTATAGGGTTGGGTCCCTTCTTGTGGTCATGGCATGGTTGGGTGGTCCCCACCAATGACCAGGTTCCATCACCACCATCACGGCATCGTTGGGTGGCATCCACTCATGGCCATGAAATCATTGGGAGGTCCCTTCTTGTGACCATGAGATCTTTGGGTGGCCAGTTCTCATGGCCATGACATGGTTGGGTGGTCCTCACTCATGGCCATTAGGTCATTGGATAGTCCCCATTCATGGTCATGAAACCATTGGGTGGTTCCCACTCATGGCCATGTTCCATCCCCACCATCATGAGATCATTGGGTGGTCCCCACTCATGGCCGTTAGGTCATTGGATGGGTCTCCACTCAAGGTCATGTTCCATCCCCACCATCAGAAGGTTTTTCAGTGTTCCCTTCTCACATCCATGACATGGTTGGGTGGTCCATCTCAAGGCCATGTTCCATCTCCTCCATCATGAGTTCATCCATGACATGGTTGGTTGGTCCACCTTAAGGCCATGTTCCATCTCCACCATCATGAGTTCATTGGGTGGTCCCCACACATGGCTGTTAGATGATTGGATGGGTCCTCACTCATGGCCATGTTCCATCCCCACCATCATGAGATCTTTGGGTGGTCCCTTCTCACATCTATGATACGGTTGGGTGATCCCCACTCGTGGCCATTCGGTCATTAGATGGGTCCCCACTCATGGCCATGAAAGCATTGGATGCTACCCACTCATGGCCATGTTCCATCACCACCATCATGAGATCTTTGGGTGTTCCTCACTCACAGCCATGTTCCATCCCCACCATCATGAGATCTTTGGGTGGTCCCCACTCACGGCCATGTTCCATCCCCGCCACCATGAGATCTTTGGGTGGTCTCCACTCACGGCCATGTTCCATCACCGCCATCATGAGATCTTTGGGTGTTCTTCACTCATGGCCATGTTCCATCCCCACCATCATGAAATCTTTGGATGATCTCCACTCATGGCCATGTTCCTTCACCACCATCATGAGATCTTTGGGTGTTCCTCACTCACGGCCATGTTCCATCACCACCATCATGAGATCTTTGGGTGGTCCCCACTCACGGCCATGTTCCATCCCCGCCACCATGAGATCTTTGGGTGGTCTCCACTCATGGCCATGTTCCATCACCGCCATCATGAGATCTTTGGGTGTTCTTCACTCATGGCCATGTTCCATCCCCACCATCATGAGATCTTTGGGTGGTCCCATTTCATGTCTATTAGGTCATTGGATGGTCTCCACTCATGGCTAGGTTCCATCCTTGCCATCATGAGATCTTTGGGTGGTCCCTTCTCATATCCATGAGATCTTTGGGTGGTCCCCACTCATGGCCATGACATGGTTGGGTGGTCCCCAGTCAAGTCATGTTCCATCACCACCATCATGAGATATTTGGGTGGTCCCATTTCATGTCTATTATGTCATTGGATGGTCTCCACTCATGGCCATGTTCCATCCCCACCATCATGAGATCTTTGGGCAGTGCCTCCCCCCCTCCATGACGCATCCGGGTCCCTTCTCCCCCCGCCCCCCGGTGTCCCCCCGGTGTCCCCTGGCTGTCCCCGCCGTGCCGCAGGCGAGTTCATCCGCGCGCTCTACGAGTCGGAAGAGAACTGCGAGGTGGACCCCATGAAGTGCTCGGCCTCCACGCTGGCCGACCACCAGGCCAACCTGCGCATGTGCTGCGAGCTGGCACTCTGCAAGGTGGTCAACTCCCACTGGTGAGTGCGGGGATGTCCCTGGGGTCCGCGTGACACCGTGTGACGTCCCGCCGTGTGACGTCCCGCCGTGTGACGTCCCGCCGTGTGACACCGTGTGACGTCCCGCCGTGTGACGTCCCGCTGTGTGACGTCCTGCCGTGTCCCGCCGTGCAGCGTGTTCCCGCGGGAGCTGAAGGAGGTGTTCGCCTCGTGGCGGCTGCGCTGCGCCGAGCGCGGGCGCGAGGACATCGCCGACCGCCTGATCAGCGCCTCGCTCTTCCTGCGCTTCCTGTGCCCCGCCGTCATGTCGCCCAGCCTCTTCGGCCTCATGCAGGAGTACCCCGACGAGCAGACGGCGCGGACGCTGACCCTCATCGCCAAGGTCATCCAGAACTTGGCCAACTTCACCAAGTGAGGGCGGGGACGGCGGCGGGAGGGAGCGGGGAGGGGCGGGGGTGGATGATGGATGGATGGATGGATGGATGGATGGAGGAATGGATGGATGGATGATGGATGGATGGATGATGGATGGATGGAGGGATGGATGGATGGAGGGATGGATGGATGGATGGATGATGGATGGATGGATGATGGATGGATGGATGGATGATGGATGATGGATGGATGGATGATGGATGATGGATGGATGGATGATGGATGGATGGATGGATGGATGATGGATGATGGATGATGGATGGATGGATGGATGATGGATGGATGGATGAATGGATGGATGGATGGATGGATGGATGGATGATGGATGGATGATGGATGGATGGATGGATGGATGGATGGATGGATGGATGATGGATGGATGGATGGATGGATGGATGGATGATGGATGGATGATGGATGGATGGATGGATGGATGGATGGATGGATGGATGGATGATGGATGGATGGATGGATGGATGGATGAGGGATGGATGGATGGATGGATGGATGGATGGATGGATGGATGGATGAGGGATGGATGGATGGATGGATGGATGGATGGATGGATGGATGATGGATGGATGAATGGATGGATGGATGGATGGATGGATGGATGGATGGATGGATGATGGATGATGGATGGATGGATGATGGATGATGGATGGATGGATGGATGGATGGATGGATGGATGGATGGATGGATGGATGATGGATAATGGATGGATGATGGATGATGGATGGATGGATGATGGATGGATGGATGACGGATGGATGATGGATGGATAAGGGATGGATGGATGGATGGATGGATGGATGGATGGATGGGTGGATGATGGATGGATGGATGGATGATGGATGGATGGATGGATGATGGATGATGGATGGATGGATGGATGGATGGATGGATGGATGGATGATGGATGGATGGATGGATGATGGATGGATGGATGATGGATGGATGGATGGATGGATGGATGGATGATGGATGGATGGATGATGGATGGATGGATGGATGATGGATGGATGATGGATGGATGGATGGATGGATGGATGGATGGATGATGGATGGATGGATGATGGATGGATGGATGGATGGATGGATGATGGATGGATGGATGGATGGATGTGGATGGATGGATGGATGATGGATGGATGGATGGATGGATGATGGATGGATGGATGATGGATGGATGGATGGATGGATGATGGATGGATGAATGGATGGATGGATGGATGGATGGATGGATGTGGATGGATGGATGGATGATGGATGGATGGATGGATGGATGATGGATGGATGGATGGATGGATGGATGGATGGATGGATGGTGGATGATGATGGGTGATAACAGTTGTTGATGATGATGGATGGATGCATGGATGGATGGATGGATGGATGATAACAGTGGTTGACGACGATGATGATGATGATGATGATAATGATGATGGATGATGGGTCATGATGGATCACAGATGATGATGGAAGGTCGATAATGATGGATGATGGCTGATGATGGATGGTGCATGACAGATGATGATGGATGCATGATGGATGGTGACCATGGATGATGATGGATGATGATGGATGGATGGATGGATGGACAGGTGATGATGGATGATGGCTGATGATGGATGGTGCATGACAGATGATGAAGGATGCATGATGGATGGTGACCATAGATTATGATGATGACAATGGATGACAGATAACCACGGATGACAGATGATGATGGATGGTGGATGATGGCAATGGATGATGATGGATGATGGATGATGGATGACAGATGATGAGGGATGGATGATGGATGGTGACAATGGATGACGATGGATGATGGATTATGATGGGTGATAGCAGTGGTTGCGGATGATGATGATGGAGGGTGCGTGACGGATGACAGATGACGGATGACGGATGACGGATGACGGATGACGGATGATGATGTATGGTGGCTGATGATGGATGACAGAGGATGATGATGGATGGTGGATGATGACAATTGATGATGATGATGACAATGGATGACAGATAACTATGGATGGCAGATCACCATGGATGACAGATGATGATGGATGACGGATGATGGAGGACGGATGGATGATCCATGATAACAGTGGTTGATGATGATGATGGATAGTGGATGTTGGATGACAGATGATGATGGATGGTGGGTTCTGATGGATGACAGATGATGATGCATGGATGGTGGATGATGACAATGGCTGCCGATGGATGATGGATGACAGGTGATGATGGATGGATGGATGGATGGATGGATGGATGGATGGATGATAGATGGATGGTGGATGATGATGGGTGATAACAGTGGTTGATGATGATGATGGATGACAGACGATGATGCATAGATGCTGGATGATGACAATGGCTGCCGATGGATGATGGATGACAGGTGATGATGGATGGATGATGGATGGTGACAACGGATGATGATGGCTGATAGGGGACAATGGATGATGGATTATGATGGGTGATAACAGTGGCTGATGATGGATGGATGGTGGATGATGTCTATTGATGATGATGACGATGATGACAATGGATGACAGATAACCATGGATGACAGATGATGATGGATGAAGGATGATGACGGATGATGAAGATGACAATGGATGAAGGATGACGATGGATGACAGATGATCAAGGATGATGGATGATTGATGGATGGATGATGGATGATGACAGTGGTTGATGATGATGATGGATGATGCATGATGGATGATGGGTCGTGATGGATGACAGATGATGATGGACGATGGATGACAAATGTCCATGGATGATGATGATGATGATGATGGATGGATGGACAACAATGGATGACAACAGATGATGATGGATGATGATGAAGGATGATGAAGGATGATGATGGATGAAGGATGACAATGGATGAAGGACGATGATGGATGGATGATGGCTGATGATGACGACGATAGACAACAATGGATGACAATGGATGATGGATGGTGATGGAGGCTGACAATGATTGAAGGATGATGATGATGGTTGATGATGATGATGATGATGGATGACAATGGATGACAACAGCTGATGATGGATGATGCACAACCCCCCTTCCCACCCTTCCCCACCCCTCACCTGCCAGGTCCCACCCCACCCTCACACTGGGGACACCCTTCACCTGCCAGGGCCCACCTGCCGGCCCCACCCTCATCTCCTGGGGCATGTTCCTGCCCACCTGCCTGCCCCACCTTCACCTTTTGGGGGGAGATGTTCCCACCACCTGCCGGCCCTGCCCTCACCTGTTAGGTGTCCCCACCCACCTGGTGGCCCCACTCTCACCTGCTGGGGGATATTTCTGCCCACCTGATGGCAGCAGGTGTCCCTGTCCACCTGTCAGCCCCACCCTCACCTGTTGGGTCCACCTGCCAGCCCCACTCTCACCTGTTGGGGATGTCCCCGCCCACCTGGTGGCCCCGGGCTCACCTGAGTTCACCTGCGCAGGTTCGGGAGCAAGGAGGAGTTCATGGTGTTCATGAACGAGTTCCTGGAGCTGGAGTGGGCCAGCATGCAGCAGTTGGGTGTCCCCGCTCACCTGCCGGCCCCGCCCTCACCTGTTGGGGGTGTCCCTGCCCAGCTGCCAGCCCCGCCCTTCACCTGCTGGGGCCCACCTGGTGGCCCTGTCCTCACCTGTCAGGAGGTGTTCCTGCCCACCTGCCGGCCCCACCCTCGACTATTGGGCGTCCACACCCATGTGCCGGTCCCACCCTCACCTGTCAGGAAGTGTCCAGACCCACCCGGTGGCCCCGGGCTCACCTGAGCTCACCTGCGCAGGTTCGGGAGCAAGGAGGAGTACATGGCGTTCATGAACGAGTTCCTGGAGCTGGAGTGGGCCAGCATGCAGCAGTTCCTGTACGAGATCTCCAACCTGGACACGCTCACCAACAGCACCAGCTTCGAGGGCTACATCGACCTGGGCCGCGAGCTGTCCACGCTGCACGCGCTGCTCTGGGAGGTCATGAGCCAGCTCAGCAAGGTAACGCACCTGGGGCGCACCTGGGGAACCCACCACGGCCTCACCTGTGCCGTGACAGCCTCACCTGTGCACCCATGGCTTCACCTGGGGGGTGGCGATGGGGAGGGACATCCTGCCTGAGCTGCTGTGGGAGGTCATGAGCCAGCTCAGCAAGGTAACGCACCTGGGGTGCACCTGGGGAACCCGCCATGGCCTCACCTGTGCCGTGGCAGCCTCACCTGTGCAGCCACAGCCTCACCTGGGGTCACCTGGGGGTAGCCATGGGGATGGTGCACAAGGTGCTCTGGGAGGTCATGAGGCAGCTCAGCAAGGTAGCGCACCTGTGAGCCCCTCACCTGTGCAGCCATGGCCTCATCTGTGTGGGCACAGCCTCACCTGTATGGGCACAGCCTCACCTGGGTGTGGCCATGGCCATGGTGACCCCCCCAGCCTCCGCAGGTGTTCCCCCCCCACAGTGGGATCTTCCTGGGCTCCCCCCAGGTGAGGTCCCAAGGGTCCCAGGTGAGCTCCCCAGGTGTGCCCAGGTGTGCCCAGGTGTGCTGAGTGTCTCCTGCAGGAGGCGCTGCTGAAGCCGGGCCCTATCACAGTCATTGGGGTAACCCTGGATGCGGTCCCAGGTGTCCCCAGGTGTCCCCAGGTTTGCTCAGGTGCGCTCAGGTGCTCTCACTTGTCCCGCAGGAGGCGCTGCTGAAGCTGGGCCCCATTGCGGTCACTGGGAGATCAATGCCCTGGTACCCCTGGATGAGGTTCCAGGTGCACTCAGGTGTGCCCAGGTGGGCTCAAGTGTTCCCAGGGGTTCCCAGGTGCTCTCAGGTGTGCTCAGGTGTGCTCAGGTGCCCTCACCTGTCCCTCCACAGGAGGCTCTGCTGAAGCTGGGCCCCATTGCAGGCGCTGTGTTTCCCCTGGATAAGGTCCCAGGTGTCCCCAGGTGTGCCCAGGCACACTCAGGTGCTCTCAGGTGCACTCAGGCACACTCAGGTGCCCTCACCTGTCCTGCAGGAGGCGCTGCTGAAGCTGGGCCCCATTGCAGTCAGTGAGGTTGCTCTAGTTGAGGTTCCAGGTGCACTCAGGTGTCCCCAGGTGCACTCAGGTGCTCTCACCTGTCCCCCCCTCCCGCAGGAGGCTCTGCTGAAGCTGGGTCCCACTGCAGTCATTGTGTCTCCCCTGGATAAGGTCCCAGGTTTGCTCAGGTGCCCCCAGGTGTGCCCAGGTGCTCTCAGGTGTGCTCAGGTGCCCTCACCTGTCCCCCCACAGGAGGCTCTGCTGAAGCTGGGCCCCATTGCAGGCACTGTGTTTCCCCTAGATAAGGTCCCAGGTGTCCCCAGGTACCCCCCAGGTGCACTCAGGTGCCCTCACCTGTCCCACAGGAGGCGCTGCTGAAGCTGGGCCCCATTGCATTGATTAGAGTTGCTCTAGTTGAGGTTCCAGGTGTGCTCAGGTGCATTCAGGTGTGCCCAGGCACACTCAGGTGCCCCCAGGTGCCCTCAGGTGTTCCCAGGTGCACTCAGGCACACTCAGGTTTGCTCAGGTGTGCTCACCTGTCCCCGCAGGAGGAGCTGCTGAAAGTGGGCCCATTGCAGTCATTGGGAAATCAATGAGGTACCCCTAGTTGAGGTTCCAGGTGTGCTCAGGTGCTCTCAGGTGTGCCCAGGCACACTCAGGTGCTCTCAGATGTGCTCAGGTGCACTCAGGTGCTCCCAGGTGTGCCCAGGTGCACTCAGGTGCCCTCACCAGTCCCACAGGAGGCGCTGCTGAAGCTGGGCCCCATTGCAGTGATTAGGGTTGCTCTAGTTGAGGTTCCAGGTGTGCCCAGGTGCTCTCAGGTGTTCCCAGGCACACTCAGGTGCTCTCAGGTGTGCCCAGGTGCGCTCAGGTGCCCTCACCTGCCCTTGCAGGAGGCGCTGCTGAAGCTGGGCCCCATTGCAGTGATTAGAGTTGCTCTAGTTGAGGTTCCAGGTGTGCCCAGGTGCTCTCAGGTGTGCTCAGGTGCCCTCCCCTGCCCCTTGCAGGAGGCGCTGCTGAAGCTGGGCCCGCTGCCCCGCCTGCTGACGGACATCAGCGTGGCGCTGCGGAACCCTCACCTGCAGCGCCAGCCCAGCCAGGGCGAGCGGCTGCCGCCCAAGGGGCTGGTGCTGCGCGGGCCCTCGGCCGACCTGCAGCCCTACCTGGTGCGCGACCTCAACAGGTGAGCGCGCCGGCCCGGCCGCGCCCTCCCCGTCGTGTGCCCTTGCGTGGCCAAAGCGTCCTCCTGTCCCACCTGGTGACCGCTGATCTCACCTGGGGCTGTCACTCCCCGAGTTGTGTCTGGTTGTGTGGTCAAGGTGTCCTCCTGTCCCACCTGGCCTCACCTAGGGTGGTGCCACCCACCTGTGACCCCCCCCCCCCCACCCCGTGTCTGGTCGTGTGGCCAAGGTGACCCCTCCATCTCACCTGGTCTCACCTGGTGGCCCTTGGTCTCACCTGTGATCCCCCGGTCGTACCCCCTTCTGTGGCTGAGATCTCACCTGGGCTGGCCCCACCCACCCGTGACCACCCCATCGTGTCCGGTTGTGTGACCGAGGTGTCCCCTACATCTCACCTGGCCTCACCTGGAGTAGCCCCACCCACCTGTGAGCCTCCCTCATGTCCCCCTGTGTGGTTCAGGTGTCCCCTTGTCTCACCTGGCCTCACCTGGTGGCCCTGGGTCTCACCTGGGGTGGCCACACCCACCTGTGACCCTCTTCCCCATGTCCCCATGGTGACCCCAAATACCTGCAGGACCTTCACATCCCACCTGTGACCCCAATGTCACCTGTTGTTGCTGGGTCTCACCTGGGGTCTCACCTGTCCCCCCTCATGTCCCCTCGTGCCCCCACCTGTCCCAGGTGTCCCCAGGGGTGTCACTTGTCCTGCTCTGGTGTTCCCCAATGTCCCCACCTGTCCCAGGTGGCCCTGGGTCTCACCTGGGTCTCTCACCTGTCCCCCCCCATCCATGTTCCCTTGGTGTCCCTGGGTGTCACCTGGAGGTCTCACCTGGGGTCTCACCTGTCCTGCCCCAGTGTCCTCCCAGTGTCCCCACCTGTCCCAGGTGTCCCCAGGGGTCTTACCTGGGGGTGTCACCTGTCCTGCTCTGGCGTTTCCCACCTGTCCCAGGTGTCCCCAGGAGTGTCACCTGTCCGGCTCTGGTGTCCCCACCTGTCCCTGGAGGTGTCACCTGTCCTCCTCTGTGTCCCGCCCCATGTCCTCACCTGTCCCAGGTGTCCCCAGGTCTCACCTGGGGGTGTCACCTGGGTCACACCGGGCTCTCACCTGTCCCCCACCTGTCCCACAGCTCCGTGGATCTCCAGTCCTACATGGTCCGGGGGCTCAACAGGTGAGGGGCGTGGCCTGGGAATTTGGGGGTTGGGATTGGGGGGATTTGGGGTTTGGGAATTTGGGATTTGGGGGATTTGGGGGATTTGGGGGATTTGGGAATTGAGATTTGGAGTTTCGGGTCTGGGGTTTGGGAATTTGGTGTTTGGGAATTTGGGATTTGGGATTTTTGGGGTTTGGGAATTTGGGAATTTGGGATTTGAGATTTTTGGGGTTTGGGGTTTGGGAATTTGGGATTTGGGATTTTTGGGGTTTGGCGTTTGGGAATTTGGTATTTGGGATTTTTGGGGTTTGGGAATTTGGGATTTTTGGGGTTTGGGAATTTGGGATTTGGGATTTTGGGGGTTTGGGGTTTGGGAATTTGGGATTTGGGATTTTGGGGGGTTTGGGAATTTGGGAATTTGGGATTTGAGATTTTTGGGGTTTGGGGTTTGGGAATTTGGGATTTGGGACTTTTGGGGTTTGGGAATTTGGGATTTTTGGGGTTTGGGAATTTGGGATTTGGGATTTGGGATTTTTGGGGTTTGGGGTTTGGGAATTTGGGATTTGGGATTTTTGGGGTTTGGCGTTTGGGAATTTGGGATTTGGGATTTTTGGGGTTTGGGATTTGGGAATTGAGATTTGGAGTTTTGGGTTTGGGGTTTGGGAATTTGGGATTTTGGGGTTTGGGATTTGGGAATTTGGGAATTTGGGAATTTGGGGTTTGGGAATTTGGGATTTTGGGGTTTGGGAATTTGGAATTTGGGATTTTTGGGGTTTGGGGCTTGGGAATTGAGATTTGGAGTTTTGGGTTTGGGGTTTGGGATTTGGAGTTTGGGAATTTGGGGTTTGGGAATTTGGGATTTGGGATTTTTGGGGTTTGGGATTTGGGATTTTGGGGTTTGGGGTTTGGGAATTTGGGATTTGAGGTTTGGGGAATTTGGGATTTGGGATTTTTGGGGTTTGGGAATTTGGGATTTGGGATTTTGGGGATATGGGGTTTGGAGTTTGGGGGATTTGAGATTTGTGGTTTGGGGAATTTGTGGTTTGGGGAGACTGGGAACTGGGGTTTGGGGTTTGGGATTTGGGGGATTTGGGGTTTGGGAATTGGAGATTGGGGTTTGGGATTTGAGGTTTGAGGTTTGTGGTTTGGAATTGGGATCAGGACGGAGATTGTGATTGGGATGGGGATGAAACTGGGATCGGGGACAGGGATGGGGACGGGAACACTTGGGACGGTAACGTTCAACACGGGGATGGGAACGTTCGGGATGGGAACGTTCAGGACGGGGACGGGAACACTTGGGATGGGAACATTCGGGACCGGGACATTTGGGGTGGGAGTGGGAATGTTTGGGACGGGGACATTCAGGATGGGGATGGGAATGTTTGGAATTGGATGGGAATGTTTGGGATGGGGACATTTGGGATGGGGATGGGAATGTTTGGGATGGGATGGGAATGTTTGGGATGGGGACATTCAGGATGGGGATGGGAATGTTTGGAATGGGATGGGAATGTTTGGGATGGGAATGTTTGGGATGGGAATGTTTGGGATGGGAATGTTTGGAAATGGGATGGGAATGTTTGGGATGGGAATGTTTGGAAATGGGATGGGAATGTTTGGGATGGGAATGTTTGGAAATGGGATGGGAATGTTTGGGATGGGGACATTCAGGATGGGGATGGGAATGTTTGGAATGGGATGGGAATGTTTGGGATGGGAATGTTTGGAATGGGATGGGAATGTTTGGGATGGGGAGGTTTGGAATGGGAACATTCGAGATGCGGGCGGGAACATTCAGAATGGGAACATTTGGGATGGGGACAGGAATATCCAAGATGTTCGGGATGGGAACATTTGGGATGAGGATGGGAACGTTCGGGATGGGAACGTTTGGATGGGAACGTTTGGGATGGGAGTGTTTGAGATGGGACGGGAATGTTCGGGATGGGGACATTTGGGGTGGGGATGGGAACGTTTGGGATTGGAACATTTGGGATGGTGGGGGGGGGAATGTTTGGGATGAGAACATTTGGGATGAGGATGGGAACGTTCAGGATGGGAACGTTTGGGATAGGAACGTTTGGGGTGGAGACGGGAACATTCAGGCCAGGGATGGGACAGGGACAGGGACAGGAGCGGGACAGCGATCCCAGAGATGGATTTGGGGCCGTGTCCAACCGCCCTCACCCGCTGTGTGTGTGTGTGCTCCCCATCCCGTATCCCGTGTCCCCTCATCCCCTGTCCCCTGTCCCCAATCCCATGTCCTCTCCATCCCTCGCTATCGCCCCATCCCATATCCCGTATCCCATCCCATATCCCCATATCCCATATCCCCATATCCCCATATCCCATCCCATATCCCATATCCCCATATCCCATATCCCCATATCCCCATATCCCATATCCCCATATCCCATATCCCCATATCCCATCCCATATCCCCATATCCCATATCCCATATCCCATATCCCATCCCATATCCCATATCCCACATCCCATCTCCCATCTCCCCATCCCATATCCCACATCCCACATCCCATATCCCATATCCCATATCCCATATCCCATATTCCATCTCCCCATATCCCATCCCATATCCCACATCCCACATCCCACATCCCATATCCCATATCCCCTATCCAATATCCCATATCCCATATCCAATATCCCCATCCCATATCCAATATCCCATATCCCATATCCCGTATCCCCATCCTGTATCCCTCATCTCCCCACCCCATATCCCTCGCCCCATTTCCCCCTCTCCACCCCACATTGCCCACCCTGTACCTCACATGCCCATACACCCCATCCTTCCCCACATCCCACTCCACATCCCCCCCAATATCCCTATATCCCATACCCCCCATCCTGCCCCACATCCCACCCCACATCCCACCCCCATCCCTCCCTACATGCCCCAATATCCCCATATCCCATAACCCCCATCCCCCCCACATCCTGCCCCATACCCCATAACCCCCATCCCTCCCCGCATCCTGCCCCATATCCCATAACCCCCATCCCTCCCCACATCCTGCCCCATATCCCACCCCCACATCCCACCCCACCCCCCATCCCCCCATCGCTCCCCACATCCTACTCCACATCCTCCCCAATATCCCTATATCCCATACCCCCCATCCTGCCCCACATCCCACCCCATCCCACCCCACATGCCCCAATATCCCCATACCCCATATCTTCATCCCATGCCCCATCCCTCCCTGCATCCCACCCCATACCCCACCTCCCACCCCACATCCCCCCCAATATCCCCACACCCCCGTACCCCCTATCCCCCCGCATATCCCCATACCCCATTACTACATCCCGCCCCACATCCCCGTATCCCAAACCCCACCCCAAATTCCCGTGCCCCACACCCCCGTACCCCATATCCCTCCCCGCACCCCTGTACCCCCATCCCACCCCACATCCCCCCCAATATCCCCCACATCCCATACCCCCATCCCCGTACCTCACACCCATGTACCCCCATCCCTCCCCACACCCCCATACCCCCATCTCTCCCCACCTCCCACCCCACATCCCCCCCAATATCCCCACATCCCATACCCCCATCCCTCCCCACACCCATGTACCCCCATCCCTCCCCACCTCCTACCCCATATCCCCCCCCCGTCCATCCCCTGTCCGTCCGTCCGTCGGTCCGTCCGTCCCGCAGCTCCATGGACGTGCCGCGCCTGCCGTCGCCGCCGCAGGAGAAGGGTCCGCCGGAGGTGCTGGTGCTGAGCCGCCCGCCGCTCGCCCGCTCCTCGCCCGCCTACTGCACCAGCAGCTCGGACCTCACCGAGCCCGAGGGCGGCCGCGGCGGCGCGCTGGGCGTGGGCAAGAGCGTCTCCATGCTGGACCTGCAGGACGGACGCGTGGACAGCATCCCCAGCCTGCCGGCCGAGCTGCTGGCCGGGGGCGCGGCGCCGGGGGGCGCGGGCCAGGGGGGGCTGCGGCCCGGGCGGCTCTCGCAGGGCAGCGCCTCCAGCCTGGCCCCGCCGCGCCTGGGCGTGCCCGAGCCCGGCGGGCCGCAGCTGCGGGTGCCGCTCTCCTTCCAGAACCCGCTCTTCCACCTGGCCGCCGACGGGCCCCTGCGCGGCCCCGACGGGCCCGGAGGAGGCGGCGGCGGCGGCGGCGGGAGGGGCGAGGGGGGCGGCCCGCCGGACGGGGGACACTACGTGGGGGGAGTGGCCCCGCCGCCGCTGCACGGCTACAGCAAGAGCGAGGAGCTGGCGACCCCTCCCCAAAAACACATCACGCACAGCCACAGCTACAGCGACGAGTTCGGGCGGCCCGGGGGCGACTTCGGGCGCAGGCAGCTGTCGCTCCAGGACACGCTGGCGCCGCCCCAGATCACCATCGGCGCGCCCCCGCCGCCCACCCCGCGGGGGTCGCGGGCGGGCAAGGGGGGCGGGGGGCCCCAGGCGCTGGGGGTGCCCCAGAAGCCGCGCCCGGCCAGCGGGAACCTGCTGGCATCGCCCGAGCCCGCCTACGGCCCGGCCCGCTCCCGCCAGCCCTCGCTGGCCAAGGAGGCCTCGGTGGCCGGCATGAAACCGCCCGTCACCAAACAGGTGAGGGGACAGCGGAGGGGACAGCGGGGGGGACAGCAGAGAGGGGACAGCAGAGGGGACAGCGGAGAGGGGACAGCGGAGAGGGGACAGCGGGGGGAACAGCAAAGGGGGGACAGAGGGGACAGAGGGGACAGCAAAGGGGAGACAGCAAAGGGGGGACAGCAAAGGGGAGACAGCAAAGGGGGGACAGCAAAGGGGGGACAGCAGAGGGGGGACAGAGGGGACAGCGCGGGGACAGTGCCGGGACAGAGGGGACAGCGGGGAGAGAGAGGGGATTGCAGGGAGAGAGGGGACAGCAGCTGGGATAGCGGGGACAGAGGGGACAGCGCGGGGACAGCAAAGGGGACGGCAGAGGGGATAGAGGAGACAGAGGTGGGGACAGCGCGGCGACAGCGCGGGGACAGAGAGGACAGCGGGGACAGAGGGGACTGCAGGGATAGAGGGGACAGAGGGGACAGTGCGGGGACAGAGGGGACAGAGGGGACAGAGGGGACAATGCTGCGACAGCAGCGGGGACAGAGGGGACAGCGCGGGGACAGCGGGGAGAGAGGGGTCGGCGGGGACAAAGGGGACAGCACCGAGGACAGCGCGGGGACAGCGGCGGGGACAGAAGGGACAGAAGGGATAGCGGTGGCGACAGCGGGGACAGAGGAGAGAAGGGACAGCGGGGACAGAGGGGACAGCGGCGGGGACGGTGACGGGGACGGGGGGAACAGTGGGGACAGAGGGGGACAGCGGGGATGTGGGGGGACGTGGGGAGGTACGGGGAGCTGGGGATATGGGGACATGGGAGACGGGGGGACATTGGGGACAGTGGAACATTGGGGGGTGTGGGGGACATTGGGGACAGCGGGACATTGGGGGGTGTGGGGACATGTGCAGGATTTGGGGAGATGTGCAGGGTGTGGCGAGGTGTGAGGACATGGGGACACAGGGGACGTGGGGGGATGTGAGGACATTGGGGACATTGGAGGGTGTGGGGGACATTGGGGACAGGGGGGACATTGGGGACATTGGGGCTTGGGGATGTGCAGGATGTTGGGGGAGGTTGTGGGGGCATGGGGACACTGGGGGGGCACTGGGAATTGTAGGGGACATTGGGGACACCGAGGGATGTATGGGATATGGGGACATTGGGACACAGCGACATTGGGACATTGGGGACATTGGGGGTGTGGGGAGATATGGGGACATTGGGGGCATTGTGGACATTGGGGGACATGTGGACATTTGGGGGCATTGGGGGACATGGGGACATTGGCATGTGAGACACGGGGACACGCTGGGGACAGGGTGGTGAAGGGGGAACCGAACTCATCTTTGTGTCCCCCTCTGTCCCCCCCTGTCCTCCTGTGTCCCCACATCCCTGTGCCCTCTGTGTCCCCATGTCCCCACATCCCCATGTCCCCATGCCTGCCCGGTGTCCCCAATGTCCCCAATGTCCCCCTTTATCCCTGTGGCACCCGTGTCTGCCATCTCTTCCATATCCCCATATTCCGACTGTCCCTGTGTCCCCTCCCTGTCCCCTCCCTGTCCCTTTGTGTCCCCTGGGTGTCACCATGTCCCCACTGTCCCCATGTCCCTGTGTCCCCATGTCCCCTCACTGTCCCCACTGTCCCCATGTCCCCTCACTGTCCCCACTGTCCTCATGTCCCCACACTGTCTCTTCACTGTCACTGTGTCCCCATTGTCCCCATGTCCATCTGTCCTTGTGTCCCTTTGGTATCCCTCTGTCCCCTCCCTGTCCCCTCCCTGTCCCCGTGTCCCCGCACTGTCTCCACACCCCCTCACTGTCCCTGTGTCCCACTGTCCCCACGTCCTCTCACTGTCCCCTGTCCCCATTGTCCCCGTGTCCCCACACTGTCCCCTCACCGTCTTGGTGTTGCCACATTGTCCCCTCGCTGTCCCCCTGTGTCCCCATGTCCCCTCACTGTCCCCATGTCCCCTTCCTGTCCCTGTGTCCTCTCCCTGTCCCCTCACTGTTCCTATGTCCCCATGCTGTCCCCTTATCCCCACGCTGTCCCTGTGTCCCCTCTGTGTCCTCTGGATGTCGCCCATGTCCCCACGCTGTCCCCTCACTGTCCCCATATCCCCCTGATGTCCCCGTGTCCCCTCATGTCCCCCGTGTGTCCCCTCCCTGTCCCCGTTTCCCTTCACTGTCCCCATGTCTGTCTCCAATGTCCCCTCACTGTCACTGTGTCCCCACTGTCCCTATGTCCATGTCCCTCCATGCCCCTCCCTGTCCCCGTGTCCCCTCCCTGTCCCCCCATGTCCCCATGTCCCTTCACTGTCCCCATATCTCCATATTCCCCTCCCTGTCCCTCCATGTCCCTTCTTGTCCCCATGTCCCTGATGTCCCCTGTGTGTCCCCTTGGTGTCCCCGTGTCCCCTCACTGTCCCTGTGCTGCCATGTCCCCTCCCTGTCCCCATGTCCCCGTGTCCCCTCACTATCCCCATGTCCCTGGGCTGTCCCCATGCCCTCACTGTCCCCATGGCCCTTGTGTGTCCCCATGTCCCTGGGCTGTCCCTATGTCCCTGGGTTGTCCCCTTGCTGTCCCCATGTCCCTGGGCTGTCCCCATGTCCTCTCACTCTCCCCACATCCCCACGTTCCCCTGATGTCCCTGTGTCCCCTCCCTGTCCCCATGTCCCTTGCTGTCCCCATTTCCCTGGGCTGTCCCCATGTCCCCAATGTTCCCATGTCCCCTCACTGTCCCCATGTCCCTTGCTGTCCCCATGTCCCTGGGCTGTCCCCATGTCCTTCCTTGTCCCCATGTCCCTCCCTGTCCCCATGTCCCTTGTGTGTCCCCATTTCCCTGGGCTGTCCCCATGTCCCTGATGTTCCCATGTCCCCTCCCTGTTCCCATGTCCCCTGTGTGTTCCCATGTCCCCTGTGTGTCCCCATGTCCCTTGCTGTCCCCATGTCCCCTCCCTGTCCCCATATTCTCAAATTGTCCCCATGTCCCCTCCCTGTCCCCATGTCCCCTCCCTGTCCCCATATTCCCAAATTGTCCCCATGTCCCTTCCTGTCCCCATGTCCTCCCCTCCCTGTCCCCATGTCCCCAATGTTCCCATGTCCCCTCCCTGTCCCCATGTCCCTCCCTGTCCCCCATGTCCCTGGGCTGTCCCCGATGTCCCCATGTCCCTCACTGTCCCCATGTCCCTCACTGTCCCCTGGTGTCCCCGATGTCCCCATGTCCCTCACTGTCCCCATGTCCCCATGTCCCCACTGTCCCCTGGTGTCCCCGGTGTCCCCATGTCCCTGGGCTGTCCCCCCAATGTCCCCATGTCCCTCACTGTCCCCATGTCTCTGGGCTGTCCTCATGTCCCCATGTCCCTCCCTGTCCCCCATGTCCCTGCTGTCCCCCCGGTGTCCCCATGTCCCTCACTGTCCCCGTGTCCCTCCCTGTCCCCATGTCCCCATGTCCCCGCTGTCCCCATGTCCCCATGTCCCTGCTGTCCCCCCGGTGTCCCCATGTCCCTCACTGTCCCCGTGTCCCTCCCTGTCCCCGTGTCCCCATGTCCCTCACTGTCCCCATGTCCCCATGTCCCTGCTGTCCCCCCGGTGTCCCCATGTCCCTCACTGTCCCCGATGTCCCTCACTGTCCCCATGTCCCCGCTGTCCCCGGTGTCCCCGCAGGCGTCGCAGACGCCGTCGACGCTGAACCCGGTGCTGCCGGCGTCGGAGCGCACGGTGGCCTGGGTGTCCAACATGCCGCACCTGTCGGCCGACATCGAGAGCGCGCACATCGAGCGCGAGGAGTACAAGCTCAAGGAGTACTCCAAGTCCATGGACGAGAGCCGGCTGGACCGGGTAGGGCAGGTGTGACTGCCACAGGTGTGACTGAATGATACAGGTGTGCCCAGGTGTGCCCAGGTGTGTGACTGGTACAGGTGTGTGAGGGATCCAGGTGTGAGGGGTACAAGCTCAAGGAGTGCTCCAAGTCCATGGACGAGAGCCGGCTGGACCGGGTAGGGCAGGTGTGACTGCCACAGGTGTGACTGGGACAGGTGTGACTGACACAGGTGTGCCCAGGTGTGATCAGGTGTGTGACTGGTACAGGTGTGTGACTGGTACAGGTGTGTGAGGGATCCAGGTGTGAGCGGTACAAGCTCAAGGAGTGCTCCAAGTCCATGGACGAGAGCCGGCTGGACCGGGTAGGGACTCAGGTGTGAATGGGACAGATGTGCCCAGGTGTGTGAGTGACACAGGTGAGCTCAAATGTGAGTGGTACAGGTGTGTGAGGGATCCAGGTGTGAGGGGTACAAGCTCAGGGAATGCTCCAAGTCCATGGACGAGAGCCGGCTGGACTGGGTGGGGCAGGTGTGAGTGCTCAGGTGTGCCCAGGTGTGCCCAGGTGTGTGAGTGACCCAGGTGTGCCCAGGTGTGACTGATACAGGTGTGCTCAGGTGTGCAACTGGTACAGGTGTGAGCGGTACAAGCTCAAGGAGTGCTCCAAGTCCATGGACGAGAGCCGGCTGGACCGGGTAGGGACTCAGGTGTGACTGCCACAGGTGTGCCCAGGTGTGACTGAATGATACAGGTGTGCTCAGGTGTGTGACTGGTACAGGTGTGTGAGGGATCCAGGTGTGAGGGGTACAAGCTCAAGGAGTACTCAAAGTCTATGGATGAGATCCGGCTGGACCGGGTAGGGCAGGTGTGAGTGCACAGGTGTGACTGCCACAGGTGTGCTCAGGTGTGCCCAGATGTGCCCAGGTATGACTGGTACAGGTGTGACTGAGTGACACAGGTATGACTGATACAGGTGTGAATGATACAGGTGTGCTCGGATGAGCCCAGGTGTGCAGGGATCCAGGTGTGCAGGGATCCAGGTGTGCTCAGGTGTGAATGACACAGGTGTGCTCGGACTGAGCCCAGGTGTGCAGGGATCCAGGTGTGCTCAGGTGTGAATGGTGCAGATGTGCACAGATGTGCCCAGGTGTAGTGATCCAGGTGTGCTCAGGTGTGTGTGGTACAGGTGTGCTGAGATGTGCTCAGGTGTGCAAGGATCTGGTGGACGATGCTGGTGGAGCTCAGGTGTGCTCAGGTGTGCAGGGATCCAGGTGTGCAGATATTCCAGTATCCAGGTGTGCCCAGGTGTTCAGGGATCCCTGGGATGGTCCTGGTGGAGCTCAGGTGTGCAGGGATCCAGGTGTGTGCAGGTGCCAGGAGATGATCCTGTGGACTCTGGTGTCCCTGGATCCAGGTGTGCCAGGATCTAGGTGTGCTGGGATCCAGGTGTGCCCAGGTGTGCCGGGATCTAGGTGTGCTGGGATCCAGGTGTGCCCAGGTGTGCCAGGATCTAGGTGTGCTGGGATCCAGGTGTGCCCAGGTGCGCAGGCATTCAGGTGTGCAGGGACACAGGTGTGCCCAGGTGCGCAGGCACTCAGGTGCGCTGGGATCCAGGTCTGGAGATGTTCAGGTGCACAGGGATCCAGGTGTGCTGGGATCCAGGTGTGCCCAGGTGTGCCAGGATCTAGGTGTGCTGGGATCCGGGTGTGCCCAGGTGTGCAGGGATTCAGGTGCACAGGGACACAGGTGTGCCCAGGTGCGCAGGGATTCAGGTGTGCAGGGACACAGGTGTGCCCAGGTGCGCAGGGATTCAGGTGTGCCCAGGTGTGCCAGGATCTAGGTGTGCTGGGATCCAGGTGTGCCCAGGTGCGCAGAGATTACGGTGTGCAGGGACACAGGTGTGCCCAGGTGCGCAGGGATTCAGGTGTGCTGGGATCCAGGTGTGCCCAGGTGTGCAGGCATTCAGGTGTGCAGGGACACAGGTGTGCCCAGGTGTGCCAGGATCTAGGTGTGCTGGGATCCAGGTCTGGAGATGTTCAGGTGCGCAGGGATCCAGGTGTGGAGGGATCCAGGTGTGCCCAGGTGTGCAGGGATCCAGATGTGCTGGGATCCAGGTGTGCCCAGGTGCGCAGGCTCCAGGAGATGACCCCATGCACCTCAGGTGATGATGCTGGTGGATCTCAGGTGTGCCCAGGTGCCCCCAGGTGTGCCCTGTGGCAGGTGGGGAGTATGAGGAGGAGATCCAGGTGTGTCAGGCGTCCCCAGGTGCATCAGGTGTCCCCAGGTGTCACCAGGTACCGTAGGTGTGCCCAGGTGTGCTCAGAATTGCCTGTAGCTGGGTGTAGGTGGTACCCAGGTGTGCCCAGGTGTGCCAGAGCCCTGCAGTGTCCCTTTGGCAGGTGAAGGAGTACGAGGAGGAGATCCAGGTGTGTCAGGTGTGCCCAGGTGTCACCTCTGGCAGGTGAAGGAGTGCGAGGAGGAGATCCACTCACTGAAGGAGCGGCTGCACAGGCACAGGGGGTGTGACAGGTGTGCCCATAGCTGTGCCCAGGTGCGACAGGTGTGCCCATAGCAGGGTTGTAGCTGTACCTAGCTGTGCCCAGGTGTGACAGGTGTGCCCATAGCTGTGCCCAGGTGCGACAGGTGTGCCCATAGCAGGGTTGTAGCTGTACCTAGCTGTGCCCAGGTGTGACAGGTGTGCCCATAGCTGTGCCCAGGTGCAACAGGTGCGCCCATAGCGGGGTGTAGAGCTTCCCATGTGTGACAGGTGTGCCCGTAGCTGTGCCCAGGTGCAGCCAGGTGTACCCAGGTGTGACAGTATGCCTATAGCAGGGTTGTAGCTGTACCCAGCTGTGCCCAGGTGTGACAGATGTGCCCATAGCTGTGCCCAGGTGCGACAGGTGCGCCCATAGCGGGGTGTAGATGTTCCCATGTGTGACAGGTGTGCCTGTAGCTGTGCCCAAGTGCGGCCAGGTGTGAGAGGTGTGCCCATAGCAGGGTTGTAGCTGTACCCAGGTGTGCCCAGGTGTGGCCAGGGCCCTGCAGTGTCCCTTTGGCAGGTGAAGGAGTACAAGGAGGAGATCCCCTCGCTGAAGGAGCGGCTGCACAGGGACAGGGGGGTGTGACAGGTGTGCCCATAGCTGTGCCCAGGTGTGACAGGTGCGCCCATAGCAGGGTTGTAGCTGTACCCAGCTGTGCCCAGGTGTGACAGGTGTGCCCATAGCTGTGCCCAGGTGCAACAGGTGCGCCCATAGCGGGGTGTAGAGGTTCCCATGTGTGACAGGTGTGCCCGTAGCTGTGCCCAGGTGCAGCCAGGTGTACCCAGGTGTGACAGTATGCCTATAGCAGGGTTGTAGCTGTACCCAGGTGTGCCCAGGTGTGACAGGTGTGCCCATAGCTGTGCCCAGGTGTGACAGGTGTGCCCATAGCAGGGTTGTAGCTGTACCCAGCTGTGCCCAGGTGTGACAGGTGCGCCCATAGCGGGGTGTAGAGGTTCCCATGTGTGACAGGTGTGCCCGTAGCTGTGCCCAGGTGCGGCCAGGTGTGAGAGGTGTGCCCATAGCAGGGTTGTAGCTGTACCCAGGTGTGCCCAGGTGTGCCCAGGTGTGGCCAGGGCCCTGCAGTGTCCCTTTGGCAGGTGAAGGAGTACGAGGAGGAGATCCACTCGCTGAAGGAGCGGCTGCACAGGGACAGGGGGTGTGACAGGTGTGCCCATAGCTGTGCTCATGTGTGCCCAGGGGTGCCCATAGCGGGGTGTAGAGGGTTCCAGGTGTGCCCAGCTGTGCCCAGGCGTGGCCAGGGCCCTGCAGTGTCCCTTTGGCAGGTGAAGGAGTACGAGGAGGAGATCCACTCGCTGAAGGAGCGGCTGCACATGTCCAACCGCAAGCTGGAGGAGTACGAGCGGCGCCTGGTGACGCAGGAGGAGCAGACCAGCCGCATCCTCCTGCAGTACCAGCAGCGCCTGGAGCTCAGCGAGAAACGGCTCCGGCAGCAGCAGCAGGAGAAGGACTCGCAGATCAAGAGCATCATCGGCAGGTGAGGGACACACGGGGACAGCGGGGACACCCTGGGGACACGGGGACAGATGGGGGACAATGGGGACAGACAGGGACACACCGGGACACACAGGGACATGGGGACAAACGGGGACTCGCAGATCAAGAGCATCATCGGCAGGTGAGGGACACACGGGGACAGCGGGGACACCCTGGGGACACGGGGACACACAGGGACACGGGGACATGGGGACAGACAGGGACACAAAGGGACACAGGCGCACAAGGACTCGGAGATCGAGAGCATCATCGGCAGGTGAGGGACACACGGGGACAGCGGGGACACCCTGGGGACACGGGGACAGATGGGGGACATGGGGACACACCGGGGCACACAGGGACTCGCAGATCAAGAGCATCATCGGCAGGTGAGGGACACACGGGGACACCCTGGGGACACGGGGACATCGAGGGGACATGGGGAGAGACAGGGGACATGGGGGCATGGCTACACAAAGGGACATGAGGACACACAGGCACTCGCAGATCAAGAGCATCATCGGCAGGTGAGGGACACACAGGGACATTGGGGACAGACAGGGGACATGGGGACACACAGGGACATCAGGGACACACAGGGACATGGGGACAGACAGGGTACACAGGGATACAGGAGTGCAGGGACACACAGGGACATTGGGGACAGACAGGGGACATGGGGACACACAGGGATATGGGAGTGCAGGGACACACAGGGACATGGGGACAGACAGGGGACATGGGGACATGGGGGGACAGGGACATACACGGGCACACAGTGACTCGTAGATCAAGAGCGTCATTGGCAGGTGAGGGACACATGGGGACAGCGGGGACACCCTGGGGACACACAGGGACATGGGGACAGACAGAGACATTGGGGACACACAGGGACATGAGGATACAGAGGGACACACAGGGACATGGGGACACACGGGGACAGTGGGGACAGACAAGGACACACAGCGCCACGGGGACTCGCAGGGACACGGGGACTCGCTGATCAAGAGCGTCATCGGCAGGTGGGGGACACACGGGGACAGTCTGGGGACACGGGGACAGACAGGGGACAGATGGAGACAGACAGGGACATGGGGACACAGAGAGTCGGGGGCGCAAAGAGACTCATAGAGCAAGAGGATCATCAGCAGGTGAGGGACAAACAGGGACAGCCTGGGGACACAGGGACATGGGAACATGGGGACAGACAGGGACATTGGGACAGACAGGGACAGACAGGGACAATGGAGACATGGGGACACACAGAGATATGGGGGTACAGGAACACACAGGGACATGGAGACAGATGGTGACATTGGGGACACACAGGGACTTGCAGAACAAGAGCACCATTGGCAGGTGAGGGACACACAGGGATACGCAGGGACACTGGGGACAGACGGGGACTTGGGGACACAGAGGGGACACGGGGATATAGGGGTACAGAGGGGACATGGGGACACACAGGGACTTGCAGAACAAGAGCATCGCTGGCAGGTGAGGGACACACAGGGATACACAGGGACACTGGGGACAGATGGGGACATGGGGACACACAGGGGACATGGGGATATAGGGGTACAGAGGGGACATGGGGACACAGAGGGGACACGGGGATATAGGGGTACAGGGACAGCTAAGGGACACAGGGGCACACAGGGACACGGGGACACACAGGGACTTGCAGATCAAGAGCATCATCGGCAGGTGAGGGACATGCGGGGACAGCCTGGGGACACGGGGACATTGGAGACACTGGGGACACACGGACATGGGGACAGACGGGCACATGAGGACAGACAGGGGACACAGGGACACACAGGGGCATACAGGGGCACAAAGGGACTCACAGGTCAAGAGCATCACTGGCAGGTGAGGGACACGCGGGGACAGCAGGGACAGCCTGGGGACACACTGGGACACTAAGGAACATGGGGACAGACAGGGGACATGGGGTACACAGGGACATGGGGACACACAGGGATATGGGGGTACAGGGACACACAGGGACATGGGGACAGACAGGGATATGGGGGTACAGGGACACACAGGGACATTGGGGACAGACAGGGGACATGGGGACACACAGGGACATGGGGACACACAGGGACATGGGGACAGACAGGGTACACAGGGACATGGGAGTGCAGGGACACACAGGGACATTGGGGACAGACAGGGGACATGGGGACATGGCGGGACAGGGACATACACGGGCACACAGTGACTCGTAGATCAAGAGCGTCATTGGCAGGTGAGGGACACACGGGGACAGCGGGGACACCCTGGGGACACACAGGGACATTGGGGACACACACAGCTATGGGGACGGAGGAACAGACGGGGCTATAGGGGACAGACAGGGACACAGAGGGACACAGGGACAGGGGCACACGGGGACTCGCAGATCGAGAGCATCATCGGCAGGTGAGGGACACACGGGGACAGTGGGGACACCCTGGGGACACGGGGACATTGGAGACACTGGGGACACGCAGGGATATTGGGACACACAGGGACACTGGGACATGGGGACAGACAGCGATATGGGGGTACAGGGACACACAGGGACACATTGGGAACATACAGGGACATGGGGACACACGGGGACATGGGGACACACAGGGACACTGGGACATGGGGACAGACAGCGATATGGGGGTACAGGGACACACAGGGACATTGGGAACATACAGGGACATGGGGACACACAGGGACAGAGGGACACACAGGGACATGGGGACACACAGGGACAGAGGGACACACAGATCAAGAGCGTCTTCATCAGATGAGGGACACACGGGGACAGACTGGGGACACGGGGACACACAGGGATATGGGGACACACAGGGACATTGGGACATGGGGACAGAGGGACACAGGGACATGGGGACACAGAAACTCACAGATCGAGTGCATCATCGGCAGGTGAGGGACACATGGGGACAGACAGGGACAGCAGGGACATGGGGACAGACAGAGACTCTGGGGACAAACAGGGGTATGGGGACATGGGGACAGATAGGAACACCAGGACACAGGGACATCGAGGGGACAGTGGGGACACGGGGACTCACAGATCAAGAGCATCATGGGCAGGTGAGGGACACACGGGGACAGCGGGGACAGACAAGGACATTGGGGACAAGGGGACACGCAGGGACAATGGGGACATTGGAAACACTGGGGACATCAAGGGGACATTGGGGACAGACACGGCTATGGGGACAAACAAGGATATGGGGACACAGGGACATGGGGACACTGGGGACACAGGGACTCAGATCAAGAGCATCATCAAGAGCAGGTGAAGGACACACGGGGACATGAGGACACTGGGATATGGGGACAGACGGGGACAGCCAGTGGCACGGGGACATGGGGGCACACAGGAACACGGGGACACACAGGGACATGGGGGCACACAGGGATGTGGGTGTACAGGGACACACGGGGACAGTGGGGACAGACATGGGGATGTTGGGGACAGAAAGGGACACAGGGACACGGGGACAGCCAGTGGCACGGGGACATGGGGGCACACAGGGATGTGGGACACACAGGGACAGCCAGGGGACATCAGGGACACGGAGGGGGACACAGGGACATCAGGGCTACAGGGACACAGGGGACACAGGGGACACAGGGACACGGGGGACAGAGGGACACGGGACACAGAAGGACATGGGGATGACACAGGCACACGTAGGACGTGGGTGACACCGAGGTGACAGGGGCCATGGGGACATCAGGGGACATGGGAACACAGTGTGGCCCATGTGTGTCCCCAGGGCGCTCGCATGTCCCCAGGGGTGTCCCCAGGGTGTCCCCGTGTCCCTGAAGGTGTCCCCAGGATGTCCCCGGGTGCCCCTGGGCTGTATCACAAGTGTCCCCATGACCTTGAGGTGTCCCCAAGGTGTCCCCAGAATTGTCCCTGTGGCTCTGGGCGTCCCAAGGTGTCCCTGGGCTGTCCCCGGGTGTGTCCCCCTGTCCCTGGGTGTGTCCCCATGACCCCTGAGGTTGTCCCAGTGTCCCTGGGCTGTCCCCGGGTGTGTCCCCATGTCCCTGGGTGTGTCCCCATGACCCCTGAGGTTGTCCCCATGTCCCTGGGCTGTTCCTGGGTGTGTCCCCCTGTCCCTGGGCTGTCCCTGGGTGTGTCCCCATGTCCCTGGGCTGTCCCCTCTGGCCCGGGGCGTGTCCTTGGGTTGTCCCCGTCCCTGGGCTGTCCCTGGGTGTGTCCCCGGGTGTGTCCCCCTGTCCCTGGGTGTGTCCCCATGTCCCTGGGTGTCCCCGGGTGTGTCCCATGTCTCTGAGGGTGTCCCTGAAGACCGGGGGCTGTCCCTGGCTGTGTCCCCAGCAGTGTCCCCCTGTCCCTGGGTGTGTCCCCATGTCCCCGGGCTGTTCCTGGGTGTGTCCCTGGGCTGTCCCCGGGTGTGTCCCCATGTCCCTGGGCTGTCCCCATGTCCCCGGGAGGTGTCCCTGGCTGTGTCTCCCTGTCCCCGGGGGGCTGTCCCCATGTCACTGGGGGCTGTCCCTGGGCTGTCCCCCTGTTCCCGGGTGTGTCCCCCTGTCCCTGGGCTGTCCCCGGGTGTGTCCCCATGTCCCTGGGCTGTCCCCCTGTCCCCGGGGGGTGTCCCTGGCTGTGTCCCCCTGTCCCCGAGTGTGTCCCCCTGTCCCCGGGGGGTGTCCCTGGGCTCGGCCGGGGATGTCCCCGGGGGGGTGGCAGCATGACCCCGGTGAAGCCTGGCCCCGCAGGCTGATGCTGGTGGAGCAGGAGCTGCGCAGGGATCACTTGGGCGCCCACGACCCATCCGAGGGCCGGCGGCGGCTGCTCGACGCTCAGGTGGAAATTACAATGTCATTGCTCTGCTCCGTGTGACATCGGCCATCCCACGCCGCGCTGGGGGCGGGCTGCGGGTCCCCGGGGGGGCTGGGGGGTGTTTGGGTGTTTTGGGGGCGTTATTGGGGGTCCCTAGGGGGGTATTTGGGGGCGTTATTGGGGGTCCCTATGGGGGTATTTGGGTGTTTTGGGGCGTTATTGGGGGTCCCTATGGGGGTATTTGGGTGTTTTGGGGGGGTTATTGGGGGTCCCTATGGGGGTATTTGGGTGTTTTGGGGGCGTTATTGGGGGTCCCTATGGGGGTATTTGGGTGTTTTGGGGGGGTTATTGGGGGTCCCTGGGGGGTGTTTGGGTATTTGGGGGCGTTATTGGGGGTCCCTATGGGGGTGTTTGGGTGTTTTGGGGGCGTTATTGGGGGTCCCTAGGGGGGTATTTGGGGGCGTTATTAGGGGTCCCTAGGGGGGTATTTGGGTGTTTTGGGGGCGTTATTGGGGGTCCCTATGGGGGTGTTTGGGTATTTTGGGGGCGTTATTGGGGGTCCCTAGGGGGGTATTTGGGGGCGTTATTGGGGGTCCCTATGGGGGTATTTTGGGGGGAGTTATGGCCGTCCCTAGGGGAGTTTGGGGGCGCGATGGGTGTCCCGAGGGGGTTTTGGGGGGATTACTGGGGGTCCCAGGGGGGTATTTGTGTATCTTGGGGGGATTATTGGGGGTCTATGGGGGTATTTAAGTATTTTGGGGGGGGTTATTGGGTGTTCCTAGGGGGGTATTTGGGGGGTTATGGGTGTCCCTAGAGGGGTCTGGGGGTATTTTGGGGGGGTTCTGGGTGTTCCGAGGGGAGTTTGGGTGTCCCTAGGAGGTGTTTGGGGAGGTTTTTGGGGGTTATGGGTGTCCCTATGGGGGTATTTGGGTATTTTGGGGGGGTTATGGGGGTCCCTTGGGGGCTTTGGGGGGGGGTTTAAGGGGTTTATGGATGTCCCGAGGGGGTGTTTGGGGGGTTATTGGGGGTAGTTGTGGATTTTGGGGGTGTTATGGGTGTCCCTAGAGGGGTCTGGGGGTATTTTGGGGGGGTTCTGGGTGTTCCGAGGGGAGTTTGGGTGTCCCTAGGAGGTGTCTGGGGAGGTTTTGGGGGGTTATGGGTGTCCCTGTGGGGGTATTTGGGTATTTTGGGGGGGGGGGTTTAAGGGGTTTATGGATGTCCCGAGGGGGTATTTGGGGGGTTATTGGGGGTATTTGTGGATTTTGGGGGTGTTATGGGTGTCCCTAGAGGGGTTTGGGGGAGTCTGGGAGGGTTTTGGGGGGGTTATGGGTGTCCCTAGGGGGCTCTGGGGGGGTTTTGGGGGATTACGGGGCGCTCTGGGTGTCCCCATGGGGGTATTTGGGGCAATTTGGAGGGTTATTGGGGGCATTTGGGGGAGCGATGGGTGTCCCTAGGGGGGTCTGGGGGTATCTGGGGGGGTCATGGGTGTCCCTAGGGGGGTCTGGGGGTATCTGGGGGGGGGTCATGGGTGTCCCTGGGGGGGGTCTGGGGCAGTTTTGGGTGCCCCAGAGGGGTATCTGGGTTTGGGTGTCCTGGGAGGGTATTTTGGGGGCTTTTGGGGGGGTTATGGTTTCCCGGGGGGTATTTGGGGGGGTTGTGGTGTCCCGGGGGGTATTTGGGGGAGTTATGGTGTCCCGGGGGGGTATTTGGGGGGGTTATGGTGTCCAGGGGGGTATTTTGGGGGGTTATGGCTATGCCTAGGGGGGGTTTGTGGGGGTTTTGGGGGTCTCTGGTTGTCCCCGTGGGAGTTTAGGGGTGTCCCTAGGGGAGTTTTGGGGGGTAATTTGTTGTCTCTGGGGGGCGTTCGGAGATTTTGGGGGGTTTTAGGGGATTTTGGGGTGTTATTTGGGGTCTCTGGGGGTATTTGGGTGTCCCGTGGGGGGTTTGGGGGGGTCTGCGGGGCTTTTGGGGGGGTTATTGGGGGTTTCGGGGGGGTCTGTGGGTGCCCCCGGGGGGTTTTGGGGGGATAATTTGGGGTCTGTGGGGATTTTTTGGGGGTCTTTGGGTGTCCCCGGGGGGATTTTTGGGATTATTTGGGAATTTTTGGGGACCCTCGGGAGGGGCTCCTGTCACCTCTGGGGGCCTTGGGGGGACAGGGCCACCCCCGAGGGGACAATGGGACCCCTGGAAGGGGGGGACAGGGACCCCTGGAGGGGACAGGGCCACCCCCAGAGGGGACAGAGCCACCTCCAGAGGGGACAGAGCCACCTCCAGAGGGGACAGGGCCACCCCCAGAGGGGACAGGGCCACCACCAGGGGGGACAGGGCCACCTCCAGAGGGGACAGGGCCACCCCCAGAGGGGACAGAGCCACCTCCAGGGGGGACAGGGCCACCACCAGGGGGGACAGGGACCCTTGGAGGGGACAACAGGACCCCAAGAGGGGACCTGAGGGGGACAGGGCCACCCCTGGGGGGACAAAGTGACCCCCCATGAAGGACAGGGCAACCCCCCAGAGGGGACAGCGCCACCCCAGTGGGGACAAAGTGACCCCTGGAAGGGACAGGGCCACTCCCGGAGGGACAGGGCCACCCCCGGTTGGGACAAGGCCACCCCTGTGGGGACAAAGCGGCCCCCAGAGGGGACACAGGGCCACCCCTGTGGGGACAGAGTGGCCCCCTCAGGACACAGGGCCACCTCCGGGGTGACACCAGAGGGACATTCAGGGCGGAGGTGACACCGCCCCACGCCCCACGCCAGGGACAGCGCCACCCCCGTGTCCCCAAGGCCACCCCCGTGTCCCCAAGGCCACCCCAGTGTCCCCAAGGCCACCCCCGTGTCCCCAAGGCCACCCAGGTGTCCCCCCCCCCCCCCCAGTGACGGGGCCATTCCCGAGCCCCCTCCTTGGGTTGGGGACACCCCGGGGCCACCCCGGGGCCACCTTGAGGCCACTTCAAGGCCACCTCAGGGTCATCCTGGGGTCACCTCAAGGCCACCCCGGGGTCACCTCAAGGCCACCCCGGGGTCACCTCAGGGGCCACTTCAAGGCCACCCCAAGGTCACTTCAGGGCACCCCAGGGGCCACCTTGGGGCCACCTTAAGGTCACCCCAGGGGCCACCTCAAGGCCACCCTGGGGTCACCTCAGGGTCACCCCGGGGCCACCTCAGGGGCCACCCCAGGGCTACCTCAAGGCCACTTTGGGGCCACTTTGGGGCCACCTTGGGGTCACTTTGGGGCCACTTCAGGGTCACCTCAGGGCCACCTAGAGGCCACTTTGGGGTCACCTCAGGGCCACCCCAGGGCTACCCTGGCGTCACCTCAGGGCCACCTCAGGGTCACCCCAGGGCCACCTCGGGGTCAGCCCGGCCGGGCCGTGTCCCCGCGCGGCGCGGTGGCCGCGGTGGCCCTGATGTCCCCTCCCGTGTCTCTCTTGTCACAGCTGTCCGTCAGGTAGCGCGGCCCGGCCCCGCCAGTGGCACCGGACCCTCGGCCACCGGTGACACCCCAGGTGGGTCCTTGTCCCCTCCCTGTCACCCCCCGGGTCGCACAGGGGGACCCTTGGGGACACGGATCCCACATGTCCCCAAGGCCCTCCTGTGTCCCTGAGGGACATTGGGGACCCTTGGGGACATGGATCTGGAATGTCCCCAAGCGCTCTGCTGGCCCCAAGGGACACTGGGGACACTTCACGGGTGTCCCCATGTCCCTCCCATGTCCCCGTGTCCCTCCCATGTCCTTCAGGAACATTGGGGACACAGATCCAGGTGACCCAAGGGACATTGGGGACCAGTGGGGACACGGATCTGAGATGTCCCCAAGACCCTTTTCTGTCCCCAAGGGACACTGGGGACACTTCACGGGTGTCCCCATGTCTCTCCCATGTCCCCGTGTCCCTCCCATGTCCTTCAGGAACATTGGGGACACGGATCCAGGTGTCCCCAAGGGACATTGGGGACACGGATCTGAGATGTCCCCAAGACCCTTTTCTGTCCCCAAGGGACATTTGAGACCCTTGGGGACATGGATCTGGAATGTCCCCATGTCCCTCCATGTCCCCATGTCCCTCCCATGTCCCTCAGGCTCATTGGGGACCAGTGGGGACACGGATCCAGGTGTCCCCAAGACCCTCTTCTGTCCCCAAGGGACACTGGGGACACAGATCTGGTGTCCCCATGTCCCTCCCGTGTCCCCATGTCCTTCATGGGCATTGGGGACTTTTTGGGGACACGGATCCAGGTGTCCCCAAGGGACATTGGGGTGCACTGGGGACACGGATCCAGATGTCCCCAAACCCTTTTCTGTCCCCAAGGGACATTTGAGACCCTTGGGGACATGGATCTGGAGTGTCCCCATGTCCCTCATGGGCACTGGGGACTCCTTGGGGACATGGATCCAGGTGTCCCCAAGGGATGTTGGGGACCACCGGGGACACAGATCTGAGTGTCCCCATGTCCCTCCCATGTCCCTGTGTCCCTCCCATGTCCTTCAGGCACATTGGGGACATGGATCCAGGTGTCCCCAAGGGACATTGGGAACCACTGGGGACACGGATCCAGGTGTCCCCAAGACCCTTTTCTGTCCCCAAGGGACACTGGGGACACAGATCTGGGTGTCCCCATGTCCCTCCCGTGTCCCCATGTCCCTCGTGGGTACTGGAGACTCCTTGGGGACATGGATCCAGGTGTCCCCATGTCCTTCCCATGTCCCCATGTCCCTCAGCCACATTGGGGAGCACTGGGGACATGGATCTGGGTGTCCCCAAGACCCTTTTCTGTCCCCAAGGGACATTGGGGACACTTGGGGACATGGATCTGGGTGTCCCCATGTCCCTCCTGTGTCCCTGAAGGACATTGGGGACCCTTGGGGACACGGATCTGGGTGTCCCCATGTCCCTCCCATGTCCCTCATGGGCACTGGGGACTCCTTGGGGACACGGATCCAGGTGTCCCCATGGACCCCTTGGGGACATGGATCTGGGTGTCCCCATGTCCCTCCTGTGTCCCCATGTCCCTCCCGTGTCCCTGAAGGACATTGGGGACCCTTGGGGACACACATCCAGGTGTCCCCAAGACCCTTTTCTGTCCCCAAAGGACATTGGGACCCTTTGGGGACATTGATCCAGGTGTCCCCAAGATGCTCATTGTCCCCATGTCCCTCCCATGTCCTTCAGGGGCACTGGGGACACTTGGGGACATGGATCCAAGATGTCCCCGTGTCCCTCCTGTGTCCCCATGTCCTGCAGGGACACAAGGGACCCCTTGGGGACACAGATCAGGGTGTCCCCGTGTCCCTCCTGTGTCCCCATGTCCCTTGGGGACATGGATTCAGGTGTCCCCACATCCCCCCTGCTGTCCCCATGTCCCTCCTTGTGTCCCCATGTCCCCCGGGGACATGGACCGAGGTGTCCCAATGTCCCTCCTGGTGTCCTCCTGTCCCTGCCGTGTCCCTCGCGTGTCACCTGGGCACACGGATCCAGGTGTCCCCTTGTCCCTTCTGTGTCCCCATGTCCTTTAGAGACATGGGGAACCCCTTGGGGACACTGTCCCAGGTGTCCCCATGTCCTTCCTGGTGTCCCCTTGTCCTTCCTGGTGTCCCCATGTCCTTTGTGGACACCGGGGACCCTTTGGGGACGTCACCTCAGGTGTCCCCATGTCCTTCCTGGTGTCCCCATGTCCCTTAGGGACACTGAGGACCACTTGGGGACACTGAGGACCACTTGGGGACACCACACCAGGTGTCCCCATTTCCCTCCTGGTGTCCCCATGTCCCTTGTGGACACTGAGAACCCTTTGGGGACACCACATCAGGTGTCCCCATGTCCCTTAGGGACACTGGGGACCCTTTGGGGACACCACCCCAGGTGTCCCCATTTCCCTCCTGGTGTCCCCATGTCCCTTGTGGACACTGAGAACCCTTTGGGGACACCACACCAGGTGTCCCCATGTCCCTTAGGGACACTGAGGACCCTTTGGGGACACCACCCCCAGTGTCCTCATGTCCCTTCTGGTGTCCCCATGTCCCTCCAGGTGTCCCCATGTCCTTGAGGACACTGGGGACCCTTTGGGGACACTGGGACCCTCTGGAGACACCACCCCAGGTGTCCCCATGTCCCTCCTGGTGTCCCCATGTCCCTTGTGGACACTGGGGACCCTTTGGGGACACCACCCCAGGTGTCCCCATGTCCATTCTGGTGTCCCCATGTCCCTTGTGGACACTGGGGACCCTTTGGGGACACCACCCCAGGTGTCCCCATTTCCCTCCTGGTGTCCCCATGTCCCTTGCGGACACCGAGGACCCTTTGGGGACACCACCCCAGGTGTCTCCATGTCCCTTCTGGTGTCCCCATGTCCCCTGTGGACACTGGGCACCCTTTGGGGACACCACCCCAGGTGTCCCCATGTCCCCTCAGGTGCCACCACCGGCCCTGTCCCCACCCCCTGGAGGTGCCACCATTGTCCCCATTGGTGGGGGGGTGGGGGGGGGGGGTGTTGGGGTGGGGTTGTCACCAAATGTCCCCCAGCGCTGGCGCCGCGTCACCGTCACCATCCTCGTGTCTTGTGTCTGTCCCCATCTCACCGGGGGGGAGGTGACACCCGTGTCCGTGTGCCATGTCCTGTCACCAGGGTGGGTGGGGACAGTTTGGGGCGGGGTTTGGGACAGTTTGGGGGGGGTTGGGGACAATTCAGGGGGGGTGGGGACAGTTCAGGGGGGTTGGGGACAATTCAGGGGGGATGGGGACAATTCAGGGGGGGTGGGGACAGTTCAGGGGGGTTGGGGACATTTTGGGGGGGTTGGGGACAGTTCAAAGGGGGCTGGGGACATTTCAGGGGGTTGGGGACAGTTCAGGGGGTTGGGGACAATTTTGGGTGGGGGTGGGGACAATTTTGGGGGTCAATCTCCTCCATTTTGGGAGGGCGTGGGGACAAACCGAGGGCGCCCCGCCTTCAATTTTTGGGGTTAATTTTGGGGTGAAACTTTGAGGGTCGGGGTTGATTTGAGGGGTTCGGGGTTAAGTTTAAGGGTTCGGGGTTAATTTTAGTGTTAATTTTAGGGGTTCAGGGTTAATTTCAGGGGTTCAGGGTTAACTTTAGGGTTAATTTTAGGGGGTCACGGTTAATTTCAGGGGTTCAGGGTTAATTTTAGGGTTAATTTTAAGGGTTCAGGCTTAACTTTAGGGTTAATTTTAGGGGTTCAGGGTTAACTTTAGGGTTAATTTTAAGGGGTCGGGGTTAATTTTAGGGGGTCGGGGTTGATTTTAGGGTTAATTTGAGGGGTCGGGGTTAATTTTCGGGGGTCAGGGTTAGTTTTAGGGGGTCCGGATTAATTTTGGGGTTAATTTTAGGGATTCAGGATTAATTTTAGGGGTCCGGGGTTAATTTGAGAGGTTCAGGGTTAATTTGTGGGGTTCAGGATTAATTTTAGGGTTAATTTCAGGGAATTGAGGTTTATTTGAGGGGTTCAGGGTTAATTTTAAGGGGTCAGGGTTAATTCTAGGGTTAACTTGAGGGGTTCAGTGTTATCTTTAGGGGTTCAGGGTTAACTTGAGGGGTTCAGTGTTATCTTTAGGGGTTCAGGGTTAACTTTAGAGAGTCGGGGGTAATTTTAGGGGTTCAGGGTTAACTTTAGGGGGTCAGGGTTAATTTTCGGGGGTCAGGGTTAACTTTAGGGCGTCAGGGTTAATTTTAGGGGGTCGGGGTTAACTTTAGGGGTTCAGGGTTTATTTTAGAGCTTAGGGTTATTTTTAGGAGATTTGGGTTAATTTTAAGGGGTGGAGGTTATTTTAGGGGGTCGGGGTTAATTTGAGGGGGTCAGAGTTAATTTTGGGGTTAATTTTAGGGGGTCAGGGTTACTTTGAGGGTTAGGGTTAAATTTAGGAGTTCAGGGTTAATTTTAGAGTTAATTTTAGGGGGTCAGGGTTAATTTTAGAGTTAATTTTAGGGGATCAGGGTTAATTTTAAGGGGTTTGGGTTGATTTTAGGGGGTCAGGGTTAATTTGAGGGGTTCAGTGTTAATTTTCGGGGGTCGGAGTTAATTTGAGGGTTATTTTTAGGGGGTCAGGGCTAACTTTAGGGGTTCAGGGTTAATTTTAGGGTTAATTTTAGGAGTTCAGAGATAATTTTAGGGTTATTTTTAGGGGGTCAGGGTTAACTTTAGGGGTTCAGGGTTAATTTGAGGGGTTCAGTGTTAATTTTAGGGGGTGGGAGTTAATTTGAGTGTTATTTTTAGGGGGTCAGGGCTAACTTTAGGGGTTCAGGGTTAATTTTAGGGTTAATTTTAGGAGTTCAGAGATAATTTTAGGGTTATTTTTAGGGGGTCAGGGTTAACTTTAGGGGTTCAGGGTTAATTTGAGGGGTTCAGAGTTAACTTTAGGGTTAACTTTAGGGGGTCAGGGTTAATTTTAGGGTTAATTTTAGAGGGTCAGGGTTAATTTTAGGGTTAATTTTAGGGGGTCAGGGTTAACTTTAGGGGTTCAGAGTTAATTTTAGGGTTAACTTTAGGGGTTCAGGGTTAATTTGAGGGGGTCAGGGTTAATTTTAGGGTTAATTTTAGGGGGTCAGGGTTAACTTTAGGGGTTCAGGGTTAATTTTAGGAGTTCAGGGTTAATTTTAGGGTTAACTTTAGGGGTCAGGGTTAATTTTAGGGGTTCGAGGTTAATTTTAGGGTTAATTTTAGGGGGTCAGGGTTAACTTTAGGGGTTCAGAGTTAATTTTAGGGTTAACTTTAGGGGTTCAGTGTTAATTTTAGGGGTTCAGGGTTAATTTGAGGGGGTCAGGGTTAACTTTAGGGTTAATTTTAGGGGTTCAGGGTTAATTTGAGGGGTTCTGAGTTAATTTTAGGGTTAATTTTAGGGGGTCAGGGTTAACTTTAGGGGTTCAAGGTTAATTTGAGGGGGTCAGGGTTAACTTTAGGGTTAATTTTAGGGTTAATTTTAGGAGTTCAGGGTTAATTTTAGGGGTTCGGGGTTAATTTTAGGGTTAATTTGAGGGGTTCAGAGTTAACTTTAGGGTTAATTTTAGGGGGTCAGGGTTAATTTTAGGGTTAATTTAGGGGGTCAGGGTTAATTTTAGGGGTTCGGGGTTAACTCCGGGGCGGGTCAGGGATGTTTTTTGGGTGCATTCGCGTTGATTTGGGGCCGGCCCGAGGGCCCCGCGCCGGTGCCGCAGGTGAGTGAGCCCCGCCCGGGGTGGGGCGGGGGACGCTCGGGGACGCTCGGGGACATTGAGGGGACACTGAGGGGACATTGAGGGGACACTGAGGGGACACTCGGGGGACACTGAGGGCGGCGCTGGCCGGGGCGGGGGGGTGAATGAGCCCCCTCGGTGCCTTGCAGGAGAGGCAGCTTTCCGCCGTGGGTGCAGCAGACCCGGGTGTGATTTGGGGGGCCGGGGGGGTCCCCGGGCGGCCCCCGCCTCCGCCCCCGCCACCCCCGATCACGGCCAACGGCTGCGAGCGGCGCGGCCCCGCTGCTGAGCACTGACCCCCGCCCCGGGGGTCGCCGGGACCCCCCCCCCTCGAACCAAACCGCACCCGCACCCCCCCTTGAGTCCCCCCGAAACCCCCCCAGCCCTGGGGGAAAAAAGGGGGAAAGGGGAGGGCGGGGGGGAGGGGGGAACACCCGGAGACCCCCGGGGTGAGGAGGAGGAGGAGGAGGAGGAGGAGGAGGAGGCGAGGGGGGCTCGCGTTTGGGGGGGGGGTCTCTGTCACGCGAGGAATTCGGGGGGGTTTGCGCGAGGAATTTTTGGGGGGGGGGTCCTCGTGCAGCAGATCCTCGTGCAAAGGGCTCCTCGCGCGGGGAAACGGGGGGGGGCGGGCCAGGAATTGGGGGTCCCCGTGCGACAATTTGGGGTCCCCGTGTGAGAATTTTGGGGTCTCCGTGCGAGAATTTTGGGGTCCCCGTGTGAGAATTTTGGGGTCCCCTTGCGGATTTTGGGGTCCTCGTTCCAGGAATTGGGGTCCCCGTGTGACGATTTGGGGGTCCCCATGTCAGGAATTTGGGGTCCCCGTTTGAGAATTTGGGGTTCCCGTGTGAGAATTTGGAGTCCCCGTGTGAGAATTTGAGGTCCCCATGTCAGGAATTTGGGGTTCCCGTTCCAGGAATTGGGGTCCCCATGTGAGAATTTGGAGTCCCCGTGTGAGAATTTGAGGTCCCCATGTCAGGAATTTGGGGTCCCCATGCAACAATTTGGGGTCCTCGTTCCAAGAATTGGGGTCTCTGTGTGGATTTTGGGGTCCCCGTGTGAGAATTTTGGGGTCCCCGTTCCAGGAATTGGGGGTCCCCATGTGAGAATTTGGGGTCCCCGAGCGAGAGTTTTGGGGTCCCCCTGCCAAGGGCCCCTTGTGCCACCATCACCTCATGTCACCAAGAGGAATTTGGGGGGTCCTCGTGTGCCAGAGCCCCCCGAATGTCACCAGCTCCTCACCGAGGGCTCCGAGTGTCACCCTGAGGAATTTGGGGGGCTCCGAGTGCCACCAGCTCCTGGTGTCACCAAGAGCCCCCCGAGTGCCACCACGTCCTCGTGTCACCAAGAGGAATTTGGGGGGTCCTCGTGTGCCAGAGCCCCCCCAGTGTCACCAAGAGGAATTTGGGGGGCTCCGAGTGGCCACCAGCTCCTCTTGTCACCAAGAGCCCCCCGAGTGCCACCAGCTCCTCGTGTCACCAGGACCTCCTGCAGGAGAAATTGGGGGGGGGTCTTTGTGCCACCAGGAGCCCCCCGAGTGTCACCAGGCCTGGCCCAGCGGGTCCCTGGTGTCACCGGGGTCTCTCTGCCCTCGGGCACCCACCGGGACCCCCCCCCCCTCGAGCACCGGGACCCCCGAATTTCACCGTCCTCGTGCACCGGGACCCCCCCCTCAGGACCCATCAGGACCCTCGAGTTTCCCTCCCCCCTCGGGACCACCGGAGACCCCCCCCCCATCAATCAGCGCCGTCACCGAGCACCGGGACCCCCCCCTCGAGCATTGACCCCCACATTGTGCACCGGGACCACCGGAAACCCCCCCCGAATCACCGAGACCACCGGACCCCCCCTCAAACATCGCCAGCCTCGGGCACCGGAACCACCGGAGACCCCCCCCCCCCCTAAATCACCGAACACCGGGACCCCCCCCTCCGTGCACCGGGACCACCAGAGACCCCCCCCCGAATCACCGAGCACCGGAGACCCCCCCGAATCACCGTGCACCGCCCCCCCCTCGTGCACCAGCACCGGGACTGGACCCTCCTCGAGCACCGGGACCCCCCCCGTGCATTGACCCCCCCTCACCGAGCACCGGGACTGGGACTGGACCCCCCCTTGAAACCCGGGACCCCCCCGGGCACCGGGACCCCCCGGGCAGCGCCACCCCCGAGCACCGGGACTGGGACCGGACCCCCCCTCGTGTACCGACCCCTCCCCGAGCACCGGGCCCGGACCCCCCTTTGTGCCCCCCCCCCATCACGGGGGTTCCGCCCCCTCCCTTTTGACCCCCCCGGGAACAGCACCGGGACTGGGGGGGGGGCCCAGAGCGGGACCGGGGGGGCTCCGAGCGCTGGGGGGGCACAGGGGGGTCCCCAGCACCGGGGGGTCCCTTGGGGCTCAATCCTGTGACCCCCCCCTCGTTATCACCAGGGACCCCTCCCAATTTACCGGGACCCCCCCCATTCACTGCCTCCCCCCTTCACCGACACCCCCAAAACGCTGGGACGCCCCCAGTCCATGAGACCCCCCCCCAGTGCGCCAGGACCCCCCACTCACCGCCCCTGCACCATCCATGGGACCCCCACCTCACCGCCCCCCACTCACCAGGACCCCCCAATCCATGGGACCCCCCCCCCACACTCACCAGAACCCCCACACTCACCAGGACCCCCCAATCCATGGGACCCCCCCACACTCACCAGGACCCCCCAATCCATGGGACCCCCCCACACTCACCAGGACCCCCCAATCCATGGGACCCCCCCACACTCACCAGGACCCCCCAATCCATGGGACCCCCCCACACTCACCAGACCCCACCCCCCACTTCGGCACCCCCCGGGCCTCCCCCCCATTGGTTGAACCCCCCCGAAACGACCCCAGCCCCTCCCCTCTCGGCCCCCCCGAGCCCCCGGCCCGCGTTGGGCCCCGCCGGGGCCGGGCTGGCTCCACCCCCCGGGGCCCCCCTGAGTCCCCCCGGGCCCCCCAGGACCCCCCGAGCCCCCCCGGTGGGGCCGGGCTGGCTCCACCCCCCGGGGCCGCCGCTGAGCGGAGCCTTTCAATAAACGCCGATCGGTCTTGTAGCCACGCCCACAGCAGGGCGGGGCCGCGCGGGGTGGCCAATGGGGAGGGGGTGAGCGGGAGGGTTAGATAGGATTATGAATGGGAGCGTGGGAAAAGGGGCGCGGCTCCGGGAGCACCGGCCAATGGAGAGCGGAGGGGGCGTGGCCTGGGAGTGGGCGGGAAGGGGCCGGCAAGGAGTGGGGGCGTGGAAAGGGGGCGGGGCCCCGGGAGCGGCGGCCAATGGAGAGCGGAGGGTGCGTGGGCTGAGTTTGGGCGGGAAGGGGCCGGCAAGCAATGGGGGTGAAATTACCCCGAAATTACCCCCAAAAAAACCCAAATCCCCCCAAACTCCGGTCAAGGACCACGAAATACTCCAAAAATACCCCAAAATTGCCCTCCACCCAAAAAAAAAAAATCGAAACTCCAGTCAGGGACCATATAATGACCCCAAATCCCCACAAAATTGACCCAAATCCAGTCAGGGAGGCTCAAATCCCTGTAGGACCGCCCAGATTTACTCGGGATGCCCAACACCCAGTCGGGACCCCCCAAAATCTCCTCAGGACCCCTTAAAATCTCCCCCCAGATTCCTGCAGGGCCCCCTCCAGATCCCCTCAGGACCACCCAAAATCCCCCTCAAATCCTCTCACAACCCCAATTCTCCATAGCGACCCCCCCAAAATCTCCACAAGCCCCTCCAGGGCCCTCAATTCTCCCTCAGAAGGCCCCCAAATCCACTCCAAAGCCCCTCGGGAACCCCAGTTCTCCCTCAGGACCCCCCCAAATCCCCTCAGCACCCCAAACCCCCACACAACCCCCCTAAACTCCTTCAGGAACCCCGGTTCTCCCTCAGTGACCCCCAAAACCCCTCAGGATCCCCCACATCTCCTCATGACCCCTCACAGCCACTCAGGACCCCCCATTTCCCCACAGAACCCTCCAAAACCCCCCAAATCCCCTCAGATGCCTCCCAAATCCCCTCATGGCCCCTCACATCCACTCAGGACCTCCAGATCCCCTCAGGACCCCCCAGATCCCCTCAGGACTCCCAGTTTCTCCTCAGGAACCCAAATTCTCCCTCAGGACCCCCCAGTCCGCCTCAGAATCCCCCAGATCCCCTCAGGAGCCCCGGTTTTCCCTCAGGAGCCCACAAACCCCCTCATATCGCCCCAAATCCCCTCAGGACCCCCAAATCTCCCTCAGGACCCCCAAATCTCCCTCAGGACCCCACAAACCCTCTCAAGACCTCCCAAATCCCCTCAGAACCTCTCACATCCCTTCAGGAACCCCCCAGTCCCTCTCAGAAACCCCCAAATGCCCTCACGACCCCGGATTCTCCCTCCGGACCCTGCTCAAATCCCCTCAGGACCCCCCAAATCCCCTCACTTCCCCTCACAACCCCACCAAACCCCCTCAGGACCCCCCAGATCCCCTCACATCTCCTCAGCCGTCCCCATTCCCCTCATAATCCCCTCAACCCCCTCCTCACCGCCCCCCCCAGCTCCCGGTGCTGACCGCGGTCGCTGTCGCCCATCCCGCGCTGCCGGGGGGGGCGGTCCCGGGGCTCCCTCGGCGCCCCCAAATTCCCGCCCCGCCCCCCGCGGCCTCGGCCCCGCTGCGCCTCCGCTGGGCCCCACCGGGACCACAATGCCCACAATGCAGCGCGGCTCTGACGACAGCGGCCGCCCCGGGCCGCCGCCTGGGGGGGACTTCTGACTACTTCTGCCAGGCACAGCTTCTGATTGGTCCGCGCGGCTTTTGGCGCTTCTCGCCACAGGTCTCGCGAGAGAATCAGGACGCCAATTTGAGTGACGGCAACTCTGTGGGCTCCTAAATGCGGCCGGGAACGGCGGAATCCGCCTGGAAATGGCGAGATGGAGCCTAAATCCCCTGGGGATGGAGCCTAAACCCCCTGGGATCGAGCCGAAGCAGCCACCCATGCATTGGAGCGGTACCGGAAAGGGCGGGCGGTGACCTCGCCCCGTCCCTTTGGCGCCCCTCGCGCGATTGCTCCGCCATTACCACGGGCACCGCCAGCGGGGCCGGTTCTGTGCCTGGACCGGCGCCTGTCCCGGGACTCGTTCGCCACCCGAGTGTCCCCAAGGTGTCCCCAGTGACGATGGAGCTCCAAGAGGTGCGACAGGAAGGGGGAGAGGTGACACGGAGGGGATAGCGGGGACGGGGTGGGGCGGGGACCCGGCCGGTAGCGGAGACAATGGGGAAGAAGGAACAGTGGGGCATGGGGAGGACACGGGCGGTGGCGGGAGGGGACAGGGGGGCGCAAAGGGGACAGGCGGGAGTGGCAGGAAGGGGGGAGGTGACAGAGGGGTGGAAGGGGGGTACAACAGGGGATGGTGAAAGGGGACAGTGGGGAACGGTGGGGGTGGCAAAGGGGGGACAAAGAGGGGACAAGGGGGTGACAGAGGGACAGAGGGGACAGCAGAGCCCTCCAGGGAGAGGACAAAGGGGAGCCTGGGAGGGCACAGGGGCTACCGTAGGAGGCCGCAAGTGCCACCAGGTCCGTGACACCTCCCCTGTCCCCTGCCCAGCGGTTCCAGGCCCTGCTGCAGCCACGGGTCACCATGCTGTCCATCACGGGGCTGGACACCGCGTTCTACCTAGAGAAGGAGACGCTGTTGCGCAGATTAGAGAGAGAGTGGAAATCGAGCTCCACCAGTGAGCTTCAGAAGCACCTGGTGTACATTGCTGCCACTTGGGGGCACCGCACTGCCGCCTTCGATGGTGATAACCTTGTCGCCTTCCTGAGCGTCTACAAGAGCAACCCATGGGCCTGGCACAGGCGTATGACAGTGGAAGTGGAGGAACTGTTCATGTCTCGACTTCTGTACAGGTGGGTCCAGCTGGCCAGGAAGGCCACCAAGCTCTGCAAAGCCTGCAGGGAGACGGCCACTGAGGTGGCTGCCAGCGAGGCAACAAGGGCCACCATGGAGAGACAGCGGGTGGAGGCGGCCCTGGGGCTGCTGGAGCGCTTGGTGGCCGCGTGTGACGAAGCCACCGCTTTCTCCCCCAAGCTGCAGCGCCTGCTCAGGGACACCAAGACCACTTTTGGGGGTAAAAATAAGTCATCCCGCAAAGTGCGCAATGTCTTGGTGGCCAAGGTGGCCGTGGCCGAGCAGCTGTGGGGGGCTAGTGGCCACCTAGTCAAGGATTTCCTGGAGAGAGCGGTTGACAACATCTCATTGAGTTCTCTTTCACCATTTGTCCCGACAGCTCCCTTGCCTATGATGAGGCTGACTGGTGCCTAAGAGCCGTTGATGACATCCCAAGGCCCCTCCGATCGCCGGAGCGTTCCCAGAGCAACCCCCAGGTGTCCCCAGTGAGCGGGGAGCCCCAGGAGGTGCGATGGGTGGGGGTGGGGACAGGGGGACAGAGGGGACACTGAGGGGGAGGAGGCCATTACTGGGGATGGAGGAAACACGGGGGTGGCAGGAGGGGACAGGAGGTTGCATGGGGGACAGGAGGGAGTGGCTGGAAGGGGGGAGGTGATAGAGAGGGGAAGGGACATGAGGGAGGAGGGTGCAGTGGGGAATGGGGGGGACACGGCAGGGAGGGGACACTGGGGTGGTGGTGGTGGCAGAGGGGACTGCAGGAGGGCAGGGGCTGGGAGAGGTTACGAGGGGAGGGGCAGGGGGTGGCAGAGGGAACAAGAGGCTGACAAAGGGATTGAGGGGACAAAGGGGATCCCTCAGTGGCAGGGGTCACCACAGGGAGCCGTAAGTGCCACCAGGTCCCTGACACCTCCCCTGTCCCCTCCCCAGCTGTCCCCAGCCCTGCTGCTGCCGCAGGTCACCATGGTGGCCATCCTGGGCAAGCAGGCGGACATCCTGCCCAGGCGGGACACAAAGCGGCTCAAGTCCCTAGAGTACCTGTACTCGAAGCTGGTGGACTTCTGCATGAAGCTGGGGGCCACCATGAAGTCCATTCAAGACCCATGGTGGCGCCGCAATGTCACCTCCAACGATAAAGCCCCTCCCGCCTCCCTGAGCATGGCTCTGGCCGCCTACCAGCACACCCAATGGACCAACTGGCGCCATGTGGTACTGGAGGCCTGGCACTGGCTGGGGTCGCTGAACGGGCAATTGGAGAACAGCGCCGAGGTGGCCAGGGCAGCCCCCGAGCTCCTCAGCATCTGCAGGGAATTGGCCGCCGAGGCGGCCACTGAGGAGGCCACCGCCCGGGCCAGGGAGCAGCAGGCACGGGCTGCCCGTTATGGGGCAGCTCGGGAACGCATGGTGGTGGGGCTGGGCAAGGATGAGAGGGCCAGGCGGAAAACCCGGGTGAAGAGAGAGGCCAGGGTGGCTGCCAGCAAGGCAAGAAGGGCCACCATGATGAGACAGCGGGTGGAGGCGGCCCTGGGGCTGCTGGAGCGCTTGGTGGCCGCATGTGACGAAGCCACCGCGTTCCCCCGGAAGCTGCAGCGCAGGGTTGGGGACATTGTGGATGCCCTGGAGAGCATGAACGACGAGCCCCCCAATGTCCCTGAGGAATTGGTGGCCAAGGTGGCCAAAGCCGAGTGGCTGTGGGAGGCCAATGCCCACCTGGCCAAGGGTCACCTGGTGGGGGCAATTGACAACATCACCAAGTTCTTGTCCAATGGTGGTCGTGCCAGCCCCAGTGTCAGTGAGGTGGCCGAGCAGTGCCGAAGAGCCACTGAAGGCATCCCAAGGCTCCTTCAACCCCCGGAGCATCCTCAGAGCATCCCTGAGATGTCCCCAGTGAGCACGGAGCCCCAAGAGGTGCGATGAGGGGTTTGTGGGGGTAGAGAGGGGGACACGGGGCAGGGGAAGGGGCAATAGGGGATGGAGGGGACACGGGGGGTGGCAGGAGGGGACAGGGGATGTCAAAGGGGACAGGAGGGAGTGGCGGGAAGGGGGAGGTGACAGAGGAGTGGAGGGGAAATGGGGGGGAGGGGCAGTGGGGGATGGGGGGAACAGTGGAGAGGAGGGGACACGGGGGCTGGTGGGGAGCGGCAGACAGGACAGTGAGGGGTGGCATAGGGGACAGCAGTGGCCGCAGAGGGGACAAGACGCCGACAAAGGGACAGAGGGGACAAAGGGGAACCCGGGAGGACACAGGGGCCACTCCAGGAGGCCACAAGTGCCGCCACGTCCCTGACACCTCCCCTGTCTCTTCGCCAGCTGAACGTGGCCCTGCTGAACCACAACACTGATGACTCCATCTGTCTCAACTCCGATCTTGCTGACGCTTCCACCTCTCTGTGCCCGGCCCTGGCCACCTACGAGAACACCGCGTTGACCACCTGGGGTGAGAAGGGACCAGGTGACCATGGTGGCCAGCGAGTGGCACAGGTCGGTGTCCACGTTGGAGGACAGCTGGGCCCAGCTGACCAGAGGGGCCATCAAGCATAACAGTGTTCTCCCGTGCCGCCATTTCCGCACTGCTTTGGCAGCCAAGGTGACCAGGGCTGAGTGGCTGTGGGTGGCCAGCAGCCTCCTGGCCAGGGACCACTTGGTGGGGGCACTTGGGGACATCCACACCATCTTCAGGTGTGGTGACACCAATGGCTCCATCGCCCGCGCGGTAGCTGAGCTGTGCCAAAGAGCTGCTGAGGACATCCCGAATCTGCTGCAGGGACAGTGATGTCCCCAATGTGACATCATCAGGGCAGTGACATCATCAGGGACATGGCTGTCCTTTTTTCTGCCTTGCCATGTAGGATTTGAAACAAATATAGGGAATTTTCTGGGAATTTTCACTGAAATTGACCCAAAGCCTGATGGGAATTCCCAGGGTAATGTCACTGGGGACACTCAGGGACATTCTGGGGACACTCAGGGACAGGGGTGAATAAGTCCCATCAAGATCTTCCAGCTTTTCACTGTGCCTGCAGCAGAGATGGGTTATAAACGACACTAACTGGCTTCTGCATTTCTGTATTGGCTTTTCCGCATTGTTATGAATCACCAGCAGTTTGATTATGGAGGGGCTTTGACAGCTGGCCTGCAAGCAAAGCTGAGTTAAGAGAAGAAGTAACAATTGATGGTTACTAAATGTATCCATAGCAAGGGAATGACAAGGCCGTCAGCATGGAAACGGTTTGGAAAAGATAGATGGAAATTTTTGTTAGCTACACTATGTGCCTAAGTACATGTATACGTGCCTTATTAAATTTCTGTAAAACTTTTGCCACTTATATTGACACTACTTGCTTTGCACCAATTAATATCAAGCTTTGTTAAGAGTATATAAACTGGACAACATGCAGAATAAAAAACTTTATCTTCTTGGACCCTGATTACATGTGTGTGACATACACATCCAACCTAATGGTGACATTTGATACTGATATTGATTATCAATGATTCCTTGTAGCTGCTGGTTGGTGCAATATAATCCATCAGTTCATTTGTGCACCGTACAGCCTATTAATTACTAATTAATACCATCTATAAAGACTAGACTGGGCTGATCTGTGCTCTGTGTCAGACACATCACTGACCCCACTGAGAGACGAGTGGTCAATAAATCCATCCCAACATTTCTTGAGGGGAGCACAGCCAGGGAGCTGCTTCAAGGCGCTGTCACAGATATTTCCCTTTGAAAACCCTGGGTGGGATGGAAATACACCCGAGCAGATGGCAAAATTAAAATGATACCAAAGCCTCGTGGAATGTGGGTTAAAACATGGGGTCTCTAAAGCTGTAAATTTGGCAAAGCTTCACCAAGTGAGGCAAAATGATGAATCACGCACTGATTTTTTTAAACAGGTGAAGAGAAACCGCCATCAAATATACAGATGTGGATCCTGAGTCAGTTGATGGCAAAGCAGATCTGGTTTTGTTTTGTGTGGGTCAGGCTTCAAATGATATAAGAAGAAAAGACAAAGGTAGTTCCAGACATGGATAAACTGCTGGAGGTTGCCTGGAAGGTGTTTTGAGACAGGGGCCCAACTGAAAGAGTTAATCCCGACCTAGCAAGAAGGCAACTCAGGAAAAGTGACCCAAGAAAGCTTCCCCTGTGGAGAAGGCTCAGAGTGCATCCTGTAAGAAATGGGGGCATTGGAAAAAGGACTGTCCGGTGCTGAAAGAAAAATCATCAGTCCCTCTTGTAGCAGCGGTGCCCAGCGGGGAATAATGAGCATTGACTCCATGATTGCAGCAGGCTGATCAATCCCTTTGTTATGCCATCCTGTACTACTAAGAAAAACCCATGGCCCTTGCCAGACAGTCACAACACACACGTGGATCCAATTGGCCAATCAAGCCAAACAACCATCGCCAGTGGCCAATTGTTCTGGTTTGAAAGCAAAAGCTGTGAAAGACTCCAAGTCAAAAATACCATTTATTAGAAAAAGGGAACAAACCCAAAATACATGAAATACAAAAGAAAAAGGTGTATAAATGTATAATGTACATATTAATACATAATGTACATACGTATCGGAAAGATATACATATGTACAGAGATATAGATAAATCTAAAATACATAATGAAACTTTACACTCAGTTCTCACTTAAAATTAGTTCTTCTTGTGGTACACAATGGGTTTTCCCGTCCTTCTGCATTATCCACCAAGTGTAACCAGGTCCTTGAGCAAAAACCTTCCTGCTCCAATTTGGGTGCCAAAATTATGTACTAGTTTGAATGCAAAACCACTGAGTGACTCCAAGTCAAAAATACTATTGATTTGGAAAAGGGAAAAAATTCCCAAAATACACGAAATACAAAAGAAAAAGATATAGAAATGTATAATATACATAATAATGTATAGAAAAGATATATAGGTGAAAATATATATAGATATAGATATATATAAAATAGAGAATGAGACTTTACACACAATCCTAACTTAAATTTAGGTCTCCTTGTGATGCATAAGGGGTTTCCCCGTCCTTCTGCATTACCCACCAAGCAGAATCAGGTCCTTGAGCAAAAACCTTGCTGCCCACATTTGGCGCCAAAATTATGTTCTGGTTTGAAAGCAAAACCAGTGTGACACTCCAAGGCAGAGATGCAATTTATTAGGAAAAGGGAAAAAACCCAAAACACATCCAATAGTGCAAAATCAAAGCACTGACAGAGTCAGAACACAACCTGACACCCTGCTAGTTAGTGTGGTGGTAGCAGTCTATATGAAATGGTCTTGTTGAAGTGGTGATCCCATAGAAAAGATCTGGCGGCTTTTGTCCTCTGGAAACCAGTGGGTAAGGGCTGCCTGTTCTGTCCCAAAGCCCAGATGATATCCAGGTGGGGATGCTGAGCTCCTCCCCCTTGGGCGGAGCATCTCCCAATGGGCTGATATCTTTCTGAGTCATGATTGGTCCTTGATTGCCCATCCAACAGAAATGGCTCCCGGAGAGAGTTATCTCTGCATCATGATTTCAGTTAGTCAACCCTCACTAAGATAGGGAGACTTTGCAACTGTCTCTGAAAAATTATTGAATAGAAGAGGTGGACGATTTTAGATTCATTTTGGGAAACATTGCCGCTGTTTTGATAATTACTGTTTTCCTTTCCTCCCAGCTTCACTTGCTCCCCTGCTCTGATTTTCTCTGAAAAGCAATATTGTGTTTACGTAGTAACAGTGGCAAATAAGTTGTCCTCAGCTGTCAAACAGGAAACTACAATTTGTGTGTGACCTGGAAGGATTTCACGGTAACGTCTTTATTGGTTTCGGATTGGAAGGTTGGGGAAGCTGGGAGCAATCTGTGAGATTTTAAACGGGAGCTGCTGCTCAGTGCATTGAATTGATGGGTTCATGTAGGGATAGAATATCAGTAAATAAAGGTAATATAGAAAGTAATCTTACCCCCTAATGAGTTGCAGCTGAGCCAATTATTAGAGATTAGGAGCAGGCCTGACTTTAAGAGGCCACACCTGTAGCCAATAAGGAGAGTGTTATAAAAAGGGTGGATTGGTTGGCTGAGGGAACTGCAGTCAGTTGGCTGCTGCGAGGACAAGGAAGAGTCAGTGCCTGGAGGAGCTGCCTACAGGAAACATCAAGCAGGTACAAAACCCAGGCAATATGGAACCCTTGCAGTGTAATGACAATAGAGCCTTTGCGCTATAATGACAACAACTGGTGACCCCAACGTGATCCTGGAGAAGGATTCGGGATGAAAATATGACCCCACGGATTCGGGAGAAAAAGGACTTCAATACTGAATTATATTACCTCGTGGATTCGGGACTAAACTATATGACCCCATAGGCTGGGGAAACGGGACTCAACTGTATGAGCCTGCGGATTCAGGAAAAAGGACTCCACTATATGACCCCATGAATTCGGAAATGGAAAAAGGACTTAAGTATCAACCAATGTGATCCTGTGGTGATTCAGGAAAAAAGACTTAAACATTAAGCAACGTGATCCCATGGTGATCTGGGTAGAGAAAGCAACTGTCAGAACTGGAAAAAAAAAATAGTTACATTATTCAGTACAACGTGTTTATTGATCGGTAAAATATATCAATTGCAGCTATTAATGTTTGTTAAATAAGAGTATAAAAGATTTTGAGGATAAGTACTTTGGAAATTGAGAAAAGCTGCAAAACTGAACCAACACTTGGAAACATATATATTTGTATTTGTCGCCTTCTGATGCAAGGCGAGGCGACCTGGTTCCGAGGAAATGGCACGGCGACCCAAACTCTCCAGGGTCACTCGGGCCAAGAACACACACAGACACCAGTATGGTGGACGGTTCAAGACCTTTATTGTACCGTCTCGTCGGGTTTTATACTGGGAAAGTTTTTTCTCTACGTCAGGGGGTCTTACTTTACTGTAATTGGTTAGTAAGGAGTAGAAAGTTACTAATGTTAGGGGGGACTACATTCTTGGGTAATCCTTTATCACTAGGCGTTAGGGGGAGAGGAATTCTACTGCTTTCCGTGACATCGTGAGATTTTCCGAGCGCCTGACCCTATCTACTACATGTATTATAATATGTTGTCTCAACATTTGTATAACTATTAGTTCTGAATGAAATATATGAATGTGTCATAATGTTAATTTATTTGCACGTCCTTCTAGAAATGCTGCAACTCCATAATTAAAAGAAAAAGGGGGAATTGTAGGGGGATAGAATCTAAGTAAATAAAGGTAATACAGAAAGTAATCTTATCCCCTAAAGAGTTGCAGCTGAGCCAATCCTTAGGGATTAGAAGTAGGCCTGATGTTAACAGGTCGCAGCTGTGGGCAATAAGAAGAGTGTTATAAAAGAGTGTATTGGTTGGCTGAGGGAACTGGAGTCAGTTGGCTCCTGCGAGGACAAGGAAGAGTGAGTGCCTGGAGGAGCTGCCTACAAGAGACATCAAGGAGGTACGAGACTCTGGCGATATGGAACCTTTGCAATGTAATGACAATAGAACTCTTGCACTATAATGACAACAGGTTCATTAACAGGAGATCAGGAAAAACCATAAACCAATGTCCCTCCTGGTGCCAGCAAGCTCTTGGGGATGGGAATAGAATACATTCTATATTGGAACGTAGGACAGGGCCATTAATTAATAATTCTCTGCTGCTGATGGGTAATTAATTATTGATTACATGCTGTTCATGGGCCATTATTCTAAATTCTCTGCTGTTAATGGGCCATACAGTATCACTGCATGGCTGATGGGATGACATCATGCCATTGGGACATGCTCCGCCCAGGGGGAGGAGCCAAGCATTCCTACCTGGATGGAATCTGAGGTTGGAACACCACAGCAGCCTTTGCCACTGCAATTCCCAGAGGAGCAGCTTTCTTCTTACTTTTTTATTAACTTATTTAAAATTTTTGTCCTTTTTTTTCATTATTGTTATTTTGATTATTGACTTGATTTTTATTATTTTTATTCTTCTTTGCATCTTATTTTTGTTTTTATTTTCTGTTTCTTTTTAACTTTTATAATTTTTTTATTTTTAATTTTCATTTTATCTTATTTATATTTTATTTCTATATTTAGATTATTTATTATTTTAATTTTGGGTTTTATTTTAATCTTAATTTTAGTTTTCTCTTTAATTTTATTATTTTGTTTTTAATATTTTATATTTTATTTACTTTTATTCTTCATTTTATTTTTATCTTATTGTTATTATTTGCCTGAGATCCTTTTAATTTCAAATTTATAACAATTGAGAGAGAGAGGGTTCACATTTCCCATTTCAGGGGTCTCCTGCCTTCCTCAGCACACACCTCTCTGTTCAAACCAAAACACACCAAAAGACCCCAAGATTCCACCAAAATACCATAACACACCACAAAATTACACCAAATCACCCCAAAAATAGCACCAAAATACGCTGAAATCCCATTGGACCCTCAAAGTACCCCCAAATCCCATCAGGGACCCTGAAATTGCACCAAAACACCACAAAATTACACTAAAATACCCCAAAATCCTGTCAGGGATCCCCAAAACCCCCCATATCTGTTCGTGGATCCCAGATTCCCACAAAATTGCCCCAAATCCAGTCAGGGACCCACAAAATCCACTCAGGGGCCCCCCAACATCCCCTCGGGATGCCCCAAACCCAGTCGGGAACCCCCAAGATACCTCTGAACCCCCTCAGGACCACCAAAATCCCTCAGGACGCCCCAAAATCCCCAGCAGAAACTTCCTCAGAACGCTGCCAAGTCCCCTCACCACCCCCAAACCCCCTCAGGACCCCCAGGTCTCCCTCAGTGTCCCCCCCAAAACTACTCAGGCACTCAAAAATCTCCTCAGAATCCATGCAGATTCCCTCATGACGCCCCCAGATCCCCTCAGGACCCGCCAATCCCCTCCCAACCCCCCAAAATTCCCCCCTAACCCCCTCAAGATCCCCCCAGATCCCCCCAAACCCCATCAGGACCCTCAATTCTCCCTCAGAACCTGCCAAAATGCACCCAAAAACCCTTCACCACGCACCCAGTTCTCCCTCAGGATCCCCCAAAGTCCCTCAGGACCCTCTAGATCCTCTCAGGATCGCCCCAATCCCTTCAGGACCCTCAATTCTCCCTCACGACCCCCCAAAGTCCCTCAGGACCCCCCAGTCCCCTCAGGATCTTCAATTCTCCCTCTCACTCCCCAAAATCCCCTCACAACCCTTCCAATCCCCTGATGACTCCACATGCCCCCTCAGGACCCCCTGTCCCTCACAACAACCCAAGGTCCCCTCAGAACCCCCATTTCTCACTCAGGACCCCCCAAATCCCCTCAGGATTCCCCAAAACCTCTCATGACCCCTCACATCCCCTCAGGACGCTCCAAACCCCCTCAGTTTCCCCTCAGTACCCCCAAAGCCCCTCACATCCCCTCAGCCCCCTCACAAACCCCCTCCAAGCCCCCACAGTACTCCCCAGATCCCCTCAGGACCACCCGTTCTCCTTCAGGACCCCAATTCTCCCTCACGACATCCCCAGACCCCCTTAGGACCGCCCAAATCACATCAGATCCTCTCAAATCTCCTCAGGAAGCCCAATTCTCCCTCAGGACTCCCCAACACTCCCCGCAATCCTTTCATAACCCCTCCAACCCCCTCCTCACGCCCCCCACTTCCCGCTCCCGGTGCTGACCGCTGTCGCCCATCCCGCGCTGCCGGGGGCGGTCCCGGGGCTCCCTCGGCGCCCCCAAATTCCCGCCCAGCCCCCTCCCCCCGAGCCTCGGCCCCGCTCCGCCTCCGCTAGGCCTCACCGGGACCACAATGCCCACAATGCACCGCGGTTCTGCCGGAAGCGGCCACTTGACGCCGCCACGGGAGGGACTTCTGCCAGTACTTCTGCCAGGCACAGCATCTGATTGGTCCGCGCGGCTTCGGGCGCTTCTCGCCAGAGGTCTCGCGAGAGAAGCAGGACGCCAATTTGAGTGACGGCATCTCTGTGGGCTCCTAAATGCGGCCGGTAACGGCGGAATCCGCCTGGAAATGGCGAGATGGAGCCTAAATCCCCTGGGGATGGAGCCTAAACCCCCTGCGATCGAGCCGATCAGCCACCCATGCATTGGAGCGGTACCGGAAATGGCGGGCGGTGACGTCACCGCGCCGCCCCGCCCTTTTGGCGCTCCTCGCGCCACGGTTCCGCCGCCGCTGCGCGCGCCGCCAGCCGCGCCGGTTCTGTCCCGGGACTCGTTCGCCACCCGAGCGTCCCCAGGGTGTCCCCGGTGACGATGGAGGCCAAAGAGGTGCGACAGGAAAGGGGAGAGGTGACACGGGGGGTACCCGGCCGGTAGCGGGGACAATGGGGGAGAAGGGACATAGTGGGGGGTATGGGGACACGGGGGGTGGCGATGGTGGCAAAGGGGACAGCAGTGGGAGCGGGGGGGTGGCAAAGTGGACAGCAAGAGGACAGGGGCTGGGAGGGGCTGGGAGGGGCTACGAGGGGAGGGGCAGGGGTGTCAGGGAGATCAAGAGGCTGACAAAGAGATTTACGAGACAAAGGGGAGCCTTCGGGGACAGGGGGCCAGCCCAAGAGGCTGTAAGTGCCACCAGGTCCCTGACACCTCCCCTGTCCCCTCCCCAGCTGTCCGCAGCCCTGCTGCAGCCACAGGTCACCGTGGTGGCCACCCTGGGCGAGCTGCTGGACACCCTGCCCAGGTGGGACGAGATGCGGCTCAAGTCCCTAGAGTACCTGCACTCCAACCTGGTGGACTTCAGCAGGAAGCTCAGGGACACCACGGAGTCCATTTATGACACCTGGTGGCACCGTGATGTCACCTCCAACAATAAAGCCCGTCCCGCCTCCCTGAGTGGAGCTCTGGCCGTCTATGAGAACACCCCATGGACCTCCTGGGACTGCGTGAAAATGGTGGCCAGGCACTGGCTGGGGTCGGCGGATAAGTGCCTGGAGAACAGCACCGAGCTGGGCAGGAAGGCCACCGAGCTCCTCAACACCTGCAGGGATTTGGCCACTGAGGAAGCCACTGAGGAAGCCACCGCCACTGCCCGGGCCAGGGAGCAGCTGGGCCTGGCTGCCCGTTATGGGACAGCTCAGGAAAACATGGAGGAGCTGGGTCAGGCCCTGGGCAGGGAGGAGGGGGCCGAGGTGGTGGCTGAGCGTGAAGCCGAGGTGAGGAGAGAGGCCAGGGTGGCTGCCAGCGAGGCAACAAGGGCCACCATGGTGAGACAGCGGCTGGAGGTGTCCCTGGAGCTGGTGGAGCGCTTGGTGGCCGCGTGTGACAAAGCCACCGCCTTCCCCCGGGAGCTGAAGCGCAGGGTTGGGGACATCGTGGCTACCCTGGAGGGCACAAATGAGGTGTCCCCCGATGTCCCCAAGGACTTGGTGGCCAAGGTGGCCGTGGCCGAGCAGCTGTGGGAGGCCAACGCCCGCCTGGTCCACGATCACCTGGTGGGGGCAGTTGATGACATGACCGAGTGCTTGTCCACTGGTGGTCCCACCAGCCCCTGTGCCTGCGGGGTGGCCGAGCGGTGCCAAAGAGCCATCGAGGACATCCCAAGGCTCCTTCGACCTCCGGAGTGTCCCCGAATCTTCCCCAAGCTCTCCCCAGTGAGCATGGAGCCCCAAAAGGTGCCACTGGGACGGGGAAAAGGGGGCAATGGGGGATGGGGGAGGGGGTGGCGGGAGAGGACGGAGTCACAAAGGGGATGGGGGGAGGGAACACGGAGGGGGAGGGGCAGTGGGGGAGGGAGGGACACGGGAGGGGAGGGACACAGGAGGTGGGGGGGGTGGCAGAGGGAACAGCAGGGCGTGGCAGGGCCTTCAACTGTGGCGGCACGGAGTGGCACAGTGGAGAGCAGCGGGATCACTGAGGTGGCAGAGGGGACAGCAGGGGAGTGGCAGAGGGGACAGCAGCAGGTGCAGGGGGTGCCAGAGGGGACAAGACGCCGACAAAGGGACAGAGGGGACAGCAGGGGAGTGGCAGAGGGGACAGCAGTGGGTGCAGGGGGTGCCAGAGGGGACAAGACACTGACAAAGGGACAGAGGGGACAAAGGGGAACCCGGGAGGACACAGGGGCCGCCACAGGAGGCCACAAGTGCCACCACGTCCCTGACACCTCCCCTGTCTCTTTACCAGCTGTCCTTGGCCCTGCTGAAGCACAACATTGCTAAGCCCTTCCAGCACTGCTGTTGCGACTCCGATCTTGCTGACGCTCCCACCTCCCTGTGCCCGGCCCTGGCTGCCTACGAGAACATCCCATGGAGCACCGGGGGTGAGAAGGGACCAGGTGACAATGGTGGCCAGCGAGTGGCACAGGTCGGTGTCCACGTTGGAGGACAGCTGGACCCAGCTGACCAGAGAGGCCATCAAGCTCCGGGACGCCTGCAGGGACATGGCCAACGGCAGGGGCATCACAACGGCCATGGAAGAAGTCTCAAGAAAGGGCATAGAAAAGGCCTTGGGGGAGGCCATAAGAGAAGGTGTCATAGATGTGGGAGAGGATGTGGGAGGGGCTGTGGTGGCCAAGAGCCAGGCGAGGGGAGTCAAAACGATGAGACAGCAGGCGGAGGAGCCCCTGAGGCTGCTGAAGCACCTGGTGATTGCATGTAGAAAACTCACAGTGTTCTCCCGGCAGCTGCAGCACATGGCTGGGGGGATCACAGACACCATAAGGGGAACAGGGGAGCCATGCCGCAATTTCCGCGCTTCTGTGGCAGCCAAGGTGACCAGGGCTGAGTGGCTGTGGGTGGGCAGCAGCCTCCTGGCCAGGGACCACTTGGTGGGGGCACTTGGGGACGTCCACACCATCTTCAGGTGTGGTGACACCAATGGCTCCATCGCCCGAGCGGTGCCAAAAAGCTGCCCAGGACATCCCGAATCTGCTGCAGGGACAGTGATGTCACCAATGTGAGGTCATCAGGGCAGTGACATCATCGGGGACAAGGCTGGCATCACCTGTTCTCTTCCCCTAGCTCGCCATGTAGGGTTTGAAACAAATATAGGGAATTTTCTGGGAATTTTGACTGAAATTGACCCAAAGCCTGATGGGAATTCCCAGGGTAATGTCACTGGGGACACTCAGGGACATTCTGGGGACACTCAGGGACAGGGGTGAATGAGTCCCCTCAAGAGCTTCCAGCTTTTCACTGTGCCTGCAGCAGAGATGGGTTATAAATGACACTAACTGGCTTCTGCATTTCTGTATTGGCTTTTCCGCATTGTTATGAATCACCAGCAATTTGATTATGGAGGGACTTTGACAGCTGGCCTGCAAGCAAAGCTGAGTTAAGAGAAGAAATAACAATTGATGGTTACTAAATGTATCCATAGCAAGGGAGATGACAAGGCCGTCAGCATGGAAACGGATTGGAAAAGATAGATGAAAATTTTTGTTAGCTACACTATGTGCCTAAGTACATGTGTATACGTGCCTTATTAAATTTCTGTAAAACTTTTGCCAATTATATTGATGCTAATTGCTTTGCACCAATTAATATCAAGCTTTGTTAAGAGTATATAAACTGGAGAACATGCAGAATAAAAAACTTTATCTTCTTGGACCCCGATTACATGTGTGTGACATACACATCCAACCTAATGGTGACATTTGATACTGATATTGATTATTGATGATTACTTGTAGCTGCTGGTTGGTGCAATATAATCTGTCAGTTCCTGTGTGCACCGTACAGCCTATTAATTATTAATTAATACCATCTATAAAGACTAGACTGGGCTGATCTGTGCTCTGTGTCAGACACATCACTGACCCCATTGAGAGACGAGTGCTCAATAAATCCATCCCAACGTTCCTTGAGGGGAGCACAGCCAGGGAGCTGCTTCAAGGCGCTGTCACTGAGATATTTCCCTTTGAAAACCCTGGGTGGGAGGGAAACACACCCGAGCAGATGGCAAAATTAAAATTATATCAAAGCCTTGTGGAATGTGGGTTAAAACATGGGGTCTCTAGAGCTGTAAATTGGTCAAAGCTTCACCAAGTGAGGCAAAATGATGATGAATCACACACTGATTTTTTAAACAGGTGAAGAGAAACTGCCATCAAATATACTGATCTGGATCCTGAGTCAGTTGATGGCAAAGCACATCTGGTTTTGTTTTGTGTGGGTCAAAATTCAAATGATATAAGAAGAAAAGATAAAGGGAGTTGAAGACATGGATAAACTGCTGGAGGTTGCCTGGAAGGTGTTTTGAGACAGAGGCCCAACTGAAAGAGTTAATCCCAGCCTAGCAAGAAGGCAACTCAGGAAAAGTGTCCCAAGAAAGCTTGCCCTGTGGAGAAGGCTCAGAGTGCATCCTGTAAGAAATGGGAGCATTGGAAAAAGGACTGTCCAGTGCTGAAAGAAAAATCATCAGTCCCTCTTGTAGCAGCGGTGCCCAGCGGGGAATAATGAGCATTGACTCCATGATTGCAGCAGGCTGATCAATCCCTTTGTTGTACCATCCTTTACTACTAAGAAAAACCCATGGCCCTTGCCAGACAGTCACAACACACACGTGGATCCAATTGGCCAATCAAGCCAAACAACCATCGCCAGTGGCCAATTGTTCTGGTTTGAAAGCAAAAGCTGTGAGAGACTCCAAGTCAAAAATACTATTTACTAGAAAAAGGGAACAAACCCAAAATACATGAAATACAAAAGAAAAAGGTGTATAAATGTATAATGTACATATTAATACATAATGTACATACATATCTGAAAGATATATATATGTACAGAGATATAGATAAATCTAAAATACGTAATGAAACTTTACACTCAGTTCTCACTTAAAATTAGTTCTTCTTGTGGTACACAAGGGGTTTTCCCATCCTTCTGCATTATCCGCCCAGTGTAACCAGGTCCTTGAGCAAAAACCTTCCTGCTCCAATTTGGGTGCCAAAATTATGTACTAGTTTGAATGCAAAACCACTGAGAGACTCCAAGTCAAAAATACTATTGATTTGGAAAAGGGAAAAAATTCCCAAAATACGTGAAATACAAAAGAAAAAGATATAGAAATGTATAATATACATAATAATGTATAGAAAAGATATATAGGTGAAAATATATATAGATATATATAAAATAGAGAATGAGACTTTACACACAATCCTAACTTAAATTTAGGTCTCCTTGTGGTGCATAAGGGGTTTCCCTGTCCTTCTGCATTACCCACCAAGCAGAATCAGGTCCTTGAGCAAAAACCTTGCTGCCCACATTTGGCGCCAAAATTATGTTCTGGTTTGAAAGCAAAACCAGTGTAAGACTCCAAGTCAGAAATGCAATTTATTAGGAAAAGGGGAAAAAACCCAAAACACATCCAATAATGCAAAATCAAAGCACTGACAGAGTCAGAACACAACCTGACACCCTGCTAGTTAGGGTGGTGGCAGCAGTCCAGATGAAATGGTCTCGTTGAAGTGGTGATCCCATAGAAAAGATCTGGCAGCTTTTGTCCTCTGGAAACCAGTGGGTAAGGGCTGCCTGCTCTGTCCCAAAGCCCAGATGATATCCAGGTGGGGATGCTGAGCTCCTCCCCCTTGGGCGGAGCATCTCCCAATGGGCTGATATCGTTCTGAGTCATGATCGGTCCTGGATTGCCCATCCAACAGAAATGGCTCCCGGAGGGAGTTATCTCTGCATCATGATTTCAGTTAGTCAACCTCACTAAGATAGGGAGACTTTGCAACTGTCTCTAAAAAATTATTGAATAGAAGAGGTGGACGATTTTAGATTCATTTTGGGAAACATTGCCGCTGTTTTGATAATTACTGTTTTCCTTTCCTCCCAACTTCACTTGCTCCCCTGCTCTGATTTTCTCTGAAAAGCAATATTGTGATTACGTAGTAACAGTGGCAAATAAGTTGTCCTCAGCTGTCAAACAGGAAACTACAATTTGTGCGTGACCTGGAAGGATTTCACGGTAACGTCTTTATTGGTTTTGGATTGGAAGGTTGGGGAAGCTGGGAGCAATCAGTGAGATTTTAAATGGGAGCTGCTGCTCTGTGCATTGAATTGATGGGTTCATGTAGGGATAGAATATCAGTAAATAAAGGTAATATAGAAAGTAATCTTACCCCCTAATGAGTTGCAGCTGAGCCAATTATTAGAGATTAGGAGCAGGCCTGACTTTAAGAGGCCACACCTGTAGCCAATAAGGAGAGTGTTATAAAAGGGTGGATTGGTTGGCTGAGGGAACTGCAGTCAGTTGGCTGCTGCGAGGACAAGGAAGAGTCAGTGCCTGGAGGAGCTGCCTACAGGAAACATCAAGCAGGTACAAAACCCAGGCAATATGGAACCCTTGCAGTGTAATGACAATAGAACCTTTGCGCTATAATGACAACAACTGGTGACCCCAACGTGATCCTGGAGAAGGATTCGGGATGAAAATATGACCCCGCGGATTCGGGAGAAAAAGGACTTCAATACTGAATTATATTACCCCGTGGATTCGGGACTAAACTATATGACCCCATAGGCTGGGGAAACGGGACTCAACTGTATGAGCCTGCGGATTCAGGAAAAAGGACTCCACTATATGACCTCATGGATTCGGAAATGGAAAAAGGACTTAAGTATCAACCAATGTGATCCTGTGGTGATTCAGGAAAAAAGACTTAAACATTAAGCAACGTGATCCCATGGTGATCTGGGTAGAGAAAGCAACTGTCAGAACTGGAAAAAAAAATAGTTTCATTATTCAGTACAACGTGTTTATTGATCGGTAAAATATATCAATTGCAGCTATTAATGTTTGTTAAATAAGAGTATAAAAGATTTTGAGGATAAGTACTTTGTAAATTGAGAAAAGCTGCAAAACTGAACCAACACTTGGAAACATATATATTTGTATTTGTCGCCTTCTGATGCAAGGCGAGGCGACCCAAACTCTCCAGGGTCACTCGGGCCAAGAACACACACAGACACCAGTATGGTGGGCGGTTCAAGACCTTTATTGTACCGTCTCGTCGGGTTTTATACTGGGAAAGTTTTTTCTCTACGTCAGGGGGTCTTACTTTACTGTAATTGGTTAGTAAGGAGTAGAAAGTTACTAATGTTATGGGGGACTACATTCTTGGGTGATCCTTTATCACTAGGCGTTAGGGGGAGAGGAATTCTACTGCTTTCCGTGACATCGCGAGATTTTCCGAGCGCCTGACCCTATCTACTACATGTATGTTGTCTCAACATTTGTATAACTATTAGTTCTGAATGAAATATATGAATGTGTCATAATGTTAATTTATTTGCACGTCCTTCTAGAAATGCTGCAACTCCATAATTAAAAGAAAAAGGGGGAATTGTAGGGGGATAGAATATAAGTAAATAAAGGTAATACAGAAAGTAATCTTATCCCCTAAAGAGTTGCAGCTGAGCCAATCCTTAGGGATTAGAAGTAGGCCTGATGTTAACAGGTCGCAGCTGTGGGCAATAAGAAGAGTGTTATAGAAGGGTGGATTGGTTGGCTGAGGGAACTGGAGTCAGTTGGCTCCTGCGAGGACAAGGAAGAGTCAGTGCCTGGAGGAGCTGCCTACAAGAGACATCAAGGAGGTACGAAACTCTGGCGATATGGAACCTTTGCAATGTAATGACAATAGAACTCTTGCACTATAATGACAACAGATTCATTAACAGGAGATCAGGAAAAACCATAAACCAATGTCCCTCCTGGTGCCAGCAAGCTCTTGGGGATGGGAATAGAATACATTCTATATTGGAACCTAGGACAGGGCCATTAATTAATAATTCTCTGCTGCTGATGGGTAATTAATTATTGATTACCTGCTGTTCATGGGCCATTATTCTAAATTCTCTGCTGTTAATGGGCCATACAGTATCACTGCATGGCTGATGGGATGACATCATCCCATTGGGAGATGCTCCGCCCAGGGGGAGGAGCCAAGCATTCCTACCTGGATGGAATCTGAGGTTGGAACACCACAGCAGCCTTTGCCACTGCAATTCCCAGAGGAGCAGAGGAGCAGCTTTCTTCTTACTTTTTTATTAACTTATTTAAAATTTTTGTTCTTTTTTTTATTATTGTTATTTTGATTATTGACTTGATTTTTATTATTTTTATTCTTCTTTGCATCTTATTTTTATTTTGTTTTTATTTTCTGTTTCTTTTTAAGTTTTATAATTTTTTATTTTTAATTTTCATTTTATCTTATTTATATTTTATTTCTATATTTAGATTATTTATTATTTTAATTTTGGATTTTATTTTAATCTTAATTTTAGTTTTCTCTTTAATTTTTATTATTTTGTTTTTAATATTTTATATTTTATTTACTTTTATTCTTCATTTTATTTTTATCTTATTATTGTTATTATTTGCCTGAGAGCCTTTTAATTTCAAATTTATAACAATTGAGAGAAAGAGGGTTCACATTTCCCATTTCAGGGGTCTCCTGCCTTCCTCAGCACACACCTCTCTGTTCAAACCAAAACACACCAAAAGACCCCAAGATTCCACCAAAATACCATAACACACCACAAAATTACACCAAATCACCCCAAAAATAGCACCAAAATACGCTGAAATCCCATTGGACCCTCAAAGTACCCCAAAATCCCATCAGGGACCCTGAAATTGCACCAAAACACCACAAAATTACACTAAAATACCCCAAAATCCTGTCAGGGATCCCCAAAATCCACTCAGGGGCCCCCCAACATCCCCTCGGGATGCCCCAAACCCAGTCGGGAACCCCCAAGATACCTCTGAACCCCCTCAGGACCACCAAAATCCCTCAGGACGCCCCAAAATCCCCACCAGAAACTTCCTCAGAACGCTGCCAAGTCCCCTCACCACCCCCAAAGCCCCTCAGGACCCCCAGGTCTCCCTCAGTGTCCCCCCCAAAACTACTCAGGCACTCAAAAATCTCCTCAGAATCCATGCAGATTCCCTCATGACGCCACCAGATCCCCTCAGGACCCGCCAATCCCCTCACAACCCCCCAAAATTCCCCCCTAACCCCCTCAAGATCCCCCCAGATCCCCCCAAACCCCATCAGGACCCTCAATTCTCCCTCAGAACCTGCCAAAATCCACCCAAAAACCCTTCACGACGCACCCAATTCTCCCTCAGGGTCCCCCAAAGTCCCTCAGGACCCTCCAGATCCTCTCAGGATCGCCCCAATCCCTTCAGGACCCTCAATTCTCCCTCACGACCCCCCAAAGTCCCTCAGGACCCCCCAATCCCCTCAGGATCTTCAATTCTCCCTCACGACCCCCCAAACCCCGTCAGGACCCCCCAATCCCCTCAGGATCTTCAATTCTCCCTCTCACCCCCCAAAATCCCCTCACAACCCTTCCAATCCCCTGATGACTCCACGTGCCCCCTCAGGACCCCCTGTCCCTCACAACCACCCAAGGTCCCCTCAGAACCCCCATTTCTCACTCAGGACCCCCCAAATCCCCTCAGGATTCCCCAAAACCTCTCATGACCCCTCACATCCCCTCAGGACGCTCCAAACCCCCTCAGTTTCCCCTCAGTACCCCCAAAGCCCCTCACATCCCCTCAGCCCCCTCACAAACCCCCTCCAAGCCCCCACAGTACTTCCCAGAGCCCCTCAGGACCCCCAGTTCTCCTTCAGGACCCCAATTCTCCCTCACGACAACCCCAGACCCCCTTAGGACCGCCCAAATCACATCAGATCCTCTCAAATCTCCTCAGGACGCCCAATTCTCCCTCAGGACTCACCAACACTCCCCGCAATCCTTTCATAACCCCTCCAACCCCCTCCTCACGCCCCCCACTTCCCGCTCCCGGTGCTGACCGCGGTCGCTGTCGCCCATCCCGCGCTGCCGGGGGCGGTCCCGGGGCTCCCTCGGCGCCCCCAAATTCCCGCCCAGCCCCCTCCCCCCGAGCCTCGGCCCCGCTCCGCCTCCGCTGGGCCCCACCGGGACCACAATGCCCACAATGCACCGCGGTTCTGCCGGAAGCGGCCACTTGACGCCGCCACGGGAGGGACTTCTGCCAGTACTTCTGCCAGGCACAGCATCTGATTGGTCCGCGCGGCTTTGGGCGCTTCTCGCCACAGGTCTCGCGAGAGAAGCAGGACGCCAATTTGAGTGACGGCAACTCTGTGGGCTCCTAAATGCGGCCGGGAACGGCGGAGTCCGCCTGGAAATGGCGAGATGGAGCCTAAATCCCCTGGGGATTGAGCCTAAACCCCCTGGGATCGAGCCGATCAGCCACCCATGCATTGGAGCGGTACCGGAAATGGCGGGCGGTGACGTCACCGCGCCGCCCCGCCCGCTCCTCGCGCCACGGTTCCGCCGCCGCTGCGCGCGCCGCCAGCCGCGCGAGTTCTGTCCCGGGACTCGTTCGCCACCCGAGCGTCCCCAGGGTGTCCCCGGTGACGATGGAGGCCAAAGAGGTGCGACAGGAAAGGGGAGAGGTGACACGGGGGGTACCCGGCCAGTAGCGGGGACAATGGGGGAGAAGGGACATAGTGGGGGGTATGGGGGGACGCGGGGGGTGGCGATGGTGGCAAAGGGGACAGCAGTGGGAGCGGGGGGGTGGCAAAGTGGACAGCAAGAGGGCAGGGGCTGGGAGGGGCTGGGAGGGGCTACGAGGGGAGGGGCAGGGGTGTCAGGGAGATCAAGAGGCTGACAAAGAGATTTACGAGACAAAGGGGAGCCTTCGGGGACAGGGGGCCAGCCCAAGAGGCTGTAAGTGCCACCAGGTCCCTGACACCTCCCCTGTCCCCTCCCCAGCTGTCCGCAGCCCTGCTGCAGCCACAGGTCACCGTGGTGGCCACCCTGGGCGAGCTGCTGGACACCATGCCCAGGTGGGACGAGGTGCGGCTCAAGTCCCTAGAGTACCTGTACTCCAAGCTGGTGGACTTCAGCAGGAAGCTCAGGGACACCACGGAGTCCATTTATGACACCTGGTGGCACCGTGATGTCACCTCCAACAATAAAGCCCGTCCCGCCTCCCTGAGTGGAGCTCTGGCCGTCTATGAGAACACCCCATGGACCTCCTGGGACTGCGTGAAAATGGTGGCCAGGCACTGGCTGGGGTCGGCGGATAAGTGCCTGGAGAACAGCACCGAGCTGGGCAGGAAGGCCACCGAGCTCCTCAACACCTGCAGGGATTTGGCCACTGAGGAAGCCACTGAGGAAGCCACCGCCACTGCCTGGGCCAGGGAGCAGCTGGGCCTGGCTGCCCGTTATTGGACAGCTCAGGAAAACATGGTGGAGCTGGGTCAGGCCCTGGGCAGGGAGGAGGGGGCCGAGGTGGTGGCCGGATATGAAGCCCAGGTGAGGAGAGAGGCTGTGGTGGCTGCCAGTGAGGCAACAAGGGCCACCATGGAGAGACAGCAGGTGGAGGTGTCCCTGGAGCTGGTGGAGCGCTTGGTGGCCGCCTGTGACGAAGCCACCGCCTTCCCCCGGGAGCTGCAGCGCAGGGTTGGGGACATCGTGGCTACCCTGGAGGGCACAAATGAGGTGTCCCCCGATGTCCCCAAGGACTTGGTGGCCAAGGTGGCCGTGGCCGAGCAGCTGTGGGAGGCCAATGCCCGCCTGGTCCACGATCACCTGGTGGGGCCAGTTGATGACATCACCAAGTGCTTGTCCACTGGTGGTCCCACCAGCCCCTGTGCCTGCGGGGTGGCCGAGCGGTGCCACAGAGCCATTGAGGACATCCCAAGGCTCCTTCGACCTCCGGAGTGTCCCCGAATCTTCCCCAAGCTCTCCCCAGTGAGCATGGAGCCCCAAAAGGTGCCACTGGGACGGGGAAAAGGGGGCAATGGGGGATGGGGCAGGGGGTGGCGGGAGAGGACGGAGTCACAAAGGGGATGGGGGGAGGGAACACGGAGGGGGAGGGGCAGTGGGGGAGGGAGGGACACAGGAGCTGGCGGGTGTGGCAGAGGGAACAGCAGGGCATGGCAGGGGCTTCAACTGTGGTGGCAGGGGGTGGCACAGTGGAGAGCAGCGGGATCACTGAGGTGGCAGAGGGGACAGCAGGGGAGTGGCAGAGGGGACAGCAGTGGGTGCAGGGGGTGCCAGAGGGGACAAGACGCCGACAAAGGGACAGAGAGGACAAAAGGGAACCCGGGAGGACACAGGGGCCACAAGTGCCACCACGTCCCTGACACCTCCCCTGTCTCTTTACCAGCTGTCCTTGGCCCTGCTGAAGCACAACATTGCTAAGCCCTTCCAGCACTGCTGTTGCGACTCCGATCTTGCTGACGCTCCCACCTCCCTGTGCCCGGCCCTGGCCGCCTACGAGAACATCCCATGGAGCACCGGGGGTGAGAAGGGACCAGGTGACAGTGGTGGCCAGCGAGTGGCACAGGTCGGTGTCCACGTTGGAGGACAGCTGGACCCAGCTGACCAGAGAGGCCATCAAGCTCCGGGACGCCTGCAGGGACATGGCCAACGGCAGGGGCATCACCATGGCCATGGAAGAAGTCTCAAGAAAGGGCATAGAAAAGGCCTTGGGGGAGGCCATAAGAGAAGGTGTCACAGATGTGGGAGAGGATGTGGGAGGGGCTGTGGTGGCCAAGAGCCAGGCAAGGGGAGTCAAAACGATGAGACAGCAGGCGGAGGAGCCCCTGGGGCTGCTGAAGCACCTGGTGATTGCATATAGAAAAATCACAGTGTTCTACTGGCAGCTGCAGCACATGGTTGGGGGGATCACAGACACCATGAGTGGGACAGGGGAGCCATGCCGCCATTTCCGCGCTGCTTTGGCAGCCAAGGTGACCAGGGCTGAGTGGCTGTGGGTGGCCAGCAGCCTCCTGGCCAGGGACCACTTGGTGGGGGCACTGGGGGACATCCACACCATCTTCAGGTGTGGTGACCCCGATGGCTCCATCGCCCGCGCGGTGCCAAAAAGCTGCCCAGGACAACCCAAATCTGCTGCAGGGACAGTGATGTCACCAATGTGAGGTCATCAGGGCAGTGACATCATCGGGGACATGGCTGGCATCACCTGTTCTCTTCCCCCAGCTCGCCATGTAGGGTTTGAAACAAATATAGGGAATTTTCTGGGAATTTTGACTGAAATTGACCCAAAGCCTGATGGGAATTCCCAGGGTAATGACACTGGGGACACTCAGGGACATTCTGGGGACACTCAGGGACAGGGGTGAATGAGTCCCCTCAAGAGCTTCCAGCTTTTCACTGTGCCTGCAGCAGAGATGGGTTATAAATGACACTAACTGGCTTCTGCATTTCTGTATTGGCTTTTCCGCATTGTTATGAATCACCAGCAATTTGATTATGGAGGGGCTTTGACAGCTGGCCTGCAAGCAAAGCTGAGTTAAGAGAAGAAATAACAATTGATGGTTACTAAATGTATCCATAGCAAGGGAGATGACAAGGCCGTCAGCATGGAAACGGATTGGAAAAGATAGATGGAAATTTTTGTTAGCTACACTATGTGCCTAAGTACATGTATACGTGCCTTATTAAATTTCTGTAAAACTTTTGCCAATTATATTGATGCTAATTGCTTTGCACCAATTAATATCAAGCTTTGTTAAGAGTATATAAACTGGAGAACATGCAGAATAAAAAGCTTTATCTTCTTGGACCCCGATTACATGTGTGTGACATACACATCCAACCTAATGGTGACATTTGATACTGATACTGATTATCGATGATTCCTTGTAGCTGCTGGTTGGTGCAATATAATCTGTCAGTTCCTGTGTGCACCGTACAGCCTATTAATTATTAATTAATACCATCTATAAAGACTAGACTGGGCTGATCTGTGCTCTGTGTCAGACACATCACTGACCCCACTGAGAGACGAGTGGTCAATAAATCCATCCCAATGTTCCTTGAGGGGAGCACAGCCAGGGAGCTGCTTCAAGGCGCTGTCACTGAGATATTTCCCTTTGAAAACCCTGGGTGGGAGGGAAACACACCCGAGCAGATGGCAAAATTAAAATGATATCAAAGCCTCAAGGAATGTGGGTTAAAACGTGGGGTCTCTAAAGCTGTAAATTTGACAAACCTTCACCAAGTGAGGCAAAATGATGATGAATCACACACTGATTTTTTCAACAGGTGAAGAGAAACTGCCATCAAATATACAGATCTGGATCCTGAGTCAGTTGATGGCAAAGCACATCTGGTTTTGTTTTTTGTGGGTCAAAATTCAAATGATATAAGAAGAAAAGACAAAGGGAGTTGAAGACATGGATAAACTACTGGAGGTTGCCTGGAAGGTGTTTTGAGACAGGGCCCAACTGAAAGAGTTAATCCCGACCTAACAAGAAGGCAACTTGGGAAAAGTGACCCAAGAAAGCTTCCCCTGTGGAGAAGGCTCAGAGTGCATCCTGTAAGAAATGGGGGCATTGGAAAAAGGACTGTCCAGTGCTGAAAGAAAAATCATCAGTCCCTGTCATAGCAGCGGTGCCCAGCGGGGAATAATGAGCATTGACTCCATGATTGCAGCAGGCTGATCAATTGCTTTGTTATACCATCCTTTACTACTAAGAAAAACCCATGGCCCTTGCCAGACAGTCCCAACACACACGTGGATCCAATTGGTCAATCAAGCCAAACAACCATCGCCAGTGGCCAATTGTTCTGGTTTGAAAGCAAATCCAGTGAGAGACTGCAAGTCAGAAATTTTCATAGGGAAAATATATTTTCATGGGGGCACTGCTATTACGCCAGTGTCAAACCATGACAAATACTAAATAGTTATAAGAGTTCTATTCTAGATATATATAGATATAGTAGTAAATAGTTATAAAATACTAAATAGTTATAAGAGTTCTATTCTAGATATATTATAGATATAATAGTAATTAGTTCTATAATACTAAATAGTTCTAGTTATAAGTTATATTACAGCTATAATACTAAAATAGTTATAATAGGTATATTTTAGTTATATTACAGCTATAGTACTGAAATAGTTATTATAGTTCTAGCTATAATAGTAAATAGAGTTAGTTATGGTTCTATTGCAGTTATAATACTAAATAGTTACACTTATATTAGTTACATTATAGTTATATTATAGCTATAATACTAAATATAGTTTTAATAGTTATATTACAGTTATAATACTAAATAGTTCTAGTTATAATAGTTACATTCTAGTTATATTGCAGCTATAATACTAAATAGTTATAATAGTTATTGTTCTGGTTTGAAAACAAAACCAGTGAGAGACTCCAAGTCAGAAATACAATTAATTAGGAAAAAGGAAAAAAACCAAAATACATGCAATAGTCCAAAACGAAATCACGAACAGACTCAGAATTCCGCCTTTCCGCCGGAAGCGGCCACCGACGCCGCTGGGCGGAAACTTCCGCCAGTACCTCCGCCAAGCGCGGCTTCTGATTGGTCCGCGCTGCATGACGGGACAGCTGTGCCGCCATCTTTGCTAAGGCAGTTCCGCCGGCCCCTCAGAGCGCTCCGCGTTCCCTCATAAATCGAGCCGGGAACGGCGGAATCGGCCTGGAAATGGCGGGATGGAGCCTAAATCGCCTGGGGCTGAATCAAAATCCCCTTTGGCGATTGAGCCAAAGCGCCCAAATCCTGGAGCTTGCCATGGACTGGGGCGGTCCTGGAAAGGGCGGGCGGTGACGTCACCTCCCCCCGCCCCCTTTGCGGCGCCTCCCGATCCCGCTCGGGGCCTTTCCGGCGCGCCGTTCCCGGGGCTCCTTCGCCAGCGGAGCGTCCCCAAGGTGTCCCCAGGGTGTCCCCGGTGACCCCATGGAGCCCCCAGAGGTGCGACGGGAGGGGGCAGAGGGGACACAGGGGGGACAGAGGGGACAGTGGGGGATGGGGGGGACACGGAGGGGACAGTGGGGAGTGGCGGAGGGGACGAGGGGCTGACAAAGGGACAGACGGGCAACAGAGCGCTCCAGGAAGGGGCAAAAAGGACCCCTCGGGGGCAGAGGGACACCGCAGGAGGCCGTAAGTGCCACCATGTCCTTGACACCTCCTCTGTCCCCTCCCCAGCTGTCCCCGGCCCTGCTGCAGCCACAGGTCACCGTGGTGGCCATCCTGGGAGAGCTACTGGACACCCTGAGCAAGCAGGATAAGATAATGCTGCTACCCATTTCCCCATGGTCCCTGTACTGGGACCTGGAGTTCTTCACCAGGGAGCTCCAGGTCACCCTGCACCGCTTTGATAACCCCTGGTGGCCCCAAGATGTCACCTGCGATGATGATAGCCCTTCCAAGCCCCTGAGGCAGGACTCAGCCACCCACAAGAAACCGCCATTGGTCTCCTTTTTCCATAAGCTCTTTGAGCTCAGTAAGTGCCTGTGGTCGGTGCCTGCACTTGCGAACGGCTGGGCCGAGCTGGCCAGGAAGGCCACCGAGCTCCGCAAGACCTGCAGGGTGATGGCCACCAAGGCGGCTGACAGGGCGGTCACCGCCACTGCCTGGGCCAGGGAGCTGCAGAACGAGGCTGCCCGTTATGGGACAGCTCAGGAAAACATGGGGGAGCTGGGTCAGGACATGGGCAAGGAGGAGGGGGCCGAGGTGGTGGCCGGGCATGAAGCCCAGGTGAGGAGAGAGGCCAGGGAGGCCGCCAGCGAGGCAGCATGGGCCACCATGGTGAGACAGGAGGTGGAGGCGGCCCTGGGGCTGCTGGAGCGCTTGGTGGCCGCGTGTGACGAAGCCACCACGTTCCCCCGGGAGCTGCAGCGCCTGCTCTGGGTCACCCTGAATGGCCCAAAGGGGACAAGTGAGGCATCCCCTGATGTTCCCGAGGTCTTGGAGGCCAAGGTGGACATGGCTTGGCAGCTGTGGGAGGCCAACACCCGCCTGGCCAAGGATCATCTGCTGGGGGCAGTTGAAGACATCATAGAGTCCTATTTCATTCCTGGTCACATTGACCCCCGTGCCTGTGAGGTGGCCGAGCGGTGTCAAAGAGCCATGGAGGACATCCCAAGGCTCGTTCAACCGCCCTCGTTCAACGTGGAGCGTCCCCAGAGCTTCCCCAAGGTGTCCCCAGTGAGCATGGAGCCCCAAGAGGTGCGATGGGGGGGACGGGGGTGGGGGAGAGAGGAAGATAGAGAGGATGCTGTGGGGGGGAGGGGCCACGGGGTGACTGGGGGGACACGGAGGGGGAGGGGACACAGGGACTGACAAGGGATGGCGGCAGGGACAAGAGGCTGACAAAGTGATGGAGGGGACAAAGGGGACCCTTCAGGGGCAGGGGTCCATCACATGAGTTCACAAGTGCCACCAGGTCCCTGATACCTCCCCTGTCCCCTCCCCAGCTGTCTCCAGCCCTGCTGCAGCTGCCGGTCACTGTGGTGGCCACCCTGGGTGAGCTGCTGGACATCCTGCCTGGTTCAGATGGGATGCACCTGTTTGAGTCCCCAGGGTGCCTGTATTTGGACCTGGAGGATTTCACCAAGGAGCTCCAGTACACCCTGTACCGCATTGATGACAGCTGGAGGTGCCATGATGTCACCTCCGATTATGATGACCATCTCACCTCCCTGAGCCAGACCCTGGCCGCCTACAAGAGCACCCCAGGGACCACCCGGAACCGTTTGGCAATGGCGGCCAGCAAGTGGCAGGGGTCGGTGTCTGTGCTTCTGGACAGGTGGGCCGAGCTGGCCAGGAAAGCCACCAAGCTCCGCAACGCCTGCAGGGTGATGGTCAGCAAGGCGGCTGACAGGGCGGCCACCGGCACTGCCCAGGCAAGGGAGCTGCAGGACGAGGCTGCCTGTGATGGGACAGCTCAGGAAAACATGGTGGAGCTGGGTCAGGCCCTGGGCAGGGAGGAGGGGGCCAAGGTGGTGGCCGGGCATGAAGCCCAGGTGAGGAGAGAGGCCAGGGTGGCTGCCCGTGAGGCAAGAAGAGCCACCATGGAGAGACAGCGGCTGGAGGTGGCCCTGGGGCTGCTGGAGCACTTGGTGGCCGCGTGTGACGAAGCCACTGCGTTCCCCCGGGAGCTGCGGCGCCTGCTCAGGGACATTGAGGCTGTCCTGGAGGAGATAAATGAGGCATCCCGCAATGTCCTCAAGGGCTTGGTGGCCAAGGTGACTGAGGCCGAGCGGCTGTGGGAGGCCAACGCCCGCCTGGCCAAGGATCACCTGGTGGGGGCAGTTGACAACATCATCAAGTTCTATTTCACTGGTGGTCTCCCCAGCCTCAGTGCCTGTGAGGTGGCCGAGCGGTGCCAAAGAGCCATCGAGGACATCCCAAGGCTCCTTCGACCCCCAGAGCATCCCCAGAGTGTCCCAAATGTGTCTCCAGTGAGCGTGGAGCCCCAAGAGGTGCGACGGGGGGGAGTGGGGCACAGAGGGGACATTGAGGGGAACATGTGAGCTGGCGGGAGGTGGCAGTGGGGACAAGAGGCTGACAAAGGGATGGAGGGGCAAAGGGGACCCCTTGAGGGGACCGAGGCCACCACAAGAGGCCACAAATGCCACCAGGTCCCTGACACCTCCCCTGTCCCCTCCGCAGGTGTCTCCTCCGCAGCTGCAGGTGCTGGTGGCCGTGGTGGACATCCTGGGCAAGCTGGTGGCCACCCTGGCTGGGCCACACAGGGACAAGTCCTCAGATTCCCTGCATGAGGACATGAGGAGATTCACCCGGGGCCTTCATGCAGTCCTGAACCACGGCGGTGTCACCTCCCTGGGCCAGCCTGATGTCCCCTCCCTGAGACGGGCCCTGGCCACCCTCGGGGCCACCTCTGGGACCACCTGGGCCAATGGGAGAGCTGCAGCCAGAGCGTGGCGGGAGTTGGTGGCCAGGCTCGTGGACAGCTGGGACTGGCTGGCCAGGGAAGCCACCAAGCTCCGTGAGAAGGTGGTCACGGAGCAGCGGCTGCTGATGGCCCTGGACAAGGAGATGGCCTGGGAAATGGCCACATATGATGCCCAGGTGGTGACAGCCACCAATGAGGCCATGGGAGAGGCTGTGGTGGCCACCAGGAGGGGACATTGGGCACTGATGGCCCTGGGGCTGCTCCGGCGCTTGGTGGCCATGTGTGACAGAGCCACCTTGTTCTACTGGAACATGGAATGGCGGCTCAGGGACATCAAGGCCACTCTGAAGGGGACAAACAAGGCGTCCCCTGATGTCCTCCAGGCCTTGATGGCCAAAGTGGCCACGTTTGAGTGGCTGTGGGAGGCCAGCAACCGCCTTGCCAAGGATCACCTGCTGGGGGCACTTGGGGACATTGACAACATCCTCTTGAGTCCCGGTGGTGGCCCTGGCAGCAGTGTGGTGACCGAGCGGTGCCAAAAAGCCATCGAGGACATCCCGAGGCTGCTGCAGGAAAGTTTCACATAGGGGCAGTGACATCATCGGAGACATCGCTGCCGTCACCTGTGCCCTCCCCGTGCAGTGTTTGAGATAAATCTGGGGAATTTTCAATGATACTGTCCCAAATCCTGCTGGGAATGACGTCCCTGGGGACACTCTGGGACAGTCAGGGACGCTCAGGGATACTCAGGGAACACTCAGGGAAACTCTGGGGACACTCAGAGATCCTCAGAGACACTCTGAGGACACTCAGGGACACTCGGGGACACTCAGGGACATTCAGGGACACAGGACAGGGGTGAATGAGTCGCCTCAAGAACTTCCAGGTTTGCACTGTGCCTGCAACAGAGCCGGGTCGTTAATGACAATTTAATAATTGCCTTTTGCACATTGTATTGATCATCAGCAATTTGATATGGTCTTTGATACTGATATTGATTATCGGTGATTCCTTGTAGCTGCTGGTTGGTGCAATATAATCTGTCAGTTCCTGTGTGCACTGTACAGCTTATAAATTATTAAATTAATAATTAATATCGTCTCTATAAATCAGCCTGGTCTGATCTGAACTCTGTGTCAGACACATCACTGACCCCATTGAAAGACGAGTGCTCAATAAATCCATCCCAACGTTCCTTGAGGCGAGCACAGCCAGGGAGCTGCTTCAAGGCGCTGTCACTGAGATATTTCCCTTTGAAAACCCTGGGTGGGATGCAAATACACCCGAGCAGATGGCAAAATTAAAATGATACCAAAGCCTCGTGGAATGTGGGTTAAAACATGGGGTCTCTAAAGCTGTAAATTGGTCAAAACTTCATCGAGTGAGGCAAAATGATGATGAATAAGCCACGGATTTCCTTTCTGGAGTCAGAAATTAAAAGTGCTCTTTTTTACCTTGGGAGAGCTGCGTGTCCGCATCGTATTATTTCCTGTCCTGTAGCGACATCTGGTGGCCACTGTTTGTGCAACAGCTATGGGTGAGGTCATATCGTTTTACTCCCCGTCCCTGTTTTGGCGTGGTGACTGTGAGCCCTTTGGCACTTTGCCTGCAGCTCTGGTGATAACGGCAAATCCTGTGGGTTTCGTGGAGGATTCTCTGGGTTTGGACCCCTGGAAGTGTCTCATGCAGCAGAAATGGATTTCCGTTTCCTGGAGTGATTTTGAAAGATAATTTCTGTGTTCCAGAGAGCAAGGAGTTTTTCTTCAACCCTGCAGAGGCATTCTCTAGGGAGGCGTGGTCTCTCATGGAAGGCCAAGCACTATTTGATGATTGCACAATAGATGTGGGATCACTGCTGGTGCAGTGGAAAAATTTTGATGCAGTTTGGCAGAGTTCTGGGTTTTGTATCTCTTGGAGTTGCCAAGGGGACCATTCTGTCTCAGATGTGGATGAGGGGGTGTAAGAGCCTAAATGAGGGATGTGGGACTCCAGGAAGCTCTTCAAAATGCACTTTATTACATCCAAGAGATTAGAGCAGTCCAGGGTCATGGGTGACAGAGCCTGTGCCTACAGCTGTCAGCTCCAGCTGCAGGCAGGCCTGGAGACGCAAATCACTCATTCAGGCTCTGACTAATGGCGCCCCACGTTGGGCGCCACCTTAAGAGCTGAAATGAGGGATGTGGAATTCCAGGCGTCTCCTCAAAATGCAGTTTATTACATCCAAGAATTACAGCAGTCCAGGGTCATGGGCGACCGAGCCCGTGCCTACAACGGTCAGCTCCAGCTGCAGGCAGGCCTGGAGACCCACACCTGTCATTCAGGCTCTTACTAATCCCTCTTACTAATGGTGCCCCACGTTGGGCGCCACTGTAAGAGTCAAATTGAAAGATGCAGGACTCCAAGCAGCTCTTCAAAATGCAGTTTATTACATCCAAGATATTACAGCATTCCAGGGTCATGGACAACGAAGCCTGTGCCTGTAGGTGTGAGCTCCAGCTGCAGGCAGGCCTGCAGACCCGCATGCCTCGTTCAGGCTCTTACTACTCCCTCTTACTAATTGTGCCCCACGTTGGGCGCCACTGTAAGAGTCAAATTGAAAGATGCAGGACTCCAAGCAGCTCTTCAAAATGCAGTTTATTACATCCAAGGTGTTACAGCAGTCCAGGGCATCGACGATGGAGCCTGTGCATACAGCTGTCAGCTCCAGCTGCAGGCAGGCCTGGAGACATACATCCCTCATTCACGCTCGTACTAATGGTGCCCCACGTTGGGCGCCACCGTAAGAGACTAAATGAGGGATGTGGGACTCCAGGCAGCTCTTCAAAATGCAGTTTATTGCATCCAAGACATTACAGCAGCCCAGGGTCATGGGTGACAGAGCCTGTGCCTGCAATTGTGAGCTCCAGCTGCAGGCAGGCCTGGAGACCCACATCCCTCATTCTGGCTCTTACTAATCCCTTTTACTAATGGTGCCCCACGTTGGGCGCCACCTTAAGAGCCAGACTGAAAGATGCAAGACCCCAAGGAGCTCTTCAATATGCAATTGATTACATCCAAGGTGTTACAGCAGTCCAGGGTCTGTGGGTGACAGAGCCTGTGCCTACAACTGTCAGCCCAATCTGCAGGCAGGCCTGGAGACCCACATCCTTCATTCATGCTCGTACTAATGGCGCCTCACGTTGGGCACCACTGCAAGAGCCTAAATGAGGGATGTGGGACTCCAGGCAGCTCTTCAAAATGCAGTTTATTACATCCAAGACATTACAGCAGCCCAGAGTCGTGGGTGATAGCGCTGGGCCTACAGCTGTCAGCTCCAGCTGCAGGCAGGCCTGCACATCCTTTAATTTTGGTTACAATGCATTAGATACTTTTCTTTCCTGAGCATCTGAATACAGCAGAACCAATCTATACCTTAACTTTTACCTATAGCCTATCATAACTACTATAATTACCATATTCATGTTACTGTTCTCCAGTCACTAAAAGTTAGTACATTACAGTTCAAGATAGAAGGTATTTTTCAGTTTTCTTGCAATGGAAAATTCTGAGACCTTTTTTCTGCTTGCAGCATCGGCAGGCTTGTTTGCCTGTGCAATCTTTCTGCTTGGTAAAAACATCTGTTTTGGAGTGGGTTTATCCTTTGCTCTGAGCCATAAAACCCTTTCTAACTAACTCACCCTTTGCCTCCTTGGTTATCCAGTAACACTGGCTCAGCAATTCTTCTCTTCTATATCAAAACTTGCTTCCATCTCTATTCCTTCTTCAGATTCCACATTCAAAAATCTTTCTGCCCAGCACACACACCTGTGAGACTTTCTTGTCAAACTTTCATCCTTCCCAACAGAAGTGGGTTTCCCATCCCTCCTTCCCATGTCTCCCCCATGGTCACACAGACAGAGCCACAGGTCAGCCCATGGGGTGCACCCTCTCTGTCGAGCTGGGGGACGTTGGGCTCTGACTTTGGGGCCTGTGACTCGCACGGGTGCTGCATTGATCTTCCTCACCTCCTCCTTCATCTCCCTCATCTCCTCTTTGAGTTCCTTGACCGTGGCAGAGACACGAGCCTGCATGGGGCCATTGATCATACTCTCATAATTTGTATGAAAAAAGCCAATAACATGGTTTTAAAATTTTAAAAGTTTAATAGCAATAAAAATGGTTATAAAAATAGTAATATAATTTGAGTAATAAAATTTGGACAACTGGTATTAGTAGAACACAAGAAAATAAATACAAAGGGTTATAGACAGTCTGGGTACCTTTTGCTGGGAAAAATAAGCCCAAAAAGGGCACATGTTGACAGAGGATTAACCCTTAAAAGCAATAGCCTGTTGCATATTCATTCACCTCATACATGATGCATAAATTCCATTCAAACAAAGCATTCTGTCTGGTCAGTGTCAACTTCTTCCTCTAAATCCTGACTTCAGGGCTGAGTGAGGCAGGAAGAAGTTGGTTTCTTCTGATAATGGAGCAATAAATTCTTTTTCTCTGCAAGATTTCGGTGTCCTGAGGCTGTTATCTCAGTGGGAGTACCTTATTCGTCCCTTTTGAAAAAAGTATCTTACATAGCATAGTTTCTATTTTAACATTATGTTATAACCTAAAACTATATTTAGCACACTATTTAAGAAAATTAATACAGCATCACGTTCTAACATAACACATATAATATCCATTTTAATATTTGCCAAAAACCAATCATAAAATACCCATTTTCACAATTTCTAAGCTGGTTGGTGACAGAGCCCACTGTCTCCCAGTTGGTATCAGCATCAATCATTGCAATGAAGGTGGTGTATTGAGACGGCCCCAGATTTGCCAGACCCCACAACATTTTCCCTGTCCACCTGACCTTGTCGAGGTCATTTTCATGCTGTCCACCCCTCCCAAAGATTACCTCCAATTCTGCCACTTCTCTCAGCTGTTGGATCCTTTCCTCAAGGGTTTGGGCATCATTTTAATTTTGCCATCTGCTCAGGTGTATTTGCATCCCACCCAGGGTTTCCAAGGGGAAATATCTCAGTGACAGCGCCTTGAAGCAGCTCCCTGGCTGTGCTCCACTCAAGGAACGTTGGGATGGATTTATTGACCACTCGTCTCTCAATGGGGTCAAGTGATGTGTCTGACACAGAGTTCAGATCAGCCCAGGCTGATTTATATAGAGAATATTAACTAATTAATTAATTGATTGGCTGTACTGTGCACACATGAACTGAAAGATTATACTGAACCAACCTGCAGCTGCAAGGAATCACCGATAATCAATATCAATATCAAATACTGTATCAAACTGCAGGTGATCAATAATAATGTGCAAAAGGCAATACAAAAGTGCAGAAGCCACTATAGGATTGCAATAACCAATGCAGAATTGCAGAAGCCAATTATTAAATTGTCATTTATATCCCAACTCTGCTGCAGGCACAGCAGAAAGCTGGAAGATCTTGAGGGGACTCATTGAGCCCTGTCCCCTGTCCCTGAGTGTCCTTGAGTGTCCCTGAATGTCCCCAGAGTGTCCCCCGAGTGTCCCTGAGTCCCCAGAGATGTCACCATAGGATATCCCATCAGGATTTGGGGCAATTTCAATGAAAATTCCCAGAAAATTCCCCGAATTTATCTCAGATACTGCATGGGGAGGGGACAGGTGACAGCAACGATGTCCCCAATGATGTCACTGCTGCGATGATGTCGTGGCAGTGACGTCACTGTCCTGAAGCAGCCTTGTGATGTCCTCGATGGCTTTTTGGCACCGCTCAGCCACCGCACGGCTGCCGGGGCCATCGCGGCCTCCGCGGCCATCATAGGGACTCAAGAGGAGGTCGTGGATGTCCCCAAGTGTCCCCAGCAGGTGATGCTTGAACAGGCGGGCACTGGCCTCCCACAGCTGCTCAAACTTGGCCACCGTAGCCACCAAGGCCTCGGGCACATCAGGGGATGTGTCATTTGTCCCCTCCAGGGCAGCCTCGATGGCCCCGAGCTGGCACTCCATGTAACTGATAAACTCAGTGGCTTTGTCACACGTGGTCACCAAACGCTGCAGTGGCTCCAGGGCCACCTCTGCCCAATGTCTCTTCCTGGTGGTTGCCCTCAACCGCCTGGAGGCCACCACGGCCTCTCCTATGGCCTTCTTGGTGGCCGCCACCACCTGGGCACCATGCGCAGCCCTTGCTGAGGCCACTTCATTCCTGTCCATGGCCACCATCAGCTGCTGTGCTGTGGCCGCCTGCTTGTCCCCAGCTGTGCCCATGCGGGTGGCCTTGTCCTGCTGGTCCCTGGCCCAGGCGAGGGCCGCGTCCTTGCAGGCATCACGGAGCTTGGTGATCTCCTTGATCAGCTGTTTCCATCTCTCCTCGCGCACAGCCACCAACTTCTGCCAGGCGCTGCTCGTGGCTCTCACATCGGCCCAGGTGGCCCCAGGGGTGGCCCTGAGGGTGGCCAGGGCCTGGCCTAGGGAGGAGACACCAGGGTTGCCCATGGAGGTGTCACGGGGATCTTCCAGACCCTTACGGAGGCTCCAGGTGAAGATCCTCAGGGCCGCGTGCAGCAACTTTGGGGGCACACAGCGCCGCACGCCCCGGCGTGGCCCGGTCACAGTGGCCGCCACCTCACCCAGGGTGGCCACCACAGACACCAGAGCCTCCAGCAGCTGGGGAGGGGAGACCTGGGGAGGGGACAGGGGAGGTGTCAGGGTCCTGGAGACATTTGTGACCTCCTGGAGTGGTCCCTGTGCCCTCCCGGTGCCCCCTCTGTCCCCTTCCTGGAAGGCTCTGCTGTCCCCTCTGTCTCTTTCTCACCCCCATGTCCCGTCTGCTGCCTCCTGCCACCCTCCCTGCTGTCCCCTCTGCCACCCACTACCGCCACACTCGTAGCCCCTGTCACCCTCTGCTGTCCATCCTGACACCACCCGCCAGCTCCTGTGTCCCCTCCACCCCAGTCCTTCCCATCCCCCCTCACCCCTCTGTCCCCATTTCCCCTCCCCCTCTCTGTCACCTTCTGCCTTGCTGCCACTCCCTCCTGTCCCCTTTGTGACCTTCTGCCCCCTCCCACCACCCCACTGTGTGATCCACGTCCCCCATTGCCCCCTCCTTCCCCCCAGGGTCCCCTTTGTCTCCCCCCACCGCACCTCTTGGAGCTCCACGCTCACTGGGGACACCTCGGGGATGCTCTGGGGACTCTCTGGGGTTTGAAGGAGCCTTGGGATGTCCTCGATGGGTCTTTGGCACTGCTCGGCCACCCCACAGGCACCGGGGATGGTAGGATCACCACTGAACAACAAGTTGATGATGTCTGGAACTGCCCCCAGCAGGTGACCCTTGGCCAGGTGGGCGTTGGCCTCCCACAGCCGCTCAGCCTCGGCCACCTTGGGCACCAAGTCCTCGGGGATATCAAAATCTCCCTCATTTGTCCACTTCAGGGCGGCCTTGATGTCCCCAACCCTGCGCTGCAGCTCCCGGGGCATCGCGGTGGCTTCGTCACACGCGGCCACCAAGCGCTCCAGCAGCCCCAGGGCCTTCTCCAGTCGCTGTCTCTCCATGGTGGCCCTTGTTGCCTCGCTGGCAGCCACCATGGCCTCTCTCCTCACCTGGGCTCCACGCCCGGCCACCACCTCGGCCCCCTCCTCCCTGCCCAGGGCCTGACCCAGCTCCACCATGGTTTCCTGAGCTGTCCCATAACGGGCAGCCTCGTCCTGCAGGTCCCTGGCCCGGGCGGTGGCAGTGTCTGCCCTGTCGGCCGCCTCAGTGGCCACCTCCTTGCAGGTGTTGTGGAGCTTGGTCGCTGCCCTGGCCAGCTCATCCCAGCTGTCCACAAGCACATCCATGAACCGCTGCCACTTCCCAGCTGCCATTGTCACATCGTCCCAGCTGGTACATGTGGTGCTGTCATAGGCAGCCAGGGCCTGGCTCAGGGAGGTGAGAGGGTCACCATCATCGTGGGTGACATTGCGGCGCCACCAGGTGCCCTCAATGCAGGACAGGGTGACCCAGAGGCTCTCAGTGAAGTCGACCAGGTCCCAGTACAGGCTCACTGCAGACACGGGCAGCATCTCCTCGTCCCGCCTGGGCAGGGTGGCCAGCAGCTCACCCAGGATGGCCACCACAGTGACCTGTGGCTGCAGCAGGGCCGGGGACAGCTGGGGAGGGAACAGGGGAGGTCTCAGGGACCTGGTGGCACTTACGGCCTCCTGGGGTGGCCCCCTGCTCCCAAGACAACCCCTCTGTCCCCTCTGTCCCTTTGTCAGCCTCTTGTTTCCTCTGCCACCCCCTGCCCCTCCCCTCATAGCCCTTCCCACCCCCTGGCCCTCTGCTGTCCCCTCTGCCACCCACGCTGCTCCCACTGCTGTCCCCTCTGCCACCACCTCCAGCTCCTGTGTCCCCTGCCCACCATGTCCCCACATTCCTTACTGTCGCTCCTGGCGATTTCCCCTCCACCCCTCTAACTCCTCCCCCCTTTATGGCCACTTCCTCATGTCCCCTGTGAAACCTCCTGACCCCTCCCACCACCTCCTGGGTTCCCTCCATCCCCCATTGTTGTCTCCCCTCTCCTGTCCCCTCTGTCCCCATCTCTCTCCCAACGCACCCGCCCTCCCCCGCCCTGCGTCACCTCTTGGAGCTCCGTGCTCACTGGGGACACCTTGGGGACACCTTGGGAACACTCTGGAGGTCGAAGGAGCCTTGGGATGTCCTCGATGGCTCTTTGGCACCGCTCGGCCACCCCACAGGCACTGGGGCTGGCGCGACCACCAGCGAACAAGAACCTGATGATGTCGTCAATTTTCCTCTGCAGGTGAGCCTTGGCCAGGCGGGCGTTGGCCTCCCACAGCTGCTCAGCCTCAGCCACCTTGGCCACCAAGTCCTGAGGAACATCGCGGGGTGCCTCATTTGTCCCCTTCAGGGCGGCCTTGATGTCCCCAGCCCTGCGCTGCAGCTCCCGGGGGAACGCGGTGGCTTTGTCACTCGCGGCCACCAAGCGCTCCAGCAGCCCCAGGGCCGCCTCCACCCTCTCTTTGTCCACTTCGGCCCTTAGTGCCTCGCTGGCAGCCACCCTGGCCTCTCTCCTCTTCTGGGCTTTATAGCTGTGCTCCTCCTCGGCCCCCTCCTCCAGGCCCAGAGCCTGACCCAGCTCCTCCATGTTTTCCTGAGCTGTCCCATTATGAGCAGCCTCATCCTGCAGCTCCCTGGCCTGGGTGACTCTTATCAAACGCCTCATCAGCCGCCTCTATGCAGATGTTGCGGAGCTTGGTGGCTGCCCTGGCCAGCTGGGCCCAGCTGTTCACAAGCACAGACACCGACCGCTGCCACTTGCTGGCCGCCATTGTCACACTGTTCTGGGGGGTCCTTGGGGTGCTCTTGTAGGCAGCCAGGGCCTGGCTCAGGGAGGGGACAGCGTCATCATCATCGTAGGTGACATTGTGGCGCCACCAGCTGTCATCAGTGCGGTACAGGGTGACCCAGAGGTCCTTGGTGAAGTTCACAAGGTCCCAGTACAGGTCCGCTGCAGACACAAACTTCATCTCGTCCCGCCTGCACAGGATGGCCAGCAGCTCATCCAGGATGGCCACCACGGTGACCTGTGGCTGCAGCAGGGCCGGGGACATCTGGGGAGGGGACAAGGGAGGTGTCACGGACCTGGTGGCACTTAAGGCCTCCTGGGGAGGCCCCTGCCCCCGAGACAACCCTCTGTCCTCGTTGTCCCTTTGTCAGCCTCTTGTTCCCTCAGCCACCCCCTGCCCCTTCCGTTGGAGCCTCTCCTGCCCCCTGTCCCTCTGCTGTCCCCACTGCCAGCCCCTACACTCACCATGTCCGCCCCATCCCCCACTGCCCCCTTCCCCCCATTTTCCCTCCACCTCTCTGTCACCTCCTCCCTTCCTGCCACTCCCACCTGCTCCTCCCATCCCCCACTGCCCCCTTCACCACTGCCTATGCCCCCTGGCCCCCAAGTGTTCCCTCTGTCCCTCTCTCATCCCCCATCCCCTCCATCGCACCTCTTGGAGCTCCATGTTCACTCGGGACACCTCGGGGACACCTTGGGGGTGCCCTGGGGGTTGAAGGAGCCTTGGGATGTCCTCGATGGCTCTTTGGCACCACTTGGCCACACCACAGGCACTGGGGCTGGTGGGACCATCAGTGAAATAGAACTTGATGATGTCCTGAACCATCCCCCGCAGGTGTTCTTTGACCAGGCGGGTGTTGGCCTCCCACAGCCGCTCGGCCTCGGCCACCTTGGCCACCAAATCATCGGGGACATCGGGGGATGCCTCATTTGTCCCATCCAGGGTGGTGTCGGTGTCCCTGAGCGTCCACTGAAGCTCCCGGGGGAACGCAGTGGCTTCGTAACACGCGGCCACCAAGTGCTCCAGCAGCCCCAGGGCCGCCTCCAGCCGCTGTCTCACCATGGTGGCCCTTGTTGCCTCACTGGCAGCCACCCTGGCCTCTCTCCTCACCTGGGCTCCATGCCCGGCCGCCACCTCGGCCCCCTCCTCCCTGCCCAGGGCCTGACCCAGCTCCACCATGTTTCCCTGAGCTGTCCCATAACGGGCAGCCCAATCCTGCAGCTCCCTGGCCCGGGCAGTGGCCACCTTTTCATCCATTTCAGAGGCCACCTCCCTGCAGGTGTCAGGGAGCTTGGTGGCTTTCATGGCTAGCTCGGTCCACCTGTCCACAAGCGCATACACTGACTGGCGCCACTTGCTGGCTGCCATTGTCACCTGGGTCCAGGTGGTCCCTGGGGTGCTCTTGTAGGCAGCCAGGGCCTGGCTCAGAGAGGTGACAGGGCCATCACCATCGTAGGTGAAATTGCAGCACAACCAGGTGCCCTCAGTGCAGTACAGGGTGACACGAAGGTCCCAGGTGAAATCCGCCAGGTCCCGGTACAGGCGTCCTGCGGACACAGGCGGTAGCATCTCCTCGTCCTTCTTGGGCAGGGTCTCCAGCAGCTCACCCAGGGTGGCCACCACGGTTACCTGTGGCTGCAGCAGGGCCGGGGACAGCTGGGGAGGGGACATGATGGGTGTCAGGGACCTGGTGGCACTTACGCCTTCCTGGGCTGGACCCCTGCCACCGAGAGTTCCCTTTTGTTCCCTCCATCCCTTCGTCAGCCTCTTGTTCCCTCTGCCAGCCCCTGCCCCTCCGCTCGTAGCCCCTCCCACCCCCTGCCCCCGCTTCCCCTCCCACCACCCCACCCCGCCCCCGTGTCTGCTCTCCATTGTGTACATCTCATCCCCCACTTCCCCCTCCTCCCCCCGTGTCACCTCCTCCCTTCCTGCCACTCCCTCCTGTCCCCTTTGCCACCCACTGACCCCCTTTCCCCCCCGTCACACCTCTTGGAGCTCCATGCTCACTGGGGACTCCTTGGGGACACCTTGGGAACACTCCGGAGGTTGAAGGAGCCTTGGGATGTCCTCGATGGCTCTTTGGCACCGCTCGGCCACCCCACAGGCGCTGGGGCTGGTGGGACCACCGGTGAACAAGAACTTGATGGTGGCTGGAAGCGTCCTCACCAAGTGAGCCATAGCCCGGCGGGCGCTGACCTCCCACAGCCACTTGGCCAGGGCTGCCTCGGCCACCAAGGCCTTGGGGACATGGGAGGACTTCTCCTTTATCCCCTCCAGGATGTCCTCCATGTCACCGGGCAGGCGCTGCAGCTCCCGAGGGAACACAGTGGCTTTGTCACACGCGGCCACCAAGCGCTCCAGCAGCCCCAGGGCCGCCTCCACCCGCTGTCTCACCATGGTGGCCCTTGTTGCCTCGCTGGCAGCCACCATGTCCTCTCTCCTCTTCTGAGTTTCACACTCGGCCACCACCTCGGCCCCCTCCTCCCTGCCCAGGGCCTGACCCAGCTCCTCCATGTTTTCCTGAGCTGACCCATAACGGGCAGCCTTGGCCTGCAGCTCCCTGGCCTGGGCAGTCGTGGCAGCCACCATGCTGGCTGCGTCAGTGGCCACCTCTCTGCAGGTGTCACGGAGCTTGGTGGCTTTCTTGGCCAGCTCGACCCAGCTTTTCTCAATTTGTCCCTGTGACCTGCCCCATCTGAGCAACGGCCATATCACACGATTCTGGGGGGTCCCTTGGGTGCTCTCATAGGCGACCAAGGCCTGGCTCAGGGAGGTGAGAGGGTTAATTTCATCCGCAGTGACATTCCAGTACCGCCAGGTGTCATCAGTTTCGTACAGGGTGGCCCGGAGTTCCCTGGTGAATTCTTCCAGGTGCCAGTACAGTCTCACTGCAGACTCACACAGCATCTCATTCTCTCTGGGCAGGGTGTCCAGCAGCTCACCCAGGATGGCCACAGCGCTGTCCTGTGGCTGCAGCAGGGCCGGGGACAGCTGGGGAGGGGACAGAGGAGGTGTCAGGGACCTGGTGGCACTTGTGGCCTCCTGCAGCGGCGCCTGTGCCCTCCTGGGCTCCCCTTATTCCCCTCCCTGTCCCTTTGCTGTCCCCTCTGTCCCTTTGTCACCCTCCTCGACCCCTCTGCCACCTCCTGCCACCTCCTGTTGTCCCCCCCCTTCTCCTCTCTGTCACCCTCCCCCTTCCTCCTATGCCCTCCTGTCCCCTTTGCGACCCCGTGTCCCTCCCGCCACCCCCGTGTCCCCTCTGTCCCCCATTGTCTCCCTTCACCCACCCCCATGTCCCCTCTGTCCCCCATTGTCTCCCGTCACCCCCCCCGTGTCCCCTCTGTCACCCCTGTGTCCCCTCTGTCCCTGCCCCCCCCACCACTCCAGGATTGTCGCACCTTGAGGGGCTCCATGGCTGCTGGGGACACTCCGGGGACACTTTGGGGATGCCGTGCAGACACTCCAAGGACACTTCTGGTGACAAACCTGCCCGGGTGGCAGCTGGGGACACGCAGGAACGGGATGCAGCCAGATGGAGGAAACGGGAAGAGGTGACGACAATGCCCTCCCTCCCCCGACTCTGGAACCAGGGCAGGGCCCCAGTGTCCCCCCCGCGATGTCCAGGGTCCTGTTGGGGACGCTGTGTGGACATCGGGGACATCGTGGTGACGCAAAATGCGACAGGGGATGTCAGGGTAGCCCTGGTGTCCCCAGGGGAAGGACATAGGGTTGTCCCCAAGGGAAGGACATGGGGGTGTCCCCAAGGTCCCCAAATGGACCCCAGTGAGTCCCTGTGTCCCCAGCTGGACATCAGGGAGACACTCGGGCATTGTGGGGGACATCGGGGCAACACCGGGGCCATGTGGGGACACTCAGGGGATATCGGGGTCCCATTGGGGACATTGGGGGGACATTGGGGACCCCGCCTCGCCCCACAGGTGGGGGGGAGCATGGGGGACAGTGATGTCACCTCTTCCTGCTTCCTCCATTTGTCTGTGCAATTTTCCTGTGTTTCCTCAACTGTCACCGGGATGTGTTTGTCACCTGGACTGTCCCTAGAGTGTCCCTGGACTGTCCCTAGCGTGTCCCCAAGGTGTCCCCAGACTATGCCCAGAGTGTCCCAAAAGTGTCCCCAGAGTATCCCCAGAATGACCCCAGGGTGTCCCTGCAGTGTCCCCAGATTGTCCCCAGTGTCCCCAACGGCCATGCAGCCCCACGAGGTGTGACAATCCCAGCATGGGGGGGACAGAGGGGACAGGAGGGTGGCAGGAAGGGGGGAGGTGGCAGAGGGGTGCAGGGGACCGAGGATGGCAGACGGGTTCTGACCCACTGAATTTGTGCTGCTCCATCGGGGACATCGGGGCCATCGCTGCTGGAGCAGCCCCAGCGCCGGCGCTGCAGCGTCCTCGATGGGAACGCTCCTGCTCGGCCCGGGGCCCCCTTGCTTTGGGCCTTTCTTTTTCTGATAATAAATGCTGAAATCACTTTAGTACTGAGAGCCTGCTCTTGTTTTTAACAACACAAAATTCAGGATCCCCAGGGCATGCAAAGTTCAGGATTCCTGGGGCACACAAATTCAGGATTCCCGTGACACAAGAAGTTCAGGATCCCCAGGGCACACAAAGTTCATGATTCCAGGGGCACACGGAATTCAGGATTCCCAGAGTACACGAAATTCAGGATTCCCAGGCCACACTAAGTTCATGATTCCCGGGGCACACAAAATTCACGATTCCCAGAGCACATGGAATTATGGATTCCTAGAACACATGAACCTCAGGTTTCCTGGGGCACACAAAGTTCAGGATTCCCAGGGCACACAAATTTGAGGATTCCCAGGGCACACGGGCAGACGGTGATCGGTCCCTCAGGGCTGAGCTCCAGCCGTGCCAGTGAATTCTCTCTGCAGGGACAGCCTGGCCGCCCTCCTCCGATGCCAACGAGCGACAGAGAGAGGCTGCCCCCAACCCCTGCCCCCATTCTCCCGCTATCTCTGTGCCCCCTCCCAGAGAAACTCCCAAAAACCAGAGGAGTTCCCCCTCCCGGCCTTCTCAAGCACTCAGCCATCAGCGCCTCTCAGCAACTCAGTGGGAAAAAATGCACAAGAAACAAGGAAAGAACAGAAAAACCCAACCCCCAACAAGGGCTGGTGGTGGCGGCGGCGAATTTTGGGGGTTCCAGCGACACCCGGGGTGGGGTCAGTGCTCAGCAGCGGGGGGGGGGGGGGGGCCCAAACCACAGCCGGGTGTGAGAAACAAAGCTCACTCTTTGAAAATTGTAAAAGTTTAATCGGGCTATAAAAGGATTTTGGCAATTGTCCAAAGAATTCGCCCTTAACTTAACCCCTTGTTCTCCAGATCTGGTTCCACTGCTGGGCTACAAACACATTCCTGAGTTTACTAAATCCAAAGCACTTAATGTTCTTTCCTTTGGCTCTTTGCAGTTTAGAAAGCAGTGGTTTTACCGCATCCTGTACTGCCGCAGCTACATGGGCTGCTTTTTGTCTCTGTAGTTTTATGGTGTGGTATTTGAATACCACAAATAAACAGGAAATATCCAAGTGCTGTCATGTCCTGGATTTCCTGACTTCTCCCTAATCAGTTCTTTATCCTTGTAGTACCCAAAGAACAAACAATAATTTCCTGGCACTGATCCAAAAATATCCAGTTCCTGCGCTTCCTGACTTGTAGTATTTCAGCCTTGAACAATTGTAAATGCCTGAGCTCCTAAAGGATTTCTAGGGTTTTTTTATTTTTCACACCAATTTTCTGTGATCACCCCATCTTGATTAGTACACCAATTTGATCAGGCCTTACTTAAGTTGCCATAAATTTCAGCTCTGGTCCAATTTCCAAATTCTTCCAATGAGTCTAAGGGAATTCCAATCAAACAGGTGCAAAATGGATCCGAAGCTGTAGCTGGTGATAAGCAGAAAGGTTCTTGCCCTGTTCTGTTATCCCATGTAACCCACGTGTTAGCTCGCTGCTCTATATTGTATACTCCCTGCGTTTCCCTAATCCCTGCACTGAGCAACGTTGTCAATATTTGCCAGACTGCTGCCATTGCTGCCCTTGTTGTCCATCACACCTGCGCTTTGCCCAAATTGCTTTAACCCGTTCCCACTCAGAATCTCTAAAGTGATGGATTTGTGGCATTGCTATTCCCACTCCACATTCAGTAGCTGTTATCTTGCTCTCTAGTACAATTTGGTTTACTAGAGCAATAAAAGCAAGGTTAAACTGCACCCACAGTACCATTCTTTGCTCATATACCTCTATCAAAGATACATCCTGGAGAAAACTCTGATATCCTCCTGAGGTACGCCCTAAAAATTTAGCTAATGCTACTCTCGGGGTAATAGTGTTTAGTATGTGAAAGCAGTTATTCCATAAAGTATCATCCATGTAGTGATAGACGATATGCTCAGGGAATTGCTGCCAAACAGGTTCTACACTCAAGCAACATAAATTTGGCTCATTATAGGGGAGTTTTCAATGTTTTGGGGGAAACCAACTCATTCTTACTTTTTGTAGGGTTCTGCCTTATTGACAGATGGAACAGAAAAGGCAAAATGACTCGTGTCATGTGGATGCAAGGGAACGGTGCAAAAACAATCTTTGAGATCAGTGATCAATAGATTCCATGACTCAGGTATCATAGTGGGAGATGGAAATCCAGGTTGCAAGGCACCCACACTTAGCATCACTGCATTAACAGCACCTAAGTCACGTAGCAACCTCCATTTCCCACTCTTTATCGAGATGGCAAAAACTGGGTTGTTCCAAGGGCTAATGGATGGCTCTGTGTGCCCTTCCTCAAGCTGTTCCTGCACTAATTGTTGGATTATGGGCAGCTTTTCCTCTGACAGCAGCCCCTGATCAATCCACCCAGGTTTATCCGTGGCCCAGCTGATTTTGAGGATTGGCTGCCCTCCTTTGGCCGCTGCTAAAAAGGCTGTGGAACAATGGGAGCTTTTAACTGGCTTAGCAGATCTTTACTAAACAAACCTAGTAAAGTACCAGGAGTCTGCATGACATAAGGCCTTGTAGATACACTCACTCCATCTGGGAAAGTAAAAGTAATTATTTCCCTGCTCGTCTGAGTTGCCTGAGTCCCTCCAATACCTGCAATGCCTAAAGCCGGATCAACCAATGCCCAATTTTTTGGCCATATTGTGTTTGAAATGATGGTTACATCTGCTCCAGTGTCAGTTTTGACTTTCTTATTAATAGAATCACCATTAGGATGTGCCAGGGTTACCTGTTTGCCTGGTTTACCTCTTGTGATGTCCATGGCCCAATATAGTTCTGGTTTACCTGTGGAACCAAAGCTTCCTGTTCCCTGTTCCTTGTAGCCTGACAGGGGTTACAAGACTTAAAAGGAACAAGCTGAGCAATTCATGAACCTTTTGGAATAGATACAGGAGGGAAAAACGTTCTAATTGTAATTTTAACAACCCCTTGATAGTCTGCATCAATAACCCCAGGAATTACATCCAATCCCTCTTTACTGGCAGATGATCTCCCTCACAGACAAGCACCCAGCCCATCCCCAAGGGTCCTTTTACATTGGTATCTATCAGGTGCACAGCAGAGTCCATTGAAGCCCCAAAACAGATAGCCTTCAAGAAATAATGAGTTTAAACATAGAATGTGAGGCATTTGAAGAAAGCATAGCATTAGGAAACACATAAAGCAATAAATCAGCTAAAGTATGAAACACAATGACAGGAAAGAGAGATAGGTATAGGGGAACTGATGGGCTAAGCATGTTCAGAGCCAACAATGTCAAACTGACCCTAAGAACCTTGCCAAGCCATAGAGACCAAGCCAAGTACACCGGGAATTGACCAAATTAGGAAAGAAGTTCAAAAGTGTAAAGAGGAAGACTCATCAGGAGACCCCAGCCCATGATGAAGGCAACCAGAACGACCACCAAGATGATCCTCAAAAGAGGTGTCCCCGCCCACGCTCCGCCTACACCACGCCCCATATGAATATTCACGCAAAGATATGATGATGTATATGATCTGATGCAATCTTATATCCAAAACTGTATAAAAGCTTGCTTTTGTTACGGGAAACTCAGAAATCCATTTTGTGATTTCTCCGACGCGTCGTAATAAAATATCTCCTGCTTATCTGACTTAAGCTGAGTCTCTTAAGCAGTTATTCTCGCCTTTTGGGGCAAAATTCGGCATCACCGTGATGGTAACGTCTACTGCGGTTCCCACGTCCACTCTGGCGGTTCCAGAGTTGATGATCGGAGTGAGCAAAGCCCTCCTCCTCCTCCGTGGGAGGCTGAGCTATCCAGGCAGCTCTCCGTACTTGTTTTGTGATGCCTGGAGCGAAGGCACTCCCAGACCCGTTTCCCTGGAACCAACATTCTTTAGTATTGTGGTTATCGTTTTTGCAGATAGAACAAAATTTTTTCATAGTTGCAGAGCAACACTGACACCCAACATGTCCGATTTTATCACATCCAAAGCGCTTAATGTTTTTTCCTTCAGCTGTTTTGCAGTGTAGAAAGCAGTGGTTTTACCACATCCTGTACTGCAGCAGCTGCATGGGCTGCTTTTTGTCTCTCTGTAGTTGTAGCCATAAGTTCCAGCTTTTCTATAACATCAACTCCCTTCCTTAATGTTCCCAAAATCCGCCGAGTTTTATCATTAGCATTGTCAAAAACAAACAGATTGAACAATTTTACCTTTCTGTCTGAATCCAAATCAGGATGAGCATGGGTAGCTTCATGCAATCTGTCTACAAATTTATCAAAGTCCTCATTCCCTCCTTGGTGAATCTGTGTAAAAGATTTAGTGCATAACCCATCTGGAATTGCAAGGATGGCATCATGTGCTGGTTGTTGGCTCATCTGTAAGACGTGATCAATGCTCCTGGCCTGGGCAGTGGCAGCAGCCCAGGGCCCTTTGCCAAGGAACTGTTGTGCTGTTAAACCATGCAGAGGATCACCCTGCACTCCAGGTCTTGCTGCTTCCTGAGCACACTTTTCCTCCCGGCTTTTATGGAACATCACCCGCTGATGGGGTGGCAGTATAAGTCATATCATGGTATGCACATCAGCCGGAATTAATGTGTTAGATGAAAAAATATACTGCAGAAGTGACTGCGCAAGTTGGGATTTTAAACCAAATTGTGAAATTGCAGCTCTTAACCTTTCTAAAATCTTTCAGTCAAAAAGTTCCCAAATTTTACCAGCAGCATTAGTCACTACAGGAAAAGCCTCTACATCATTTGAGAGCAAAGTCCCTTCTACAACAGCTTCTGTAATAAATCCCTTCCATTTTCGTTTCTGAGCTGCTTCTCTGCCAGGGTCACATTCCAACTCTAATTTCACATTCTTTACAGCATGAGAGGGAGGAGTTCATTTAACCGGCTCAAATGCTGGCTCAGAGACAAACTGGGAGGGTGGTAACCGCTCTCCTGGTTGTCTGTCTGAACCCACTATCATTGGCAAGTCCATTTTCTCGAAAGAATAGTCTCTTTTGGGGACAACCAAATCCTCTTGTTGAATTACCAATTTTTGCAAGTTGTCCACTGAAGATTTTAAATCCTCTTCGATAGAAGCATTATTTATAATAACATCTCCTTTTCACTTCCAGTTTCTAAGTTGCTGTTATCTACAATTATTTCACTCTGAGTACAACTGACCTTTGTCTGACAGCCCAACCCCCCCGAAGAGGCAGCAGCTTCCTCTTTCTCGCTCTGAGCTGGAGGAGCAGTCGGGGCAATGCTCGATTCTGAGCTGAGGGGCTGTGGGCTGTGTGAGGGAATTTCTAAGCTGGTAGAAAACAGTTGCTGGACTGAAGTTGCTGGAAATGCCTGAGGCTGTTCTGACTCAGAGGCAAGGGCTGCAGCAGCTTTCCTCTCTGCCTTTGAGGCTTGCAACCCCTCAGTGATGATTTTCCACAAAGTAGAATATTTAGACGCCTCTTTTGCCTCACTCCCGCCAGATGCAATGCAGTCCCACAACATCCACCCCACAGCTTCTCATGCTGAAATCTCAAAAGCAACCTGTGCTCCTGCTATGAGATTATGGTCCCAAGCCCAGGGCAATTGTCCCTTCAAATTGGAAGTGTCGACGGAAGGAGACCAGGACATCAATTTGATCATCACAGGCCCAATTTCTTTGATCAGTACGGCGGGTTAAATACAGTTAATAATGAGCTTCATACATATTGCAAAAGTTGAGCTCAGGATTGGTCAGTTACATATCAGCACCTACGCCTACTTCTGCATTCCTATGGTTCTACTTTTGATACTTTCTACATATTCTCAGGATATACTCAGGAATAATCTCTCCTCCCTATCTTCATGTTGCAGCAAGGTCACTGCTGACCTTTCCTTTCAGCTTGCTGACTGCTGACTTTCCTCCTTCAGCTTAACCAGCGGCATTATGTCAGTATGGCCTTTCTCAGCTAACCAATTATTAATAATGCTCTCCACATGGAAGCATCATATTTTTGTTTTCTCTTAGAGAGGATATGTTGGAGGAGTTTCTGAACACCTTCCCTTTCATGTTCAGACCCCATCTCCTCCCCGGCCGCTCACGTTGATCAGGGTGAGATTTAAGTTGTCTACGATTGGAGCTCCAGTAGCCTTTCCTTCTCCCCGGGGCAGTGAGGATTCTTTCCACCGGCTGCTCCGCTCCTCGAGGGCTGGCTCCCATCCTCTGCACATCAGCCAAATTGCCGACCTCGAGTCCCTTTAGTGCTGCGACATTGGGCCTGCCCGCGTTCTCCACCAGAAATGCAGGGTGCGGAGGTTCAGGGACATCACACCATGACCAATATGATCCAGTGAAGCCAAATTTATTATCCCTAAAACCACTATATTTATAATCAATCTCTACTGTCCATGTGTCTCTAGCTAATACATGATTGGTTAATCCTAGCTGTTCACATGTCTAAATTAGAATGCTGATTGGATCTCCTAATTTTTCACACGTCTTGCTGTTGCCGTCTGGCCCACCCATGGCTCCCTTTTTTCTTACTTTCCCAAGCTCGCTGACAAACCTGCTGAGTCCTGGTGACTCTTCTTCTTGTATCTCTTTCAAGGATATACCGACCCCATTTCTGAATATGTCCATTATTCATTGTTTGTGATCGTGTCCATTGTCCATCAGTACAAGCAGGCTGGATTGTGCATCGGCTGAATGTGGCCATTGTCCTGCAAGAACTCCTCAACCTGCAAAAAACTCTGAACGTGTATCAATGAAAATTCCCAGAAAATTCCCCAGATTTGTCTCAAATCCCATGTGGGGATGGGAGAGGGCACAGGTGACAGCAGCGATCACCTAATTTTTCACCTGTCTTGCTGTTGCCGTCTGGCCCACCCATGGCTCACTTTTTTCTGACTTTCCCAAGCTCGCTGACAAACCTGCTGAGTCCTGATGACTCTTCTTCTTGTATCTCTTTCAAGGATATACCAACCCCATTTCTGAACATGTCCATTATTCATTGTTTGTGATCGTGTACATTGTCCATCAGTGCCAGCAGGCTGGATTGTGCATGGGCTGAATGTGGCCATTGTCCTGCAAGAACTCCTCAACCTGCAAAAAACTCTAAACATGTATCAATGAAAATTCCCAGAAAATTCCCCAGATTTGTCTCAAATCCCATGTGGGGAGGGGAGAGGGCACAGGTGACAGCAGCGATGTACCCAATGATGTCATTGCAGTCAATGACGTCACAGCAGTGACATCACTCTCCCCATTGCAGCCTCGGGATGTCCTCGATGGCTTTTTGGCACCGCTCGGCCACCGTGTGTTCATCGGATCCATCAGAGCCACCAGAGCCACCTGGGCCACCAGGGCCATCAGAGCCACAAGAGCTCCCAGGGGGCTTTGTGAGGAGCCTGCAGAGGTCCCCAAGTGTGCCCAGCAGGTGATGCGTGGCCAGGTGGGCCCTGTGGCCACCAAGGCCCTGGGGACTTTGTAGGACGCCTCAATTGTCCCCTTCAGGATGGCCTCGATGGACTCGAACTGTTGGTTCATCTCAAAGATGAAATACCTGGCTCTTTCACATGCAACCACCAAGTGCTCCAGCGGCCCCAGGGCCACTTCTGAGCACTGTCCCATCCTCACTGGCTGCCTCCTTCTCCTCCTCCTCAGTGGCCGCTGCCACCCAAGCCTGGTATACTGAGGCCACCTCCTCCCTGTCCAGGGCCACTGGTGGCTGCTGGGCCGTGGCCACAGAGTTGGCCCCAGCTGTCTCCCTGCAGGTGGCCTCATCCTGCAGGTCCCTGGCCTGGGCTATGGCCGCAGTGGCGGCTCCAGTGGTGGCCTCGGTGGGTGCCTCAGTGGTGGCCTCATCCTCAGTGGCCTCGCAGATCTCAGAGGCCCCCCAGGCCAGCAGGTACCAACTCTCTCCAAGCCCGGCCACCGACTCCTGCCAGGCCCAGACTGAGGCTCTCACCTTGGCCCAGGTGACCCCAGGGTGGACCCAAGGGTGGCCAGGGCCTGGCCGAGGTAGGGGACATCGCAGTGGCCCAGGGAGGTGACACCACGGTGGTTCAGGGCATTATGGAGGCTCCAGGCAAAGCTCCTCAGGGACTCTGGGGACACACGCTGCTGCTCGTCCCTCTGCCGCCCGGTCACGGTGGCTGCCACCTTGTCCAGGGTGGCCACCATGGACACCAGAGCCCAGAGCACCTGAGAAGGGACAGCTGGGTAGGGAACAGGGAGGTGTCAGTAACGAGGTGGCTCTTGTGGCCTCCTGGGGTCCCCTTTGTCACCTCCCTGGGGGGCTCTGCTGTCCCCTCTGTCTCTTTGCCACTCTGTCATCCCCTCTGCCACCCCCTGCAACCCTCTCACTGTCTCCTCTGCCACCCTTGGCCCCCTCCACCCCTCTGTCACCTCCCCCCTTCCTACCATACCACCCTGTCCCGTCTGTCACTCCCGTGTCCCCCCACACCGGGATTGTCACATCCTGAGGGGCTCCATGGCCACTGGCGACACTCTGGAGATACTCTTGAGACACTCTGAGGACACTCTGGGTGACAAACATGCCCAGGTGCCATTTGGGGACACACGGGAACGTGGCACGGCCTGATGGAGGAAGCAGGAAGAGGTGACCTCACTGTCTTCCCTGACCCCCCCGACATGTGGGGACAGGGCAGGGTCCCAAATATCTCCCCAATGTCCCCAATGGGACCCCGATGTCCCCTGAGGGTCCCCACATGGCCCTGGTGCTGGCCTGATTTCCCCCACAAGTGCCCCTGATGTCCAGCTGGGGACACCAGGGACTCACCGGGGTGCTGTTGGGGATCCTGGGGACACCCCCATGCCCTTCCCTTGGGGACTCCACTGTGTCCTTCCCTTGGGGACACCAGGGCCACCCTGACGTCCCCTGTCCCGTTTTGGGTCACCACGATGTCCCCGATGTCCACACAGTGTTCCCAACAGGACCCTGGTGTGTCCCCAGTGTCCCCAACAGGACATCAGAGGACACTTGGGCCTTGTTGGGGACCCTGAGGGGACATTGGGGTCCCATTGGGGACATCGGGAGGGACACTGGGGCCCTGCCCTGGTTCCACAGTGGGGGAGGGGTGGCGGTGTCGTCACCTCTTCCTGTTTCCCCTATGCGGCCGCGCTGCGTTCCTGCGTGTCCCCAACATTCACACGGGCGTGTTTGTCACCCATAGTGGCCCTGGAGTGTCCCTGGAGTGTCCCCACGGCATCCCCAGAGTGTCCCTGGAGTGTCTCCAGCTGCCATGGAGCCCCTCGAGGTGCGACAATCCTGGAGTGGTGGGGTGGGAGGGGACAGAGGGGACACGGGGGTGACAGAGGGGACACGGGGGGGGGGAGCAGTGTGAAAGGAGGCAGTGGGGGACAGAGGGGACACGGGGGTGGCGGGAGGGACAGGGGGTTGTGAAAGGGACAGGAGGGCACAGTAGAAAGGAGGGAGGGTGAGAGAGAGGAGAAGGGGGGAAAGAACAGGGGGTGGCAGGGTGTGGAAGAGGGGTTGGGGGGCTGACAAAGGGAGAGAGGGGACAGCAGAGCCCTCCAGGGAGGGGACAAAGGGGACCCTGGGAGGGGGCAGGGGCCACTGCTGGTGGCCATAAGTGCCATCAGGTCCCTGACACCTCCCCTGTCCCCTCCCCAGCTGTCCCCGGCCCTGCTGCAGCCACAGGTCACCGTGGTGGCCACCCTGGGCGAGCTGCTGGACACCCTGCCCAGGGAGAACGAAACACTGCCCGAGTCCCCAGGGTGCCTGTACCGGGACATGATGAAATTCACCAGGGAGCTCCGGGCCACCCTGTACCAAAATGATGACACCTGGCGGCGCCACAATGTCACCGTGGATGGTGAAGGCCCTCCCACCTGCCTGAGCCGGGCCCTGACTGCCTACAGGAGCAACCCAGGGACCACGTGGAGGCGTGTGACACGGGCGGCCATGGAGTGGAAGTTGTCAGTGTCTGTGCTTGTGAACAACTGGGCCAAGCTGGCCACGAAAGCCACCGAGCTCCGTGACACTTGCAGGGATTTGGCCACCAAGGTGGCTGACAGGGCGGCCACCGCCACTGTCCGGGCCAGGGAGCTGCAGGACTGGGCTGCCCACGATGGGATAGCTCTGGAACAATGGGTGGAGCTGGGTCAGGCCCTGGGTGGGGAGGAGAGGGCCGAGGTGGTGGCCAGGCATGAAGCCCAGGTGAGGAGAGAGGCCAGGGTGGCTGCCAGCGAGGCAAGAAGGGCCACCGTGCTGAGAGAGCGGCTGGAGGTGTCCCTGGAGCTGCTGGAGCGCTTGGTGGCCGCGTGTGACGAAGCCACTGCATTGCCCCGGGAGCTGCAGCGCAGGGTTGGGGACATCAAGGCCACCCTGAAGGGGACAAATGAAGCATTCCCCGATGTCCCCGAGGACTTGATGGCCAAGGTGGCCGTGGCTGAGAGGCTGTGGGAGGCCAATGCCCGCCTGGCCAAGGATCACCTGGAGGGGACGTATGACTATATATACAGGTTCTATATCAATGGTGAATCCGTCAGCCCCAGTGCGTGTGGGGTGGCCGAGCAGTGCCAAAGAGCCATCGAGGACATCCCAAGGCTCCTTCGACCCCCAGAGCATCCCCAAGGTGTCCCGAAGGTGCCCTCAGTGACCATGGAGTTCCAAGAGGTGCGATGCGGGGGGAGGGGGGGATGAGAGGGGACAGAGGGGAAACTCGGAAGGCAGGGGGCACAAAGGGCGGTGAAAGGGGCAGTGGGGGATGGGAGGTACAAGAGGAAGTGGCAGGAAGGGGGAGGTGACAGAGAGGTGGAGGGCAAATGTGGAGATAAGGCAGTGGGGGATGGGGCCGACATGGTCTGTGTTGGGGGATGTCAGAGGCGACAGCAGAGGGGCATGAGAGGCTCTGAGGGGAGGGGCAGGGAACAAGAGGGAACAAGAGGCTGACAAAGGGACGGAGGGGACAAAGGGGACCCCCCGGGGGCAGGGGGCCACCCCAGGAGGCCACAATTGCCACCAGGTCTCTGACACCTCCCCTGTCCCCTCCCCAGCTGTCCCCGGCCCTGCTGCAGCCACAGGTCACCATGGTGGCCATCCTGCGTGAGCTGCTGGCCACCCTGCCCAGGTGGGACGAGGAGATGCTGCCCGTGTCCACAGCGAACCTGTACTTGGACGTGGTGGACTTCACTGAGAGCCTCTGGGTCACCCTGTACTACACTGAGGGCACCTGGTGGCGCCGCAATGTCACCTATGATGATGGTGACCCTCTCACCTCCCTGAGCCAGGCCCTGGCTGCCTATGTCAGCACCAGATGGACCACCTGGGATGATGTGACAATGACAGCCAGCAAGTGGCAGCGGTCGGTGTCTGTGCTTGTGAACAGCTGGGCCAAGCTGGCTAGGGAGGCCACCAAGCTCCACAAAACCTGCGGGGAGGTGGTAATTGAGGTGGCCAACAGGGCCACCAACGCCTCCGCCCGGGCCAGGGAGCTGCAGGACGAGGCTGCCCGTGATGGGACAGCTCAGGAAAACATGGCGGAGCTGGGTCAGGCCCGGGGCAGGCAGGAGGGGGCTGAGGTGGTGGCCGGGCATGAAGCCCAAGTGAGGAGAGAGGCCAGGGTGGCTGTCAGAGAGGCAACAAGGGCCACCATGGTGAGACAGCGGCTGGAGGTGGCCCTGGGGCTGCTGGAGCGCTTGGTGGCTGCGTGTGACGAAGCCACCGCGTTCCCCCGGGAGCTGCAGCGCAGGGTTGGGGACATCAAGACTGTCCTGAAGTGGATAAATAAGGGGTCCTGTGATATCCCTGAGGACTTGGTGGCCAAGGTGGCCGAGGCCGAGCAGCTGTGGGAGGCCAACGCCCGCCTGGCCAAGGATCACCTGCTGGGGGCAGTTCCAGACCCCATCAAGTTGTTGTTCAGTGGTGGTCCCACCAGCCCCAGTGTCTGTGAGGTGGCCGAGCGGTGCCAAAGAGCCAGCGAGGACATCCCAAGGCTCCTTCAAACACCAGAGAGTCCCCAGAGCGTCCCTGAGGTGTCCCCAATGAGCATGGAGCTCCAAGAGGTACGACGGGTGGAGATAAAGGGGACACTGGGGGAAGTGAACGGGAGGGGGCAATGGGGGATGTGGGGGACATGGCGGGTGGTGGGAGGGGGCAGAAGGTCACAAAGGGGACAGGAGGGAGTGGCAGCAAGGCAGAAGGTGACAGAGAGGGGGAGGGGAAATGGGGGCAGGGAGGTGAGGGGGATGGGAATGACTGGGGTGGAGGGGACACAGGAGCTGGCGGGCGGTGTCAGGATGGACAGCAGAGTGTGACAGGGGCTACGAGTGTGGCGGTACTGGGTGGCAGAGTGGAAAACAGGGAGGGTGGCAGGAGGTGGCAGACGGGACATGGGGGTGACAAAGAGACAGAGGAGACAGCAGAGCCCTCCAGGAAGGGGACAGAGGGGGCACCGGGAGGGCACAGGGGCCACCAGGTCACTGACACCTCCCCTGTCCCCTCCCCAGGTGTCCCCTCCCCAGCTGCTGGAGGCTTTGGTGTCTGTGGTGGCCACCCTGGGTGAGGTGACAGCCACCGTGACCGGGCCACGCCGGGGCGTGCGGCGCTGTGTGCCCCCAAAGTTGCTGCACGCGGCCCTGAGGATCTTCACCTGGAGCCTCCGTAAGGGTCTGGAAGATCCCCGTGACAACTCCATGGGCGACCCTGGTGTCCCCTCCCTGGCCCAGGCCCTGGCCACCCTCAGGGCCACCCCGGGGGCCACCTGGGCCAATGTGAGAGCCGTGGGCAGCGCCTGGCAGAAGTTGGTGGCTGCACGTGAGGAGAGATGGAAACAGCTGATCAAGGAGATCACCAAGCTCCGTGACGCCTGCGAGGATGCAGCCCTCGCCTGGGCCAGGGACCAGCAGGACAAGGCCACCCGCAGGGGGACAGCTGGATACAATCCTGCGGCCACAGCACAGCAGCTGATGGTGGCCCTGGACAGGGATGAGGAGGCCTCGGCGGGGGCTGCGCATGGTGCCCAGGTGGTGGTGGCCACCAGTGAGGCCATGGGAGAGGCTGTGGTGGCCACCAGGCGGGCAAGGGCAACCACCAGGAAGAGACATTGGGCAGAGGTGGCCCTGGAGCCACTGCAGCGCTTGGTGGATGCGTGTGACAGAGCCACTGAGTTTATCAGTTACATGGAGTGCCAGCTCGGGGCCATCGAGGCTGCCCTGGAGGGGACAAATGACACATCCTCTGATGTGCCCAAGGACTTTGTGGCTGCGGTGGCCAAGTTTGAGCAGCTGTGGGAGGCCAGCACCTGCCTGTTCAAGCATCACCTGCTGGGGACACTTGGGGACATCCACGACCTCCTCTTGAGTCCCTATGATGGTCGTGGTGGCCGCGATGGCCCTGCCAGCCGTGCGGTGGCCAAGCGGTGCCAAAAAGCCATCGAGGACATCCCGAGGCTGCTTCGGGACAGTGATGTCACTGCTGTGATGTCATAGCGGCAGTGACATCATTTGGGACATGGCTGCTGTCACCTGTGCCCTGCCTGTGCAGTATTTGAGATAGATCTGGGGACTTCTCTGGGAATTTTCATTGAAATTGCCCCAAATCTTGATAGGAATTCCTGGAGTGATGTCACTGGGGACACTCAGGGACACTCAGGGACAGGAGATACGGGTGAATGAGTCCCCTCAAGAGCTTCCAGCTTTCCACTCTGCAGCAGAGCCAGGTCATAAATGATAATTTAATAATTGGCCTCTGCAATTCTCTACTGGCTTCTGCACTTTTGTGTTGTCTTTTGCAGTTTTTTATTGCCTTTTACATTGTTATTGATCTGCGGCAATTTGATACGGTATTTGATACTGATTTGATTATCGGTGATTCCTTGTAGCTGCTGGTTGGTGCAATATAAGCTATCAGTTCGTGAGTGCACCATACAGCCTATAAATGAATAAATAAATAAATAAATAAATAATATTCTCCATATAAATCAGCCTGGGCTAAGCTAAGAATAGATAGAAAGAAATCTATAACAAAGTTGTGTCCAAGGACTCAGTCCCCGGCTTGCTCCTGTGATTGGCCCTTAATTATAAACAAGAAGCATGAGCCAATCAAGGTGTCCCTGTTGCATTCCACAGCATCTGATAATAATTGTTTACATTCTAAATTGTATAAAATAAATTGTATAAAATAAAAGAAAAATGCTGATGTGGAATGAACAGGAAATTTCTTTACCTGTAAAATATAGAATACTAACAGATCACTAAAACAATCCTACAATATAAGAAAACGCAAAAAAACCAATGCAAAGAAAATTTAAGTCCATGCAGCTGAGTTTCAGGAACAGTCCAAGAGCCGAAGTTGTTTCCCTTGGAATATCTGAGAGTCCTTTTTGGTCCTGAAAACAAACTTCTGCAAAAGAGTTCCATCAATAGTTATCAAAAAACCATTGACAGTCATAACACAATTTTAAACAATTTCAAACAATTTGAACAACCTTGGAATGTCCTTTTCTGACCCTTCAATGCTTCAGTGTTTCAGAGCTGCTGCCCGCTATTTTCAATCTTTTTTATTTAATTTAATTTTTTTTTTTTGATCAAAAAACAAAAGAGCAGCAGCCGAGCAGAGCAGTGCCAGAGAAGGAAAAGGCCCTGAACCCCAAAACTGGCTCACAAAGGTGGACCAGGACCGGTAGGACAAACCAGAATTCCCAAAAACATAAGGAGGCCACGCAGTGGACCCGGCCCAGGAACTTCCTGAGCCCAACAGCCCAGGCCAAACCCATGACACAGGCTCTGCATATCCACAGGCCTGCTGAACCCTGCTGCCAGCACAATGGCAGCACGGGTAGTGAGACGCTTCCTTTCCCCAAAACCACTGAGGCATGCCAGCAGTGAGCAAATAGAAGCCTTCCCCAGCAATCTGGGGTCTGGAAATGTTTGTTCCCCACAGCAAACCAGCTATGGCCTCCTCCAGCTGTGCCCTCTCTCTCTGCACTGCATTGGGTTTGTCTCTCATCCGCCCCATGGCTTCATCATCCCCATCCCCTCCGGGCTGGGGATCAGAGGCAGGGCTCTCGGGATGCACCTGCCCCCCCATGCCACTAGGACGCAAGAGAGGCGGCAGAGATGGGAGCTGCCATGGGACCATCCCCGAAAAACCACCCCCCAGCCTGCCGAGAATGTTGATCTTAAAAACCGGCAGCCAGACTGCCGCAGCAGTCAGCTGGCTGGCAGCCCCCGCTCCACGAAAGGAGAGACCAGCCTCCGGGGCCGCTGCTGGGGCAGCCGGTCTGGGATGGTCCGGGCTCGAACAAGCCGCCGGTTCCAAGGCAGTCTCTGACACCGACACGGAGGACAGAGCCTCCGACAACGGCAGAGCCGCTGGAACGGCCAGTGGAAGCAGCAGGGTGGAAGCCGGAACCGGGGAGGGAACCACGCTGAGTGTAACATCAGCTGCAGGCTGCCTCGAGGTTCCCGCGGGTTCGGGGCCGTCTTCCACACCATCCTGAACAGGGACTGTCTCGGCCCGAGGCGGTGAGGAGGCCGATGGAAGCGGCGGAGGGGCCGAAGGAATCTTGTCCTCCGCTGAGCCGGAAGCTGGAGACGCATCATCGTCATTGCCTAGCAACTCAGCGGGGACCGGAAGTGCTGTCTGTGCAGTCTCCGACACAGGCGCTGGCAGGGGCGGGGAGGCCTGTGAAACCGTGGGCGGGACTGCCTGGAGAGGCGGAGACGGGATCGCTTGGATTGACGGAGCTGGCAGAGGCGGAGAAACCTCAGAGACCGGTGCCGCCCCCATGTCATGTCTGAAGGCGGAGTCTGAGAGGCCGGCTGTGGCAGCACCGCCTCATCCCATCCCCCCGGAGAGAGAGAAGGGGGGGGAGGAGAAAATCCCATCTGCGCAGGCTCCTCGGGAGAAAGAGTAAAAAAAACTTCTTCCCGCGACAAAGTTTCAGCCCCCCCGCCACGAAGTAGGGGGGACTGGGAAGCCCAATCTCATCCCCCACGGGGCCTTCTCCCGGGGACGGTGGAAACGGACCCTGCCCATAGCAGTTAGAAATCCATTGAAAGGCGGCTGCTCTGTGTTTCAGAACTGGGAAGAGCTTTATAAATGCTGGGTAGATGAAGGCAAAAGACCTCCCTGACTGTAGACGCACTGGATAATCGAGTCCATGCACTCCCAAACAAAAACATCCAAAGTGTACAGGACATCAGTAAAGAACCCAAAAAGCTTTGCCCATCGAAAGAACTCATAGAGATCTGTTTTTTCCAAAAAAAACCCGTCTTCTCTACACCACTGTTGCCAGAGGGCAATAAGGTTCTCCTCTGAAGGAGTAAAACGAACCATGTACTTCAAGGGGTATCTCCCCCATATAAACAGCCATAATTTTCTCGCGGCTGAACCCTCAGGGATAGAAAAGCGAACAGTACCTTTTTCAAATGTCCAGCTTGCTCTGGCCAGCTCTGCAGGTATGCTGCTCTTGTCTACCATGTTTCCTGAAGGTTTTCCAGAAGAAGGTTCTCTTTGTGGTCAGCCTTGACTGTTGTAGTAGATAGGGTCAGGCGCTCGGAAAATCTCGCGATGTCACGGAAAGCAGTAGAATTCCTCTCCCCCTAACTCCTAGTGATAAGGGATCACCCAAGAATGTAGTCCCCCCTAACATTAGTAACTTTCTACTCCTTACTAACCAATTACAGTAAAGTAAGACCCCCTGACGTAGGGAAAAAGCTTTCCCGGTATAAAACCCGACAAGACGGTACAATAAAGGTCTTGAACCGTCCACCATACTGGTGTCTGTGTGTGTTCTTGGCCCAAGTGACCCTGGAGAGTTTGGGTCGCCGTGCCGTTTCCTCGGAACCAGGTCACCTCGCCTTGCATCAAAGGGCGACAAGTGGTGCCGGAAACCCGAGATCGAACCAGTGCCCGGGGAACGGGGATCGCCTGGACAGAGGATGGCGGCTGTAGCAGCGGGTCCGATTACAGCGGAGGGGACGCCCTCGAATCATGGAAGTTATAACAAAGGTCGTAAGTGAAGTGTGCACACGATGGGGAATTGATGGTAAGCTTAAAGATACGACTCTTGCATTGCCGAGATTGATTAAGCTGGGGGCTATAGAGAGGCCCGTGGATATTTTACACATGGAGGTGTGGGATAATTGTACGAAAACCCTGGCCGAGGATACCATGTGTTCAGGCTCGGGGAAAGCCCTAAAATCGTGGGGCAGAGTCATCCGGGCTCTGCAAAAAGCTCGAGAAGAGCAAGAAACCTGGAAAGCTGCCAGAAGCTGCTTAATAGCTACTCCGCAGCTAGGGGTGGGGGCAGCGACACAGACCACCCCGGAAAGTGATCAGATTGCAGACGGAGATGTGCGGGGGCTAGGCGCGTCCCACCTCCCCCCGAATCCCAGCCCAGAACCCCTGGGAGACCCCCCAACCTCCCCGTGGGGCCCGCCAGATCCCAGCCCCCCCTTGGAGCCCCTCAACAAAACCGCGGCCCCTCTACCCATCTCCCCCCCGCCGATCGCCGACCCGACGCAGGAGGCAGAGCAACGGGCGCAGTGTTTTTGGGGGGGGCTGGCAGAGGAGGCGCGGGAAGCGGCGGGACGGTCAGAAACCGTCCGGATCGATACGATCTCTCCGCCACTGTATGGGCTCGAAAATGGCGACCGACCGCATGGTCAGGGTGGAAGAGAAGAGGGGGAAAAGGGCGGAAATGGAGTCAGCGCGCCTAACATCGCATGCGCGGGAGAGCGGGGAGGGGGGGCGGTCCCCGCGGTGAAGGGTGAGACCAATCAGAGCGCTCTATTCAAATTAAGCCCGTATAAGGCAAGGACCTCCCTCAGCAGGAGGCGGGGGGACCCCAGGGGGAGGGAACGGTCCGCACCCCGCAGGAGGGGGCGGGGCCTGAGAAAAATGCAGAGCAGCCCGGAAGTGCTCGGCCATTCCACATCCGACTCCGACTCAGACTCGAGCCGGGACGAGTCTGAGAGGGAGTCGTGGAGCTCCGGTTCGGATACTAGCCTTAACAGAGGGAGAGCAGCAGCATATAAGGTCTCTAGTCGCAGCGCTCCCGCACGGGTGAAGGGGTCATCAGAGAAAGACCAAACCCCACTTACAGACTGGCGAAAAATAAAGATAGCCTGCGCCGAGTACACCCTTCAGCTAAGCTAGTGTTCCCTGTCCGCGTGGGGGGGACAGGCGGAAACCAAAGGACCTATTCACCGGTCAATCCGAAAGATGTGCAGGCAATTGTTAAAGCGATTGCGGATAAGGGAATTAATTCTGCCATGGTTTGCACACTCATTGACGGCCTTTTTGGTGGGGACGATATGCTTCCCTTTGATATTAAGCAGACATGTAGAATGATATTTGATGGTGCAGGGATGATCGTTTTTAAACAAGAATGGGAGGATAATTGCATCAAACAGCTAGCCTTGGTAACAGGGGCAGACCCCCCACTGCACAGCTCCAGCATACAGAGGCTAATGGGCACAGACCCCACTATGATCACCCCCCAGCAACAGGCTGAGGGCTTGCGTGCCCATGAGGTCATGACAACAACCCGTGCTGCCCGAGAAGCCATCCGTGACGCTTCTAAAGTGGTAGCCAAACCATCTCCGTGGTCTCTCATAAAACAGGATGAGAGTGAGAGCTTCACTCAGTTTGTGAACAAACTTCAGGCCGCATTAGATTCCTCTGCATTACCCTCAGAGGCGAAGGGTCCCGTGCTGGCAGACTGCCTACGCCAGCAATGCAACTCAGCCACCAAGGACATCTTAAGATCACTGCCACCTGGAGCTAACATAGCTGACATGATCAGACACGTGGCAAAGGAGGAACACCTTGCTCCCATCCAAGCAGCAGTCCACACTGCAATAACCAGTGTGATGGCATGCCTTAAGTGTGGCCAGGCAGGCCACTTGGCAGTAAACTGCCCACAACCAAGGCGCCGATCAGCAGCTGCTCCACCACGTCAAGGAGAATTTAGGGGACCGTGCTGGGCATGTGGGAAGAAGGGGCATTTAGCTAAGGAATGCAGATCCAAGCTTCAGGGAAACGGCAGAGGGGGGGGGTGGCCAGGCCGTGTTCAGCCCCCTCCCACCTGGAATGTGCAGTGGCCCAGCTACAGCAACCCCCAGTGGGGCAGGGGACCCTCCTACCCCATGCCCCCACAGGGAGCAGTCAATTTTACATCCCCACCTACAACGCAGTGCCAGAACTGCACAACACCACCAGTAATGCTTTCGCACCCCCCACCGCCACAAGCTGCGCCGGTGCCACAGGACCAGCAGGGGGCACCCCAGCGTGGGATCCCTGGGTGGCCTTGGCCATAAGAATAGGGAAGGAGCCCCTGATGGTGTGGGGGACATGCCATCTTTACGGCAGTTAGGATCCCCACGTCATAGGGTTTCAGTTCTGGGCAGACACGGGATCAGACTGCACGATCATTCCCCAATCACAGTGGCCCGGACATTGGCAATTCAAAGAAGTCCCTCCAGTGAACAGAGTGGGAGGGCAGTCCTGGGCGTGGAAAAGCACCCAGCTGGTAGCTATAACACTTCACACGAAAGAGGGACCAGAACAGACAGTAGCAATCTACCCCTACATTCTGCAAAATTCTCCGCCGCTGTTGGGAAGGGATGTTCTTTCCCTGCTAGGATTCCGGATTACAAATTTATCCTGAGGGCCACTGCCGTGCACCCCCCGCTGCCAATCAAATTGATTTGGAAGTCATCAGACCCTGTATGGGTCGAGCAGTGGCCCCTGACAGAGCCTCGAATGGCAACATTGCTGAAACTGGTCGACCGCGAACTGCAAAAGGGTCACATAGAACCCTCCACCAGCCAATGGAACACCCCTGTATTTGTGATCCCCAAAAGGTCTGGAGAAGATTATCGCCTCGTCCACGACCTGAGAGAAGTGAACAAGATGATCCGACCCATGGGTCCAGTCCAGACACTGCTACCCGCGAACTCAGCCATCCCCGCAGGGCAGCCGTGCACAGTACTGGATATCAAGGACTGTTTCTTTTCAATACCCCTGTACCCTGAGGACAGAGAACAATTCGCCTTTTCCGTGGCGTTTCAAAACGGCGAGCGGCCCAACCTTCGCTTCCAATGGAGAGTGCTTCCCCAAGGCCTGGTCGACAGCCCGACCGTATGCCAAATCACTGTGGACAAAGCACTGATGTCAGTCCGACACTCCAATCCCACCGCAACCATCATCCAGTACATGGACAACATCCAGGTCGCAGCACCATCGACAAGCCAAGTGGATGACCTGGTGACCACAATCACGGAAACTCTTCAGGCCAACGGCTTCGAGATCGCGAGCGCAAAGATCAAGAGAGGACCCTGCGTGACCTTCCTGGGAGTAGGAATCACAAGCTCCTACGTGACACCCCCCAAGATGAAGATTAACCGAGAATTTGAGACGCTCCACGACGTGCAACGCCTGGTGGGATCGCTGCAGTGGCTTCACAACATCGTTCTGATTCCTCCCGAGGTCATAGACCATCTGTATGACCTCCTGAAAGGGAAGAACCCCTGGGATCCCAGGGAGCTGACGTCGCAGGCAACGAGCTCCCTCGACTTCATCGAAAACCAGATGTCCACTGGCACGCTTGCCAAGTGGAACCCAGCCATGCCACTGGACCTGTCCGTCCACTTTACACCGAAGGGGGGAGTGGGAGCACTGGCCCAAGGACTCGCTGAAAAGACCCGGCCGATCCAATGGGTGGTCCTCGGAAGACCCACTCGTGCATTTTCCCCAGGAATTGAATGCATCGCCAGCCTCACCATGAAAGGCAGGAGACTCGCCTTGAAATACCTAGGAACCGAGCCGACAAGCATCCACCTTCCGTTTCGCAAGCAGCCGACCTCGGAGTCAGCCACAATATCGGAGTACCTGGCCCTTGCTCTCTCCGGCTTTGGAGGAGAAATCTCCTACTCCTCCAAGCCACCCTGGACTAAGCTGCTGACCGTAGTCAACATGGACGTGCCACCGAAGGTCAAGGACAGACCGCAGCCAGGACCAACGGTCTTCACAGACGCTTCCTCCACAACTTCAACTGCAGCAGCAGTGTGGCAGGCAGGAGAGCAATGGCTCTGCGTCAAAGCGTGTGACCCCACACTGTCAGTGCAACAGCTGGAGGCAGCAGCAGTGGTTTTGGCGTGCGGACTCTTCCAAGACGAACACCTCAACATCGTAACAGACTCAATATTCGTGGCAAGGCTCTGCCTAGCCATGGCAGGACCAGGAGTGTCAACATCAGCAGCAGCTCTAATGCTGGAGGAAGCACTCTCCTCGCGACTGGGCACCGTGTCAGTCATCCACATCAACAGCCATGACCCAGTCAAGGGTTACTTCCAGATTGGCAACGACAAAGCGGACGCCCCAGCAAAAGGCGTATGGACGTTGCAGGAAGCTCGTCAACTGCATGAGTCGCTCCACATCAGAGCCAAAGCACTGGCGAAGAGATGCGAAATCTCGACAGCGGACGCGAAACACGTGGTAGCCACCTGCCCTTACTGCCAGAAGTCACCCCTTTGGACCTACGGGGTCAACCCAAGAGGTCTCAAGCCCTCAGAAATCTGGCAGTCAGACTTCACCTTATGTCAACTGATGAAGCCCCGAGCATGGCTTGCAGTGACAGTGGACACTTATAGCGGAACGATCATAGCCACACAGCACCCCAAAACCAACTCCAAAAACACAATTCAGCACTGGCTAACAGCCATGGCTTGGCTTGGTATCCCCAAGCAGATCAAAACGGACAACGGCTCCAATTTCACCTCCAAACAAGTACAGGAATTCGCTGCGAAATGGGGCATCACGTTAGTGCAAGGCATCCCATATAACAGTACTGGGCAGGCCATAGTTGAGAGAGCAAACCAGACCCTGAAAACCAAGATAGAAGTGTTGGCAAAAGCAGAGGGCTTTGCCAATGCCATTCCCCCAGGAGATCAGGCACGTATGCTGGCAACCGCTTTGCTGGCACTGAATCAATTCCCTAGGGGAGATGAAACAAATAGTTCCGTTCAAAAACACTGGGCCACTCGAACGCTAGAAGAGGGCCCACAGGTGGTAGCTAGAAACAAGCTAGGCGAATGGGAATGTGGCTGGAGGCTGATGCTCACGGGGAGAGGGTACGCAGCTGTCAAAAAGGACGGCAAAATCAGGTGGTGTCCACTTAAGTCGATTAAACCGGACCTTCATAGCGAGCAGAATGAGACTGACGAGAATTGCGAGTCTTTGTTTACAGGACCTGCTCGTGGGACGTCCTCATGATGCGTACATCCGGGTTCCAGACTAAAGTGACAGACAACCAAGCCGCCAGGCGGCACCTGAGAGACCCGCACGGGTGAGACCCAAGCACCAAGGGTGTTTCTGTGTGATTTTGCTGTTGGGGCTTGTCGCCAGAGGGCAAGCCAGCCCAGATCACAACCCCCATCAGCCATTCAGGTGGGTCATGCGACACCTTAGTAGTGACAAGGTGCTCAAAGAAATCACCACACCGAACACCCCATCCCTCGTGCTCCGCATCACCGACCTGTTTCCAGGACAGCCAAGGGTAAACCCCTATTCCCCACACGTCACACACTCGTACCTATCCTACTGGTGCCCAGTTTCAAACCCTGGGAAAAGCTACTGCAATCGCCCAGGGTGGGGACATTGTGGGCACTGGGGCTGCGAAACCATAGTTACAGATGCCAGACCGTCGGGGCCTGGGTGGGATCCTCAAGAGCCTGACAAATTCTTACAGTTCACCTGGGCACCCATCGGCTGCAAAATACCCTTCTTCTTTCACAAAAACTCCCATCGAAACCAACTTAAAATCCCTAGCTTTCAGACATGCACTGATTACAACATGACGGTCTTGCAGCCAGATCACCCTAGCTGGGCCACAGGCAAGATGTGGACAGTGGTCCTTCAAGGGTCAAAAGAGAGGGTGAACGTGCAAATTATCAGGCTCCAACCGTCGGCACCCCGAGCAGTCGGACCCAACAAAGTGATTAAAAGCGTGTCAAAAGGGAGAAAAATAACCTACCCCAAAACCTTACCCACAGGGGTCAGCAATGTCCCGACCGGTCAAGCGGAAACCTTTCAGATGAGTCGCTTAACCGAGTCAGACTCAGACCCAATCCTTCGTATGTTAGAGGCTATCTTTGTATCCCTGAACGAAACTAACCCTAACCTAACTGAATCCTGCTGACTTTGCTACGATGTCAAACCCCCCTTTTACGAAGGAGTCGCTTTAAACACTCCCTTCAGTTATTCCTCAGCCGACGCCCCTCACCAGTGCAGATGGGATACCCCTCGCAAAGGAATCACCCTGAGTCAAGTCACAGGCCGAGGCAGATGCTTTGGCAATGCAGCCCTAGCTAGGCAGAAAGGCAACATCTGCACCAAAATTGTCAGGCCTAACAGGAAAAACAATAAGTGGGCAGTCCCATCCGTGTCTGGGATGTGGGTTTGCCAACGATTCGGAGTGAGTCCGTGTGTGTTCCTTCCCAAATTCGATGACTCTAACGACTTCTGTGTCCAAGTTCTGATTGTTCCTAGGGTCTTGTACCACTCAGACGAAGAGATGTACCATCTTCTTGAGGGACCCAGCCAGATCCACAAAAGAGAAATAATGACAGGTATAACTATTGCAATGCTGCTCAGCCTGGGAGCAGCAGGAACGGCCACGGGTGTCTCAGCCTTAGCGACCCAACACCAAGGACTGTCCCAACTGCAGGCAACGATTGACGAGGACCTGCAGAGGATTGAGAAATCCATCTCCTATCTAGAGAAGTCAGTCTCCTCACTCTCAGAAGTGGTCTTGCAGAACCGGCGAGGCCTGGACCTCCTGTTCATGCAGCAAGGGGGCCTGTGTGCCGCCTTGAAAGAGGAGTGCTGCTTCTATGCAGACCACATGGGAGTCGTGAGAGACTCCATGACAGAACTCCGGAACAGACTGGCTCAGAGGCAGAAAGACAGGGAAGCTCAACAGGGCTGGTACGAGTCCTGGTTCAATCAATCACCTTGGCTAACCACTCTGATTTCTGCCCTGATAGGTCCATTGGCAATGCTGTTTCTAACAGTCACCTTCGGACCATGCCTGCTGAACAAGCTGGTCTCATTCATTCAGAGCCGCCTGGAACGGACCAACATCCTGTTCATAGGGCAACGACAATTGCTGTGAATTCAACCAGGGAATTCAACCAAAGAACACTGCCAGTCACAAGATTTTCCAAACTTGTCTGGCAAAAGCTTACTCAGGTTTCCCAAAACCCCTTTCCCTTGTCAAGCTACAACTTTATACCTCATTTCAGTACCTATGTATATGACTACCTCATTCATTTGTGAAAAGGGGGGGGGGAGATGTGGTAGCTAGGGAAGAGGCGCTGCAGAAGATTTCGCGATGTCACGGAAAGCCAGGACCCTCGGTTCCCCGTAGATAAGACCCTCAGTTACTCATAGATAAGAAACTAACATAGGAATGTGGCCCCACTAACAATAGGAATGTTGCCCCACTGAAGCCAGTAACTTTCCACTCCTTACCCAGTACTTTTCCATTCCCTACTAACCATAGGTAAGAAGGACAAACCCCTTTTGACGTAGAGACCCCTAAGACTATAAGACCCCAGGAGAAGAAGTAATAAATGCCTTTAGACCGTCCACCACATTGGTGTCTGTGTATGTCATTGGCCCGAACGGCCCTGGAGGGTGGGCTGTCGAGCTGTACCTCAGAACCAGGTCGCCTGCCTTGATATAGAAGGCAACAGAGGGCCCGCAGGCTGTGATTAGAAACGAGCTAGGAGAGTGGGAACGGGGCTGGAGGTTGATGCTCACGGGGCGAGGGTATGCGGCTGTCAAAAAGGACGGCAAATCAGGTGGTGTCCACTTAAGTCAATTAAGCCGGACCTCCATAGTGAGCAGAATGAGACTGATGAGAGTTGTGAGTTTCTGTTTACAGGACATGCTCGTAGGGCGTCCTCGTGACGCGTACATCCCCCTTCCAGAGATAGACAACAGACCACCAAGCCGTCAGGCAGCACCCGAGAGACCCGCACGGGTGAGACCCAAGCACCAAGGGTGTTTCTGTGTGATTTTGCTGCTGGGGCTTGTTGCCAGAGGGCAAGCCAGCCCAGATCACAACCCCCATCAGCCATTCAGGTGGGTCATGCAACACCTTAGTAGTGACAAGGTGCTCAAAGAAATCACCACACCACATTCAGTAGCTGTTATCTTGCTCTCTAGTACAATTTGGTTTACTAGAGCAATTAAAGCAAGGCTATACTGCACCCACAGTAACAATGTTTGCTCATATACCTCTATCAAAGATACATCCTGGAGCAAACTCTGATATCCTCCTGAGGTACGCCCTAAAAATTTAGCTAATGGTACTCTCGGGGTAATAATGTTTAGTATGTGAAAGCAGTTATTGCATAACGTATCATCCATGTAGTGATAGACGATATGCTCAGGGAATTGCTGCCAAACAGGTTCTACACCCAATGACATAAATTTGGCTCATGATAGGGGAATTTTCAATGTTTTGGGGCAAACAAACTCATTCATACTTTTTGTAGGGTTCTGCCTTATTGACAGATGGAACAGAAAAGGCAAAATGACTCGTGTCATGTGGATGCAAGGGAACGGTGCAAAAACAATCTTTGAGATCAGTGATCAATAGATTCCATGACTCAGGTATCATAGTGGGAGATGGAAATCCAGGTTGCAAGGCACCCACACTTAGCATCACTGCATTAACAGCACCTAAGTCACGTAGCAACCTCCATTTCCCACTCTTTATCGAGATGGAAAAAATTGGGGTGTTCCAAGGGCTAATGGATGGCTTTGTGTGCCCTTCCTCAAGCTGTTCCTGCACTAATTGTTGGATTATGGGCAGCTTTTCCTCTGACAGCGGCCCCTGATCAATCCACCCAGGTTTATCCGTGGCCCAGCTGATTTTGAGGATTGGCTGCCCTCCTTTGGCCGCTGCTAAAAAGGCTGTGGAACAATGGGAGCTTTTAACTGGCTTAGCAGATCTTTACTAAACAAACCTAGTGAAGTACCAGGAGTCTGCATGACATAAGGCCTTGTAGATACATTCACTCCATCTGGGAAAGTAAAAGTAATTATTTCCCTGCTCATCTGAGTTGCCTGAGTCCCTCCAATACCTGCAATGCCTAAAGCCGGATCAACCAATGCCCAATTTTTTGGCCATATTGTGTTTGAAATGATGGTTACATCTGCTCCAGTGTCAGTTTTGAGTTTCTTATTAACAGAATCACCATCAGGATGTGCCAGGGTTACCTGTTTGCCTGGTTTACCTCTTGTGATGTCCATGGCCCAATATACTTCTGGTTTACCTGTGGAACCAAAGCTTCCTGTTCCCTGTTCCTTGTAGCCTGACAGGGGTTACAAGACTTAAAAGGAACAAGCTGAGCAATTCATGAACCTTTTGGAAATAGATACAGGAGGGGAAAACGTTCTAATCATAATTTTAACAACCCCCTGATTGTCTGCATTGATAACCCCAGGAATTACATCCAATCCCTCTTTACTGGCAGATGATCTCCCTAACAGAAAAGCACCCAGCCCATCCCCAAGGGTCCTTTTACATTGGTGTCTATCAGGTGCACAGCAGAGTCCATTGAAGCCCCAAAACAGATAGCCTTCAAGAAATAATGAGTTTAAACATAGAATGTGAGGCATTTGAAGAAAGCATAGCATTAGGAAACACATAAAGCAATAAATCAGCTAAAGTATGAAACACAATGACAGGAAAGAGAGATAGGTATAGGGGAACTGATGGGCTAAGCATGTTCAGAGCCAACAATGTCAAACTGACCCTAAGAACCTTGCCAAGCCATAGAGACCAAGCCAAGTACACCGGGAATTGACCAAATTAGGAAAGAAGTTCAAAAGTGTAAAGAGGAAGACTCATCAGGAGACCCCAGCCCATGATGAAGGCAACCAGAACGACCACCAAGATGATCCTCAAAAGAGGTGTCCCCGCCCACGCTCCGCCTACACCACGCCCCTTATGAATATTCACGCAAAGATATGATGATGTATATGATCTGATGCAATCTTATATCCAAAACTGCATAAAAGCTTGCTTTTGTTACGGGAAACTCAGAAATCCATTTTGTGATTTCTCCGACGCGTCGTAATAAAATATCTCCTGCTTATCTGACTTAAGCTGAGTCTCTTAAGCAGTTATTCTCGCCTTTTGGGGCAAAATTCGGCATCACCGTGCTGGTAACGTCTACTGCAGTTTCCACGTCCACTCCGGCACTTCCAGAGTTGATGATGTGAGTGAGCAAAGCCCTCCTCCTCCTCCATGGGAGACTGAGCTACCCAGGCAGCTCTCCGTACTTGTTTTGTGATGCCTGGAGAGAAGGCACTCCCAGACCCGTTTCCCTGGAACCAACATTCTTTAGTATTGTGGTTATCGTTTTTGCAGATAGAACAAAATTTTTTCATAGTTGTAGAGCAACACTGACTCCCAACATGTCTGATTTTACCACATTCAAAGCACTTAATGTTCTTTCCTTCAGCTGTTTTGCAGTGTAGAAAGCAGTGGTTTTACCACATCCTGTACTGCAGCAGCTGCATGGGCTGCTTTTTGTCTCTCTGTAGTTGTAGCCATAAGTTCCAGCTTTTCTGTAACATCAGGTCCCTTCTTTAATGTTCCCAAAATCTGCCGAGTTTTATCATTAGCATTGTCAAAAACAAACAGATGGAACAATTTTACCTTTCTGTCTGAATCCAAATCAGGATGAGCATAAGTAGCTTCATGCAATCTGTCTACAAATTTATCAAAGTCCTCATTCCATCCTTGGTGAATCTGTGTAAAAGATTTAGTGCGTTACCCATCTGGAAGTGCAAGGATGGCATTATGTTCTGGTTGTTGGCTCATCTGTAAGACCTGATCAATGCTCCCAGCCTGGGCAGTGGCAGCAGCCCAGGGCCCTTTGCCAAGGAACTGTTGTGCTGTTAAACCACACAGAGGATCACCCTGCACTCCAGGTCTTGCTGCTTCCTGAGCACACTTTTCCTCCCGGCTTTTATGGAACATCACCTGATGACAGGGTGGCATTATAAGTATTTCTAGGGTATACACATCAGCCGGAATTAATGTGTTAGATGTAAAAATATACTGCAGAAGTGACTGTGCAAGTTGGGATTTTAAACCAAATGGTGAAATTGTAGCTCTTAACCTTTCTAAAATTTTTCAGTCAAAAAGTTCCCAAATTCTACCAGCAGCATTAGTCACTACAGGAAAAACCTCTGCATCATTTGAGAGAAAAGTCCCTTCTACAACAGCTTCTGTAATAAATTCCTTACACTTTCGTTTCTGAGCTGCTTCCCTATCACAGTCACATTCCAACTCTAATTTCACATTCTTTACAGCATGAGAGGGAGGAGTTCATTTAACCGGCTCAAATGCTGGCTCAGAGACAAACTGGGAGGGTGGTAACCGCTCTCCTGGTTGTCTGTCTGAACCCACTATCATTGGCAAGTCCATTTTCTCGAAAGAATAGTCTCTTTTGGGGACAACCAAATCCTCTTGTTGAATTACCAATTTTTGCAAGTTGTCCACTAAAGATTTTAAATCCTCTTCGATAGAAGCATTATTTATAATAACATCTCCTTTTCACTTCCAGTTTCTAAGTTACTGTTAGCTACAATTTCTTCACTCTGAGTACAGATCTGACCTTTGTCTGGCAGCCCAACCCCCCCGAAGAGGCAGCAGCTTCCTCTTTCTCGCTCTGAGCTGGAGGAGCAGTCGGGGCAATGCTCGATGCTGAGCTGAGGGGCTGTGGGCTGCGTGAGGGAATTTCTAAGCTGGTAGAAAACAGCTGCTGGACTGAAGTTGCTGTAAATATCTGAGGCTGTTCTGACTCAGAGGCATGGGCTGCAGCAGCTTTCCTCTCTGCCTTTGAGGCTTGCAACACCTCAATGATGATTTTCCACAAAGTAGAATATTTAGACGCCTCTTTTGCCTCACTCCCGCCAGATGCAATACAGTCCCACAACATCCACCCCACAGCTTCTCATGCTGAAATCTCAAAAGCAACCTGTGCTCCTGCTATGAGATTATGGTCCCAAGCCCAGTGCAATTGTCCCTTCAAATTGGAAGTGTCGACGGAAGGAGACCAGGACATCAATTTGATCATCACAGGCCCAATTTCTTTGATCAGTACGGCGGGTTAAATACAGTTAATTACATATTGCAAAAGTTGAGCTCAGGATTGGTCAGCTTACATATCAGCACCTACGCCTACTTCTGCATTCCTATGGTTCTACTTTTGATACTTTCTACATATTCTCAGGATATATTCAGGAATAATCTCTCCTCCCTATCTTCATGTTGCAGCAAGGTCATTGCTGACCTTTCCTTTCAGCTTGCTGACTGTTGACTTTCCTCCTTCAGCTTAACCAGCGGCATTATGTCAGTATGGCCTTTCTCAGCTAACCAATTATTAATAAATCTCTCCACATGGAAGCATCATATTTTTGTTTTCTCTTAGGGAGGATATGTTGGAGGAGTTTCTGAACACCTTCCCTTTCATGTTCAGACCCCATCTCCTCCCCGGCCGCTCACGTTGATCAGGGTGAGATTCAAGTCATCTACGATTGGAGCTCCAGTAACCTTTCCCTCTCCCCGGGGCACTGAGGATTCTTTCCACCGGCTGCTCCGCTCCTCGAGGGCTGGCTCCCATCCTCTGCACAGCAGCCAAATTGCCGACCCCGAGTCCCTTTAGTGCTGCGACATTGGGCCTGCCCACGTTCTCCACCAGAAATGCGGGGTGCGGAGGTTCAGGGACATCGCACCATGACCAGCATGATCCAGTGAAGCCAAATTATTATCCCTAAAAAGACTGTATTGATAATAAATCTCTACTGTCCATGTGTCTCTATCTAATACATGATTGGTTAATCCTAGCTGTTCATGTGTCTAAATTAGAATGCTGATTGGATCACCTAATTTTTCACATGTCTTGCTGTGGTCGTCTGGCCCACCCATGGCTCACTTGTTTCTGACTTTCCCAAGCTCGCTGACAAACCTGCTGAGTCCTGGTGCCTCTTCTTCTTGTATCTCTTTCAAGGATATACCGACCCCATTTCTGTACGTGTCCATTATTCGTTGTTTGTGATCGTGTCCATTGCCCATCAGTGCCAGCAGGCTGGATTGTGCATGGGCTGAATGTGGCCATTGTCCTGCAAGAACTCCTCAATCTGCAAAAAACTCTGAACGTGTATCAATGAAAATTCCCAGAAAATTCCCCAGATTTGTCTCAAATCCCATGTGGGGAGGGGAGAGGGCACAGGTGACAGCAGAGATGTACCCAATGATGTCATTGCAGTCAATGACGTCACAGCAGTGACATCACTCTCCCCATTGCAGCCTCGGGATGTCCTCGATGGCTTTTTGGCACCGCTCGGCCACCGTGTGTTCATCGGATCCATCAGAGCCACCAGAGCCACCTGGGCCACCAGGGCCATCAGAGCCACAAGAACTTTCAGGGGGCTTTGTGAGGAGCCTGCAGAGGTCCCCCAAGTGTGCCCAGCAGGTGATGCGTGGCCAGGTGGGCCCTGTGGCCACCAAGGCCCTGGGGACTTTGTGGGACGCCTCAATTGTCTCCTTCAGGATGGCCTCGATGGACTCGAACTGTTGGTTCATCTCAAAGATGAAATACCTGGCTCTTTCACATGCAACCACCAAGTGCTCCAGCAGCCCCAGGGCCACTTCTGAGCACTGTCCCATCCTCACTGGCTGCCTCCTCCTCCTCAGTGGCCGCTGCCACCCAAGCCTGGTATACTGAGGCCACCTCCTCCCTGTCCAGGGCCACTGGTGGCTGCTGGGCCGTGGCCACAGAGTTGGCCCCAGCTGTCTCCCTGCGGGTGGCCTCATCCTGCAGGTCCCTGGCCTGGGCTATGGCCGCAGTGGCGGCTCCAGTGGTGGCCTCGGTGGGTGCCTCAGTGGTGGCCTCATCCTCAGTGGCCTCGCAGATCTCAGAGGCCCCCAGGCCAGCAGGTACCAACTCTCTCCAAGCAGGCACCACCAACTCCTGCCAGGCCCAGGCTGAGGCTCTCACCTTGGCCCAGGTGACCTCCAGGGTGGACCCGAGGGTGGCCAGGGCCTGGCCGAGGGAGGGGACATTGCGGTGGCCCAGGGAGGTGACACCACGGTGGTTCAGGGCGTTATGGAGGCTCCAGGCAAAGCTCCTCAGGGACTCTGGGGACACGCTCTGCTGCTCGTCCCTCTGTGGCCCAGTCACGGTGGCCGCCACCTTGCCCAGGGTGGCACCACGGCCACCAGAGCCCCAAGCACCTGAGAAGGGACAGCTGAGCCGGGGACAGGGGAGGTGTCAGGGACCTGGTGGCTCTTGTGGCCTCCTGGAGTCCCTTTTGTTCCCTCCCTGGGGGGCTCTGCTGTCCCCTCTGTCTCTTTGCCACTCTGTCATCCCCTCTGCCAACCCCTGCCACCCTGTCACTGTCCCCTCTGCCACCCTTGGCCCCTTTCACCCCTCTGTCACCTCCCCCCTTCCTACCATACCACCCTGTCCCGTCTGTCACTCCCGTGTCCCCCCACACCGGGATTGTCACACCCTGAGGGGCTCCATGGCCACTGGCGACACTCTGGAGATACTCTTGAGACACTCTGAGGACACTCTGGGTGACAAACATGCCCAGGTGCCATTTGGGGACACACGGGAACGTGGCACGGCCGGATGGAGGAAGCAGGAAGAGGTGACCTCACTGTCTTCCCTGACGCCCCCGACATGTGGGGACAGGGCAGGGTCCCAAATATCTCCCCAATGTCCCCAATGGGACCCCGATGTCCCCTGAGGGTCCCCACATGGCCCTGGTGCTGGCCTGATTTCCCCCACAAGTGCCCCTGATGTCCAGCTGGGGACACCAGGGACTCACCGGGGTGCTGTTGGGGATCCTGGGGACACCCTCATAGCCTTCCCTTGGGGACTCCACTGTGTCCTTCCCTTGGGGACACCAGGGCCACCCTGACGTCCCCTGTCCCGTTTTGGGTCACCACGATGTCCCCGATGTCCACACAGTGTTCCCAACAGGACCCTGGTGTGTCCCCAGTGTCCCCAACAGGACATCAGGGGACACTTGACCCTTGTGGGGGACCCTGAGGGGACATTGGGGTCCCGTTGGGGAGAGCGGGGGGGACATAGGGGCCCTGCCCTGGTTCCACAGTGGGGGGAGGGGGGCCGGTGACATCACCTCTTCCTGTTTCCTCTATGCGGCTGCACCCCGTTCCTGTGTGTCCCCAACATTAACACGGGCGTGTTTGTCACCCAAAGTGTCACTGGAGTGTCACCTGGAGTGTCCCCAGCTGCCATGGAGCCCCTCAAGGTGGGACAGTCCTGGAGTGGTGCTGGGAGGGGGGGGGACAGAGGGGACACGGGAGGGGTGATAAAAGGCAGTGGGGGACGGAGGGGACACGGGCGTGGCAGGAGGGACAGAGGGTCACAAAGGAGACAGGAAGGCATAGGAGGAAGGGAGGAGGTGACAGAGAGGGGCGGGGGGACAACAGCAGGTGGCAGGAGGGAGCAGAGGGGTCAGGGAGGGTGACAAAGGGACAGAGTGGACAGCAAAGCCCTCGAGGGAGGGAACAAAGGGGACCCCAGGAGGAGACAGGGTGCACTCCAGGAGGCCACAAGTGTCACCATACCTCCCCTGTCCCCTCCCCAGCTGTCCCCAGCCCTGCTGCAGCCACAGGTCACTGTGGTGGCCATCCTGGGTGAGCTGCTGGACACCTTGCCCAGGTGGGAGGAGGAGATGGTGACGCTGCTCGAGTCCCCAATGTGCCTGTACAGTGAACTGCTGCGCTTCGCCGAGGAGTTCTACTGCACCCCCTATGGCATTGATGAGGCCTGGTACCACCGCAGTGGCACCTCTGAGGAGGAACCTCCCACGTCCCTGAGCTGGGTCCTGGCCGCCTACAAGAGCACCCCATGGACCACCTGGTTCCATGTGAGAATGGTGGCCGAGAAGTGGCAGGAGTCGGTGGATTGGCATGTCGACAGCTGGGCCAGGCTGGCCAGGAAGGCCACCAAGCTCCGCAATGCGTGCAGGGTGACAGTCACTGAGACGACTGGCAAGGTGGCCACCAACACTGCCCGGGCCAGGGAGCTGCAGGACGAGGCTGCCCGTTATGGCACAGCTCAGGAAAACATGGTGGAGCTCCGTCAGGCCCTGGGCTGGGAGGAGGGGGCCGAGGTGGTGGCTGGGCATGGAGCCCAGGTGAGGAGAAAGGCCATGGTGGCTGCCAGCGAGGCAACAAGGGCCACCATGGTGAGACAGCGGCTGGAGGCGGCCCTGGGTCTGCTGGAGCGCTTGGTGGCCGCGTGTGACGAAGCCACCGCGTTCCCCCGGGAGCTGCAGCGCAGGGTTGGGAACATCAAGGCAACGCTGGAGGGGACAAATAACGGATTCTTTGATATCTCCGAGGCCTTGGTGGGCACGGTGGCTGTGGCTGAGTGGCTGTGGGAGGCCAACGCCCGCCTGGCCGAGGATCACCTGCTGGGGACACTTCAAGACATCAAGTTCTATTTTGATCGTGGTCCTGCCAGCCCCAGTGCCATTCGACACCCGGAGCATCCTCAGAGAGTCTTTTGCGTGTCCCCAGTGATAGTGGAGCTCAAAGAGGTGTGTCAGGGGTGCCTCCAGGCCCCTGACATGTCCCCTGTCCCCTCCCCAGCTGCTGGATGCTCTGGTGTCTATGGTGGCCACCCTGGGTGAGGTGGCGGCCACCGTGACCAGGCCACACAGGGGCATGCGGCGCTGTGTGCCCCCAAAGTTGCTGCATGCGTGTCATGGGGTGACAGTCTTTATCCCAATGTCGTGTGTTGTGTCTGGCAGCTGTGCCTTTTCTCTCTCCCCCCCGCCCGGCCGTCTTGCCGCAGCGAGGCAGGGAAGAGAGGAGGGAGTGTGACTGGGCACTTTCGCTTTTGGCTTTTGGCTGCTTGCTTGGCTTGCTGCTTGCTTGCTTGCTTGCTAGTTTTTTTGGGGTTTTTTTTGCTGCTTTCTGCTTTCTGCGCTGTTTTTTTTCCTTTTCTTTTGTTCCCTCTTTCTTACCCTCCCCTGAAGATACTGGACTGGCTCCGGACCTGACCTGAGACGTCCAGGACCCCTGGAGTCTGGGAGAGAAGCTCAGTGCCCTCCACAACACTGCCTGGTTTCCTTTCTTTTCTTGTGTTGGGGAGTGTTCTTTTGTTACTTGTAAATAAATAGATTTTGTTTTCCACTTTGCTCCTCCGAGAAATTCCTTCCCGAACCCGGTATTGGGGGAGGGGTGGTTGGAGGTTTGTTTTTTTTTGGGGGGGCTCCCTTTTGGAGATTTCCCCTAATTTGTCCTAAACCAAGACAACGCGGCCCTGAGGATCTTCACCTGGAGCCTCCTTAAGACCCTGGAACTCCCCAGTGTCACCTCTCTGAATGACCCTGGTGTCCCCTCCCTGGGCCAGGCCCTGGCCACCCTCGGGGCCACCCCTGGGGCCACCTGGGCCAATGTGAGAGCCGCGGGCAGCGCCTGGCAGAAGTTGGTGGCTGCATGTGAGGAGAGATGGAAACAGCTGGTTGAGGAGGTCACCAAGCTCCGTGATGCCTGCGAGGACGTGGCCTTTGCCTGGGCCAGGGACCACCAGGACAAGGCCACCTGCAGGGGGACAACTGGGGACAACCTGGCGGCCACAGCCCAGCAGCTGATGGTGACCATGGACAGGAATGAAGTGGCCTCAGCAAGGGCTGCGCATGGTGCCCAGGTGGTGGTGGCCACCAGTGAGGCCATGGGAGAGGCTGTGGTGGCCCCCAGGCGGGTGATGGCAACCACCAGGAAGAGACATTGGGCAGAGGTGGCCCTGGAGCTGCTGCAGCGTTTGGTGACAACGTGTGACAAAGGCAGTGAGTTTATCAGTTACATGGAGTGCCAGCTCGGGGCCATCGAGGCTGCCCTGGAGGGGACAAATGACACATCCTCTGATGTGCCCGAGGACTTGGTGGCTGCGGTGGCCAAGTTTGAGCAGCTGTGGGAGGCCAGCGCCCGCCTGTTCAAGCATCACCTGCTGGGGAAACTTGGGGACATCCACAACCTCCTCTTGAGTCCCTATGATGGCCGTGGTGGCCCCGATGGCCCTGGCAGCCGTGCGGTGGCTGAGCGGTGCCAAAAAGCCATCGAGGACATCCCAAAGCTGCTTCGGGACAGTGACGTCACTGCTGTGATGTCATAGCAGCAGTGACATCATGGGGGACATGGCTGCTGTCACCTGTGCCCTCCCCGTGCAGTATTTGAGATAAATCTGGGGACTTCTCTGGGAATTTTCATTGAAATTGCCCCAAATCTTGATAGGAATTGCTGGAGTGACATCGCTGGGGACACTCAGGGACACTCAGGGACACTCAGGGACAGGGGTGAATGAGTCCCCCCAAAAGCTTCCAGCTTTCCACTCTGCAGCAGAGCCAGGTCATAAATGACAATTTAATAATTGGCCTCTGCAATTCTCTACTGGCTTCTGCACTTTTGTATTACCTTTTGCAGTTTTTTATTGCCTTTTACACATTGTTATTGATCTGCGGCAATTTGATACGGTATTTGATACTGATTTGATTATCGGTGATTCCTTGTAGCTGCTGGTTGGTGCAATATAAACTATCAGTTCATGAGTGCACCATACAGCCTATAAATGAATAAATAAATAAATAAATAATATTCTCCATATAAATCAGCCTGGGCTGTTCTGAACTCTTATTACAGCGACCTGAGTGGGTCGCTGCTGGTGAGAGAGAGACGGTGAATCTTGTTTCTAGATCAGAAGGCTGGATTTATTGATCTATGATATATTATACATTATGACTATGCTAAATAGAATAAAGAGAGCAGTTGCAGAGCTGCTAAGCTAAGCTAAGAATAGATAGAAAGAATCTATAACAAAGTTGTGTCCAAGGACTCAGTCCCCGGCTTGCCCTTTGTGATTGGCCCTTAATTATAAACAAGAAGCATGAGCCAATCAAGGTGTCCCTGTTGCATTCCACAGCATCTGATAATAATTGTTTACATTCTAAATTGTATAAAATAAATTGTATAAAATAAAAGAAAAATGCTGATGTGGAATGAACAGGAAATTTCTTCACCTGTAAAATATAGAATACTAACAGATCACTAAAACAATCCTACAATATAAGAAAACGCAAAAAAAACAATGCAAAGAAAATTTAAGTCCATGCAGCTGAGTTTCAGGAACAGTCCAAGAGCCGAAGTTGTTTCCCTTGGAATATCTGAGAGTCCTTTTTGGTCCTGAAAACAAACTTCTGCAAAAGAGTTCCATCAAAAGTTATCAAAAAACCATTGACAGTCATAACACAATTTTAAACAATTTCAAACAATTTGAACAACCTTGGAATGTCCCTCTCTGGCCCCTCAATGCTTCAGTGCTTCATAGCTGCTGCCCGCTATTTTCAATCTTTTTTATTTATTAAAATTTTTTTTTTCATCGAAAAACAAAAGAGCAGCAGCCGAGCAGAGCAGTGCCAGAGAAGGAAAAGGCCCTGAACCCCAAAACTGGCTCACAAAGGTGGACCAGGACCGGTAGGACAAACCAGAATTCCCAAAAACATAAGGAGGCCACGCAGTGGGCCCAGCCCAGGAACTCCCTGAGCCCAACAGCCCAGGCCAAACCCATGAAGCAGACTCTGCATTCGCACAGGCCTGCACCCAGCTGCCAGTACGATGGCAGCACGGGTAGTGAGATGCTTCCTTTCCCCAAAACCACTGAGGCATGCCAGCAGTGAGGAAATAGAAGCCTTCCCCAGCAATCCCATCTGGGGTCTGGAAATGTTTGTTTCCCACAGCAAACCAGCTATGGCCTCCTCCAGCTGTGCCCTCTCTCTCTGCACTGCATTGGGTTTGTCTCTCATCCGCCCCATGGCTTCATCATCCCCATCCCCTCCGGGCTGGGGATCAGAGGCAGGGCTCTCGGGATGCATCTGCCCCCCCATGCCCCTAGAACACAAGAGAGGCGGCAGAGATGGGAGCCGCCATGGGACCATCCCCGAAAAACCACCCCCCAGCCCGCCGAGAATGCTGATCTTAAAAACCGGCAGCCGGACTGCCACAACAGTGAGCTGGCAGGCAGCTCCCGCTCCATGGAAGGAGAGACCAGCCTCCGGGGCCGCTGCTGGGCCAGCCCGTCCGGGATGGTCCGGGCTAGAACAAGCCGCCGGTTCCAAGGCAGTCTCTGACGCCAACCCGGAGGACAGAGCCTCCGACAACGGCAGAGCCGCTGGGATGGCCAGCGGAAGCAGCGGGGGGGAAGCCGGAACTGGGGAGGGAATCACGCTGAGTGTAACATCAGCCGCAGGCTGCCCCGAGGTTCCCACGGCTTCGGGGCCGTCTTCCACACCATCCTGAACAGGGACTGTCTCGGCCCGAGGCGGTGAGGAGGCCGATGGAAGCGGCGGAGGGGCCGAAGGAATCTTGTCCTCCGCTGAGCCGGAAGCTGGAGACGCATCGTCGTCATTGCCTAGCAACTCAGCAGGGACCAGAAGTGCTGTCTCTGCAGTCTCCGACGCAGGCGTTGGCAGGGGCGGGGAGGCTGGTGAAGCCGTGGCCGGGACCGCCTGGAGAGGCGGAGACGGGATCGCTTGGATTGATGGAGCTGGCAGAGGCGGAGAAACCTCAGAGACCGGTGCCGCCCCCATGTCATGTCTGAAGGCGGAGTCTGAGAGGCCGGCTGTGGCAGCACCGCTTCCTCCCATCCCCCCGGAGAGAGAGAAGGGGGGGAGGAGAAAATCCCATTTGCGCAGTCTTCTCGGGAGAAAGAATAAAAAAAACTTCTTCCCGCGACGAAGTTTCAGCCACCCCTGCCGCGAAGCAGGGGGGGCTGGGAAGCCCAATCTCATCCCCCACAGGGTCTTCTCCCAGGGACGGTGGAAACGGAGCCTGTCCATAACAGTTAGAAATCCATTGAAAGGCGGCTGCTCTGTGTTTCAGAACTGGGAAGAGCTTTATAAATGCTGGGTAGATGAAGGCAAAAGACCTCCCTGACTGTAGACGCACTGGATAATCGAGTTCATGCACTCCCAAACAAAAACATCCAAAGCGTACAGGACATCAGTAAAGAACCCAAAAAGCTTTGCCCATCGAAAGAACTCATAGAGATCTGTTTTTTCCAAAAAAAACCCGTCTTCTCTACACCACTGTTGCCAGAGGGCAATAAGGTTCTCCTCTGAAGGAGTAAAACAAACCACGTACTTCAAGGGGTATCTCCCCCATATAAACAGCCATAATTTTCTCGCGGCTGAACCCTCAGGGATAGAAAAGCAGTACCTTTTTCAAATGTCCAGCTTGCTCTGGCCAGCTCTGCAGGTATGCTGCTCTTGTCTACCATGTTTCCTGAAGGTTTTCCAGAAGAAGGTTCTCTTTGTGGTCAGCCTTGGCTGTTGTAGTAGATAGGGTCAGGCGCTTGGAAAATCTCGCGATGTCACGGAAAGCAGTAGAATTCCTCTCCCCCTAACTCCTAGTGATAAGGGATCATCCAAGAATGTAGTCCCCCCTAACATTAGTAACTTTCTACTCCTTACTAACCAATTACAGTAAAGTAAGACCCCCTGACGTAGGGAAAAAACTTTCCCGGTATAAAACCCGACGAGACGGTACAATAAAGGTCTTGAACCGTCCACCATACTGGTGTATGTGTGTGTTCTTGGCCCAAGTGACCCTGGAGAGTTTGGGTCGTTGTGCCATTTCCTTGGAACCAGGTCACCTCGCCTTGCATCAGAAGGCGACAAGTGGTGCCGGAAACCCGGGATCGAACCAGTGCCCGGGGAACGGGGATCGCCTGGACAGAGGACAGCGGCTGTAGCGGCGGGTCCGATTACAGCGGAGGGGACGCCCTCGAATCATGGAAACTATAACAAAGGTCGTAAGTGAAGTGCGCACACGATGGGGAATTGATTGTAAGCTTAAAGATACGACTCTCACATTGTCGACATTGATTAAGCTGGGGGCTATAGAGAGCCTCGTGGATATTTTACACACGGAGGTGTGGGATAATTGTACGAAAACCCTGGCCGAGGATACCATGTGTTCAGGCTCGGGGAAAGCCCTAAAATTGTGGGGCAGAGTCATCCGGGCTCTGCAAAAAGCTCGAGAAGAGCAAGAAACCTGGAAAGCTGCCAGAAGCTGCTTATAGCTACTCCGCAGCTAGGGGTGGGGGCAGCAACACAGACCACCCTGGAAAGTGATCAGATTGCAGACGGGGACGTGCGGGGGCTAGGCGCGTCCCACCTCCCCCCGAATCCCAGCCCAGAACCCCCGGGAGACCCCCCAACCTCCCCGTGGGGCCCGCCAGATCCCAGCCCCCCCTCGGAGCCCCTCGACAAAACCGTGGCCCCTCTACCCGTCCCCCCCCCGCTGATTGCCGACCCGACGCAGGAGGCAGAGCGACGGGCGCAGTGTTTTTGGGGGGGGCTGGCGGAGGAGGCGCGGGAAGCGGCGGGACGGTCAGAAACTGCCCGGTTCGATAAAATCTCTCCGCCGCCGTATGGGCTCGAAAATGGCGGCCGGCCGGTGGTCAGGGCGGAAGAGAAGAGGGGACAAAGGGCGGAAATGGAGTCAGCGCGCCTAACATCGCATGCGCGGGAGAGCGGGGAGGGGGGCGGTCCCCGCGGTGGAGGGTGAGACCAATCAGAGCGCTCTATTCAAATTAAGCCCGTATAAGGCAAGGACCTCCCCCAGCAGGAGGCGGGGGGACCCCAGGGGGAGGGAACGGTCCGCACCCCGCAGGAGGGGGCGGGGCCTGAGAAAAATGCAGAGCAGCCCGGAAGTGCTCGGCCATTCCACATCCGACTCCGTCTCAGACTCGAGCCGGGACGAGTCTGAGAGGGAGTCGTGGAGCTCCGGTTCGGATACTAGCCTTAACAGAGGGAGAGCAGCAGCATATAAGGTCTCTAGTCGCAGCGCTCCCGCACGGGTGAAGGGGTCATCAGAGAAAGACCAAACCCCACTTACAGACTGGCGAAAAATAAAGATAGCCTGCGCCGAGTACAACCCTTCAGCTAAGCTAGTGTTCCCTGTCCGTGTGGGGGGGACAGGCGGAAACCAAAGGACCTATTCACCGGTCAATCCGAAAGATGTGCAGGCAATTGTTAAAGCGATTGCGGATAAGGGAATTAATTCTGCCATGGTTTGCACACTCATTGACGCCTTTTCGGTGGGGACGATATGCTTCCCTTTGATATTAAGCAGACGTGTAGAATGATATTTGATGGTGCGGGGATGATCGTTTTTAAACAAGAATGGGAGGATAATTGCATCAAACAGCTAGCCTTGGTAACGGGGGCAGACCACCCACTGCACGGCTCCAGCATACAGAGGCTAATGGGCACAGACCCCATGATGATCACCCCCCAGCAACAGGCTGAGGGCTTGCGTGCCCATGAGGTCATGACAACAACCCGTGCTGCCCGAGAAGCCATCCGTGACGCTTCTAAAGTGGTAGCCAAACCATCTCTGTGGTCTCTCATAAAACAGGATGAGAGTGAGAGCTTCACTCAGTTTGTGAACAAACTTCAGGCCGCATTAGATTCCTCTGCATTACCCTCAGAGGCGAAGGGTCCCGTGCTGGCAGACTGCCTACGCCAGCAATGCAACTCAGCCACCAAGGACATCTTAAGATCACTGCCACCTGGAGCTAACATAGCTGACATGATCAGACACGTGGCAAAGGAGGAACACCTTGCTCCCATCCAAGCAGCAGTCCACACTGCAATAACCAGTGTGATGGCATGCCTTAAGTGTGGCCAGGCAGGCCACTTGGCAGTAAACTGCCCACAACCAAGGCGCCGATCAGTAGCTGCTCCACCACGTCAAGGAGAATTTAGGGGACCGTGCTGGGCATGTGGGAAGAAGAGGCATTTAGCTAAGGAATGCAGATCCAAGCTTCAGGGAAACGGCAGAGGGGGGGGGTGGCCAGGCCGTGTTCAGCCCCCTCCCACCTGGAATATGCAGCGGCCCAGCTACAGCAACCCCCAGTGGGGCAGGGGACCCTCATACCCCATGCCCCCACAGGGAGCAGTCAATTTTACATCCCCACCTACAACGCAGTGCCAGAACAGTACAACACCACCAGTAATGCTTTCGCACCCCCCACCGCCACAAGCTGCGCCGGTGCCACAGGACCAGCAGGGGGCACCCCAGCGCGGGATCCCTGGGTGGCCTTGGTCATGAAAATAGGGAAGGAACCCCTGACGGTGTGGGGGACATGCCGCCTTTACGGCAGCCAGGATCCCCACGTCATAGGGTTTCAGTTCTGGGTAGACACGGGATCAGACTGCACGATCATTCCCCAATCACATTGGCCCAGACATTGGCAATTCAAAGAAGTCCCTCCAGTGAACGGAGTGGGAGGGCAGTCCCGGGCGTGGAAAAGCACCCAGCTGGTAGCTATAACACTTCACACGAAAGAGGGACCAGAACAGACAGTAGCAATCTACCCCTACATTCTGCAAAATTCTCCGCCGCTGTTGGGAAGGGATGTTCTTTCCCTGCTAGGATTCCGGATTACAAATTTATCCTGAGGGCCACTGCCGTGCAACCTCCGCTGCCAATCAAATTAACTTGGAAATCACCAGACCCCGTATGGGTTGAGCGGTGGCCCCTGACAGAGCCTCGAATGGCAGCCTTGCTGGAACTGGTCAACCGCGAACTGCAAAAAGGTCACATAGAACCCTCCGTCAGCCAATGGAACACCCCTGTATTTGTGATCCCCAAAAGGTCTGGAGAAGATTATCGCCTCGTCCACGACCTGAGAGAGGTGAACAAGACGATCCGACCCATGGGTCCAGTCCGGACACTGCTTCCCGCGAACTCAGCCATCCCCGAAGGGCAGCCGTGCGCAGTGCTGGACATCAAGGACTGTTTCTTTTCAATACCCCTGTACCCTGAGGACAGAGAACAATTCGCCTTTTCCGTGGCGTTTCGGAACGGCGAACGGCCCAACCTCTGCTTCCAATGGAGAGTACTTCCACAAGGTCTTATGTGACACCCCCCAAGTCGAAGGTCTGTCGAGACATCGAAACACTCCACGAAAGCCAGATGGCCGCCGGCACACTTGCCAGGTGGAACCCAGCCATGCCGCTGGACCTGTACGTCCACTTTACACCAAAGGGGGGAGTGGGAGCACTGGCCCAAGGACCTTCTGAAAATGCCCGACCGATCCAATGGGTGGTGCTCGGAAGACCCGCTCGTGCATTTTCCCTGGGAATCGAATGCATTGCTAACCTCATCATGAAGGGCAGGAAACTCGCCTTGAAACACCTGGGAACAGAGCCGACAAGCATCCACCTTCCTTTCCGCAAGCAGCCGACCTCGGAGTCAGCCACAATATCAGAGTACCTGGCCCTTGCTCTCTCCGGCTTCGGAGGAGAAATCTCCTACTCCTCCAAGCCACCCTGGACTCAGCTGCTGACTGTAGTCGACATGGACATGCCACCGAAGGTCAAGGACAGACCGCAGCCAGGACCAGCAGTCTTCACAGACGCTTCCTCCACAACTTCAACTGCAGCAGCAGTGTGGCAGGCAGGAGAGCAATGGCTCTGCATCAAAGCGTGTGACCCCACACTGTTGGTGCAACAGCTGGAGGCAGCAGCAGTGGTTTTGGCGTGCGGACTCTTCCAAGACGAACACCTCAACATCGTAACGGACTCTATATTCGTGGCAAGGCTCTGCCTAGCCATGGCAGGACCAGGAGTGTCAGCATCAGCAGCAGCCCCAATGCTGGAAAAAGCGCTCTCCTCGCGACAGGGCACCGTGTCACTCATTCACATCAACAGCCACGACCCAATGAAAGGTTACTTCCAGATCGGCAACGACAAAGTGGACCAACAGCAAAAGGCATATGGACGTTGCAGGAAGCTCGTCAACTGCATGAGTCACTCTACATCGGAGCCAAAGCACTGGCGAAGAGATGCGAAATCTCGACAGCGGACGCGAAACACGTGGTAGCCACCTGCCCTTACTGCCAGAAGTCACCCCTTTGGACCTACGGGGTCAACCCGAGAGGTCTCAAGCCCTCAGAAATCTGGCAGTCGGACTTCACCTGGTGCGAACTGCTGAAGCCTCGACCATGGCTTGCAGTAACAGTGGACACTTACAGTGGAACGATCGTAGCCACACAGCACCCCAAAACTAACTCCAAGACCACAATCCAGCACTGGCTGATAGCCATGGCGTGGCTTGGCATCCCCAAGCAGATCAAAACAGACAACGGCTCCAATTTCACCTCCAAACAAGTACAGGAATTCGCTGCGAAATGGGGCATCACGTTAGTGCAAGGCATCCCATACAACAGTACCGGGCAGGCCATAGTTGAGAGAGCAAACCAGACCCTGAAAACCAAGATAGAAGTGTTGGCAAAAGCAGAGGGCTTTGCCAATGCCATTCCCCCAAAAGATCAGGCACGTATGCTGGCAACCGCTCTGCTGGCATTGAACCAATTCCCTAGAGGAGATGAAACAAACAGTCCCGTCCAAAAACACTGGGCCACTCGAACGCTAGAAGAGGGCTGTGTGGTAGCTAGGGAAGAGGTGCTGCAGAAGATTGCCGCGATGTCACAGAAAGCCAGGACCCTCTGTTCCCCGTAGATAAGACCCTCAGTTACTCATAGATAAGAAATTAACATAGGAATGTGGTCCCACTAACAATAGGAATGTTGCCCCACTGAAGCCAGTAACTTTCCACTCCTTGCCCAGTACTTTTCCATTCCCTACTAACCATAGGTAAGAAGGACAAACCCCTTTTGACATAGAGACCCCTAAGACTATAAGACCCCAGGAGAAGAAGTAATAAATGCCTTTTGACCGTCCACCACATTGGTGTGTGCGTGTGTCATTGGCCCGAACGGCCCTGGAGAGAGGGCTGTCGAGCTGTACCTCAGAACCAGGTCGCCTGCCTTGATATAGAAGGCAACATTTTGGTGCCGAACCCGGGAAAGCGGCTTGCGCCCGGGGAATGGGGATACTCCTGGAAAGAGGACGGCGGCTGCGGCAGCAGGTCTGACCGCAGTGGGAGGGACGCCTCTGGACCTGCGTGGACAATGGAAGCCACAGCAAAGGTCGTAAGTCAAGCTCATGAGCAATGGGGAATTAAAGGTGAGCTCAGGAACTCTAATCTTGCTATTGCAAGGCTCCTAGAGCTGGGGACGATCGAATGTCCGGTAAATATATTATATTGGGAAGCGCGGGAAAAGTGCACTGCCGCCTCAGCAGAGGACTCAAAGTCCGCAGGCAGTGGTAAAAACCTCAAAGCGTGGGGGAAAGTAGAAGAGGCCCCACGCAAGATGTTAGAAGAACAGGAGACGCGGGAAGCCGCGCGTACACGTTTATTAGCTACACCAAAGCCGGGGGTGGGGGCCGCGATGCAGACCACCTCTGAGAGAGATCGGATTGAAGGCGGGAATACGCGGGGGCCGGGCGCTTTCCACCCCTTCCCGAGCCCGAGCCCAGACCCCCCGGAGCCCCCAGGAGACCCCCCGGAACCCCCAGGGGACCCCCCGACCTTCCCGCGGAGCCCGCCGGGTCCTAGCCCCCCGTGGAACTGTCCGAAAAAGCCGCGGTTTCTCTATCCGTCTCTTCCCCGCCGGCCGCCGGTCCGGCGCAGGAGGCAGAGCAGCGCGCTCGATGCTTCTGGCAGGGACTCGCGGAGGAGGCGCGGAACGAGGCCGGATTGTCGGATCCCGCCGGGATCGGTAAAAACTCGCCCTGGCCATGTGCGTTTAGAAATGGCGCCGAACAACATGGCGAGGGCGGAAGGGAGGAGGCGGGGGGTGGAAACGGAGTCAGCCTGCTTAACAACGCATGCGCAGGCGATCGGGGAGACGGGACGGTCCCCGCGGTAGAGTGCAAAACCAACCAGAGCGCTCTATCCAAATTAGGTCCTTATAGGGCAAAGACCTCCCCCGGCAGGAGGCGGGGGGACCCCAGGGGGAGGGAGCAGCACCACCCCCGAAGGGAGGAGCGAGGTCGAAGCCGAACAAAATGGCATGGAGCGCCGGAAGTGTACCGGCAGTCAGCTTCCGCCTCAGAGTCAAGTAACAGCTGCTCAGACAGCTCGGAAGAGCTGACCGAGTCCGGCTGGGACTCGGAAACCGAGACAGCAGAATTAATGCGGTTTCGAGCGAAACCGAATAAAGATTTAAACAATATCGGGAAACAATCGCAACACAAACTCACCGATTGGGGAAAAATAAAAGCAGCCTGTGGGGACCGGGCACCGGCAGCCTCCATGCACGCTTTCCCGGGGGGGGTTGCTGGAGCACGGGGGAACCAACAAAGGGCATATACCCCAGTTAACCCAAAAGAAGCCAAAGCGATTTCAGAAATAGAGATCAACTCAGCTGTAGTACCCACTCTTGAGGATGACCTTTCTAGCAATAACGATCTGCTCACTCTTGATATTACGCAAATAAGCTGCATGCTTTTTGATGGGCGGGGCAGACTGTATTTAAGCAGGAATGGCAGGACGACCGCGTTAGCCCAGGCTTCCGGGGAAGGGCAACAACTCAGCGAGCTGTCCCCAGCCAGCACAGCTTTCCCTGGCAGCACCCTCACTCCAAGCATCCCGGCCCCGGGTAAATGGGACGTCCTTTCCATGCTCGGATTTTGGATTACAAATTTATCATGAGGGCCACTGCTGTACATCCTCCGCTGCCAATCAAATTGACTTGGAAGTCATCAGACCCTGTATGGGTCGAGCAGTGGCCCCTGACAGAGCCTCGAGCGGCAGCCTTGCAGGAACTGGTCGACCGCAAACTGCAAAAGGGTCACATAGAACCCTCCATCAGCCCATGGAACACCCCTGTATTTGTGATCCCCAAAAGGTCTGGAGAAGGCTATCGCCTCGTCCACGACCTGAGAGAAGTGAACAAGACGATCCGACCCCTGGGTCTAGTTCAGACACTGCTACCCGCGAACTCAGCCATCCCCCCAGGGCAGCCGTCCGCAGTACTGGATATCAAGGACTGCTTCTTTTCAATACCCCTGCACCCTGAGGACAGAGAACAATTCGCCTTTTCCGTGGCGTTTCGAAACGGCGAGCGGCCCAACCTTCACTTCCAATGGAGAGTGCTTCCACAAGGCCTGGTCGACAGCCCGACCGTATGCCAAATCACCGTGGACAAAGCACTGATGCCGGTCCGACACTCCAATCCCACCGCAACCATCATCCAGTACATGGACGACATCCTGGTTGCAGCACCATCGACAAGCCAAGTGGATGACCTGGTGACCACAATCACAGAGACCCTTCAGGCCAACGGCTTCGAGATCGCGAGCGCAAAGATCAAGAGAGGACCCTGCGTGACCTTCCTGGGAGTAGGAATCACAAGCTCCTACGTGACACCCCCCAAGATGAAGATCAACCAAGAAGTTGAGACGCTCCACGACGTGCAACGCCTGGTGGGATCGCTGCAGTGGCTTCGCAACATCGTTCTGATTCCTCCCGAGGTCATAGACCCTCTGTATGACCTCCTGAAAGGGAAGAACCCCTGGGATCCCAAGGAGCTGACGCCGCAGGCAACGAGCTCCCTCGACTTCATCGAAAACCAGATGTCCACTGGCACGCTTGCCAGGTGGAACCCAGCCGTGCCACTGGACCTGTGCGTCCACTTTACACCGAAGGGGGGAGTGGGAGCACTGGCTCAAGGACTCGCTGAAAAGGCCCGGCCGATCCAATGGGTGGTCCTCGGAAGACCCGCTTGTGCATTTTCCCCAGGAATCGAATGCATCGCCAGCCTCATCATGAAAGGCAGGAGACTCGCCTTGAAACACCTAGGGACAGAGCCAACAAGCATCCACCTTCCGTTTCGCAAGCAGCCGACCTCGGAGTCAGCCACAATATCAGAGTACCTGGCCCTTGCTCTCTCCGGCTTCGGAGGAGAAATCTCCTACTCCTCCAAGCCACCCTGGACTAAGCTGATGACCGTAGTCAACATGGACGTGCCACCGAAGGTCATGGACAGACCGCAGCCAGGACCAACGGTCTTCACAGACGCTTCCTCCACAACTTCAACCGCAGCAGCAGTGTGGCAGGCAGGAGAGCAATGGCACTGCGTCAAAGCGTGTGACCCCACACTGTCGGTGCAACAGCTGGAGGCAGCAGCAGTGGTTTTGGCGTGCGGACTCTTCCAAGACGAACACCTCAACATCGTAACGGACTCTATATTCGTGGCAAGGCTCTGCCTAGCCATGGCAGGACCAGGAGTGTCGACATCAGCAGCAGCCCTAATGTTGGAAGAAGCACTTTCCTCGTGACAGGGCACCGTGTAAGTCATCCACATCAACAGCCATGACCCAGTCAAAGGCTACTTCCAGATCGGCAACGACAAAGCAGACGCCACAGCAAAAGGCGTTTGGACCTTGCAAAGAGCTCATCAACTGCATGAGTCGCTCCACATCGGAGCCAAAGCACTGGCGAAGAGATGCGGAATCCCGACGGCGGACGCGAAACACGTGGTAGCCACCTGCCCTTACTGCCAGAAGTCACCCCTTTGGACCTGCGGGGTCAACCCGAGAGGTCTCAAGCCCTCAGAAATCTGGCAGTCGGACTTCACCTTATGTCAACTGATGAAGCCCCGAGCATGGCTTGCAGTGACAGTGGACACTTATAGCGGGACGATCATAGCCACACAGCACCCCAAAACCAACTCCAAAAACACAATTCAGCACTGGCTGACATCCATGGCTTGGCTTGGTATCCCCAAGCAGATCAAAACGGACAACGGCTCCAATTTCACCTCCAAACCAGTACAGGAATTCGCTGCGAAATGGGGCATCACGTTAGTGCAAGGCATCCCATATAACAGTACTGGGCAGGCCATAGCTGAGAGAGCAAACCAGACCCTGAAAACCAAGATAGAAGTGTTGGCAAAAGCAGAGGGCTTTGCCAATGCCATTCCCCCAGGAGACCAGGCACGTATGCTGGCAACCGCTTTGCTAGCACTGAATCAGTTCCCTAGAGGAGATGAAACAAACAGTCCCGTCCAAAAACACTGGGCCACTCGAACGCTAGAAGAGGGCCCACAGGTGGTAATCAGAAACGAGCTAGGCGAGTGGGAACGGGGTTGGAGGCTGATGCTCACGGGGAGAGGGTATGCGGCTGTCAAAAAGGACGGCAAAATCAGGTGGTGTCCACTTAAGTCGATTAAACCGGACCTTCATAGCGAGCAGAATGAGACTGACAAGAATTGCGAGTCTTTGTTTACAGGACCTGCTTGTGGGACGTCCTCGTGACGCATACATCCCAGTTCCAGAGGAAAGTGACAGACCACCAAGCCGTCAGGCAGCACCCGAGAGACCCGCACGGGTGAGACCCAGGCACCAAGGGTGTTTCTGTGTGATTTTGCTGTTGGGGCTTGTTGCCAGAGGGCAAGCCAGCCCAGACCACTACCCCCATCGGCCATTCAGGTGGGTCATGCAACACCTTAGTAGTGGCAAAGCACTCAGAGAAATCACCACACCGAACGCCCCATCCTTCGTGCTCCGCATCACCAACCTGTTTCCAGGACAGCCAAGGGTAAACCCCTATTCCCCACACTCCACACACATGTACCTATCCTACTGGTGCCCAGCTTCAAACCCTGGGAAAAGCTACTGCAATCACCCAGGGTGGGGACATTGTGGGCACTGGGGCTGCGAAACCATAGTCACAGATGCCAGACCGTCGGGGCCTGGGTGGGATCCTCAAGAGCCTGACAAATTCTTACAGTTCACCTGGGCACCCATTGGCTGCAAAATACCCTTCTTCTTTCACGAAAACTCCCATCGAAACCAACTTAAAATCCCTAGATTTCGGGCATGCACTGATTACAACATGACGGTCTTGCAGCCAGATCACTCTAGCTGGGCCACAGGCAAGATGTGGACAGTGGTCTTTCAAGGGTCAAAAGAGAGGGTGAACGTGCAAATTATCAGGCTCCAGCCGTCAGCACCCCGAGCAGTCGGACCCAACAAAGTGATTAAAAGTGTGCCGAAAGGGAGAAAAATAACCTACCCCAAAACCTTACCCACGGGGGTTCAGCAATGTCCCCACCGGTCAAGCGGAAACCTTTCAGATGAGTCGCTTAACTGGGTCAGACTCAGACCCAATCCTTTGTATGTTAGAGGCTATCTTCGTATCCCTGAACGAAACTAACCCTAACCTAACTGAATCCTGCTGGCTTTGCTACGATGTTAAACCCCCCTTTTACGAAGGAGTCGCTTTAAACACTCCCTTCAGTTATTCCTCAGCCGACGCCCCTCACCAGTGTAGATGGGACACCCCTCGCAAAGGAATCACCCTGAGTCAAGTCACAGGCCAGGGCAGATGCTTTGGCAATGCAACCCTAGCTAGGCGGAAAGGCAACGTCTGCACCGACGTTGTCAAACCCAACGGGAAAAAAAATAAGTGGGCAGTCCCATCCACATCTGGGATGTGGGTTTGCCAGCGATCTGGAGTGAGTCCCTGTGTGTTCCTTGCCAAATTCAATGACTCTAACAACTTCTGTGTCCAAGTTCTGATCATTCCTAGGGTCCTGTACCACGCAGATGAAGAAGTGTATCACCTTTTTGAAGAACCCAACCAGCTCCACAAAAGAGAAATAGTAACAGGTATAACTATCTCAATGCTGCTCGGCCTAGAAGCAGCAGGAACGGCCACAGGAGTCTCAGCCTTAGCGACCCAACACCAAGGACTGTCACAGCTGCAGGCAACAATTGACGAGGACCTGCAGAGGATCGAGAAACCCATCTCCCTTTTAGAGAAGTCAGTCTCCTCACTCTCAGAAGTGGTCTTGCAGAACAGGCAAGGTCTGGACCTCCTGTTCATGCAGCAAGGGGGCCTGTGTGCCGCCTTGAAAGAGGAGTGCTGCTTCTATGCAGACCACATGGGAGTCGTGAGAGACTCCATGGCAGAACTCCGAAGCAGACTGGCCCAGAGACAGAGAGACAGGGAAGCCCAACAGGGTTGGTGCGACTCCTGGTTCAATCGATCACCATGGCTGACCACCCTAATTTCTACCCTAACAGGTCCATTGGCAATGCTGCTTTTAGCCGCCACCTTCGGACCATGCCTGCTGAACAAGCTGGTCTCATTCATTCAGACCTGCCCAGAAAGGGCCAACATCCTGTTCATAGGCCAGCAATTCGCTGCTGTGAATTCGACCAGAGAACACTGCCAGTCACAAGATTTTCTACCCAGGTTCACCAAACCCCTTTCTCTGTTGACAACCCCATGCCTCAGCTCAGTACCCATGTATATGACTACTTTGTTCATTTGTAAAAAAGGGGGGGGGAGATGTAGTAGAATAGGGTCAGGCGTTCGGAAAGTCTCGCGATGTTACGGAAAGCAGTAGAGCTCCTCTCCCCCTAACTCCTAGTGATAAAGGATCACCCAAGAATGTTGTCCCCCCTAACATTAGTAACTTTCTACTCCTTACTAACCAATTACAGTAAAGTAAAGCCCCCTGACGTAGGGAAAAAACTTTCCCGGTATAAAACCCGACGAAACGGGACAATAAAGGTCTTGAACCGTCCACCATACTGGTGTCTGTGTGTGTTCTTGGCCCGAGTGACCCTGGAGAGTTTGGGTCGCCGTGCCGTTTCCTCAGAACCAGGTCACCTCGCCTTGCATCAGAAGGCGACAGTCGCTCCAACCCCCGGCCTGTTGTTTTCTGATGCAAGGCAAGGCGACCTGGTTCTGAGGAAATGGCACGGCGACTCAAACTCTCCAGGGTCACTCGGGCCAAGAACACACGCAGGCACCAGTATGGTGGACGGTCCAAAGGCCTTTATTGTCTCGTCTCGTCGGGTTTTATACTGGGAAAGTTTTTTCTCTACGTCAGAAAGCCTTACTTTACTGTAATTAGTTAGTAAAGAGTAGAAAGTTACTAATGTTAAGAGAAACTACATTCTTAAGTGATCCCTTATTACTAAGTGTTAAGAAAAGAAAAATCTTGCTGCTTTCTGTGACATCGCGAAATTTTCCAAGCGCCTAACCCTATCTACTACAGCCAGGGCATGGCCAGCAAACATTCTCACACGGCTTTCCAGGCCTCTTGCTCTTGCTGAGCCTTTTGCAGAGCCTGCACGACTTTTCCCCATGATTTAAGATTCCTCCCTGAACCTGAGGACATTGTTTCCTCAGCCAGAACCCTGGTACACTTATCCCATATTTCTGGGTGAATATGTCCACCGGTCAGTAAATGACCCCAGTTGCAATAGGCTCGACACTGCGAGGGTAAAATCCTTTGGTTTACAGTCAACACCACACTGGTTTACAGTCAACGCCCCATTGCTTACGGATCTGAAATACGACCTTCATGAGGGCTTCCATCCTCCTCGTTTGTCCTGGAGCGTCTCCTCCCTGCCAAAGCTGGTCCAGCCTCTTCGGCCACCGTTTACCCATAAAGGCGATTCCCGTTTCCTGGGTAGTTTACCAAGTTTTGGCACCCTCGATTCCCATTTTCCAGACGGTTTCCCGGGTTTCGGCACCCTCCACTGAAGTGTGGGGACCCGGTTCGGGAACGGGACGGCGGCCAACCCCCGGCCGCTCGGGCCATAAGCTCACAGACACCAGCATGGTGCATGGCAAAATTGTGTTTATTGACTGTGTGCATAGGATTATATAGCCTAAGCTCTGCTTATGAAAAAAAAATGGGGGGTCAGTGGGGGACAGCCATCTTCAACAGCTGAGAGGAGAGGTCCTGTCTGCCCGTACAACGCGTATCTTCCAATCGCCTGTCCCTAGGGGACACCAGGGTGGCCCCGGAAGGTGACATCACTGAGGTTCAGGGTCGCATGGAGGCTCCAGATGAATCTCCTCAGGTTCTCATGCTAGTCTGGGGACTTGTCCCAGTGGGGCGCCATCACGCCACCACGGCCACCAGTGCCTGCAGCTGCTGAGGGGACACCTGGGGAGAGGACAGGGGAGGTGTCAGGGACCTGGTGGCACTTAGAACCTGCTGCAATGGCCCCTGTGCCCCTGAGGGGTCCCCTTTGTCCCTTTGCCCCTTTGTCAGCCTCCTGTCCCTGCTGCCCCCGCCCCATTGGCCCCTGTGTCCCCCCAGTGTAGACTCTGTCCTCCCCCACCCCCACCATCGCACCTCTTGGGGCTCCACACTCACTGGGGAGATCTTGGGGATGCTGCGGGGACACTCCGGGGGTCGAAGGAGCCTTGGGATGTCCTCGATGGCTCTGTGGCACTGCTCGGCCTCCCCACAGGCACTGTGGCTGGCAGGATCACCCGTGCTATAGTAGTCGAGGATGTCCTCAATGGCTCCCAGCAGGTGATCCTTGACCAGGCGGGCGTTGGCCTCCCACAGCTGCTCGGCCAAGGCAACCTTGGCCACCAAATCCTCGGGGACATCGGTGGACACCCAATTTGTGACCTCCAGGGCGGCCTCGATGTCCCCAATCCTGTGCTGCAGCTCCTGGGTGAACGCGGTGGCTTCGTCACATGCGGCCACCGAGCGCTCCAGAGGCCCCAGGGCCGCCTCCACCCGCTGTCTCAACATGGTGGCTCTTCTTGCCTCACGGGCAGCCACCCTGGCCTCTCTCCTCACCCAGGCTTCATACCCGGCCACCACCTCGGCCGCCTCCTCCCTGCCCAGGGCCTGACCCAGCTCCACCATGTTTTCCTGAGCTGTCCCATAACGGGCAGCCATGGCCTGCAGCTCCCTGGCCCAGGTGACCACCCCCCTGCAGGTGTTGTGGAGCTCGGTGCCCTTCCTGGCCAGCTCGGCCCAGCTCTCCACAAGTACAGACACCGACTGCTGCCAATTCCTGGCCGCCATTGTCACTCGATCCCAGTTGGTCCCTGGGGTGCTCCCGTAGGCGGCCAGGGCCCGGCTCACGGAGGTGACAGGGCCATCATCATTGGAAGTGACATTGTGGCGCCACGAGGTGTCATGAATGCGGTGCAGGGTGACCCGGAGCTCCTTGGTGAATTCCTCCAGGTCCCAGTACAGGCGCTTTAGGGACACGAGCATCGTCTCCTCCTCCCGCCTGGGCAGGGTGTCCAGCAGCTCGCCCAGGATGCACACAACCCTGACCTGTGGCTGCAGCAGGGCCACGTACACCTGGGGAGGGGACAGCAAAGGTGTCAGGGACCTGGTGGCACTTGTGGTGTCCTGAGATGGCCTCCTGCACCCGAGGGTTCCCCTTTGTGCCCCTCCCTGGACGGCTCTGCTGCTCATCTGTTCCTCCTTTGTTCCTGCTGCCACCTCTGCCACTTCCTCGTAGCATCTGCCACCCCCTGTCCCCTCTGCTGTCCCCTCTGCCTCCCCCTGTCCCCTCTGCTGTCCCCTCTGCTCTCCAGGTCACTGTGACCCCGAGATTGTTAATAGGGTCTTTCCAGCCTGTGTGCTTGAAGAATGAGTCTGAGCTGTTTATTTCCTGCTCTGAAAGGTTTTTTATTGCGTCTTATCTATAAACATTTTCCTCCTGCCCTGCCAAAGTCCATCCAGCAGAATGTTCAGGCACACTGCCTGGCCCCGGGGCGGTATTAACTCTTTATAGTAAAAACTATGCAGACAATGTTTAAAATTTCTTTCTAATACCAATCACCTATGTTAGACAGTGAGCTCCTACTCTAAACCAATCTAAAAGTGCTCACATCACAGGAGAAGATGGAGGCAGAGAAGAAGGAGAAAGGCTGGACATCCTCAAATCCCTCCACCTTATCCCCGAAACCCCGATTCTAGAAACCCCAAAAATCTATTTTTTTTTTCCCTGTGATAATTTCACTATTATGCTCTTAAACTGCTGTGGCTTGCCGTTCTTCCTACAAGGCTGGTAATTTTCTCCACGGGTCATAATCAACCCCACAGGTGTTCTGGGCTCTGTGCCAGGGTTTCTGAGCCCCCTGCCCGGGCTCTTGGCCGTTCTGGACAGCCAGAGGGATGCCCTGAGTTGCGACACTCTGCCACCCCCCCTGCTGTCCCCTCTGCCACCCTCTCATAGCCCCTGCCACCCTCCTGTCCCCTCTGCCACTCTCCTGTCCCCTCTGCTGTCCCCTCTGCCACCCCGCGCCAGTGCCCGGGCCCCCTCCCCCGCCGTCTCCCCCCATTTTCCCCATGCCACTCCCGTCCAATCGCACCTCTTTGGGCTCCATGGCCACTGGGGACACCTCAGGGACACCTTGGGGACACCTTGGGGACACCTTGGGGACGCTCTGGTGGCGAAGGAGCCCCGGGACCAGCAGCGGTTCCAGCACAAAAACAGTTAGGGGAACGGCGCCGAGAAAAGGCGGAGCCGCCTCAGGGAGGGCCGGAAAGGGGCTGGGCGCCCGCTCTTTCTCGTACCGCCCTTATACATAAAAGCTCCAGGATTTGGGCGCTTTGGCTCAATCGCAGAGGAATTAGGATCCATCCCCAGTGGATTTAGGCTCAGTCTCGGCATTTCCAGGCGGATTCCGCCGTTCCCGGCGGGATGTATGAGGGAACGCGGAGCGCTCTGAGGAGCGGACAGAGCTGCCCTCACCCAAGATGGCGGCGCAGCCTCACCCCAGAGACGGGCAGTTTGCGCTGCTTGAGCCTGGGGAGCGGTCCTGAGGGACGCTGCTCGGTGGATTTGGGCGCTTTGGCTCAATCCCAGGGGATTTAGGATCCAGCCCCAGGGAATTTAGGAATCATAAAATAAATGCATTTTTTATAACCGCCACTGTGATGTCATGGCAGTGACATCATCATTCTGCAGCAGATTTGGGATGTCCTCGATGGCTCTTTGGCACCGCTCGGCCACCTCACGGGCACTGGGCCTGGCACGGCCAGCCTTGCTATACAAGTCGAGGATGTCATCAATTATCCCCAGCAGGTGATCCTTGGACAGGCGGGCGTTGGCCTCCCACAGCCGCTCAGTCATGGCCACCTTGGCCACCAAGGCATCGGGGACAGTGGGGGATGCCTCATTTGTCCCCTCCAGGGCGGCCTTGATGTCCCCAACCCTGCGCTGCAGCTCCTGGGGGAACGCGGTGGCTTCGTCACACGCGGCCACCAAGCGCTGCAGCAGCCTCAGGGCTGCCTCACCCTGCTCTCTGAGCATGGTGGCCATTGTTGCCTCACTGGCAGGCTCCCTGGGCTCTGTCCTCACTGGAGATTCAGGCCCGGCTGCCATCTCGGCTGCCTCCTCCCTGCCCAGGGCCTGACCCAGCTCCACCATGTGTCCTAGAGATGTCCCATCACGGGCAGCCTTGTCCTGCCGCTCACTGAGCTCGGCGATGAGTGCCTCAGCGACCACCCTCCTGCAGGTGTCACGGAGCTCGGTGGCTGTCCTGGCCACCTGGGCCCACCTGTCCACGACCACATTCAGTGACCCCTGCCACTCGCTGGCGGCCATTGCCACATGGTCCCAGGTGGTGAGTGGGGTTCTCCTGTAGGCAGCCAGGGCCCGGCTCAGGGAGGTGACACCGCCATCATCATCATCATCATCGGTGACAATGCAGCGCCTCCAGGTGTCGTCAGTGTGCTGCAGTGTGACCCGCAGCTTCTTTGTGAATTCCTCCAGGTCCCTGTTCAGGTGCCCTGGGCACTCGAGCAGCGTCTCCTCCTCCCGCCTGGGCAGCGTGTCCAGCAGCTCACCCAACATGGCCACAACGGTGACCTGTGGCTGCAGCAGGGCCGGGGACAGCTGGGGAGGGGACAGCAAAGGTGTCAGGGACCTGGTGGCACTTGTGGCCTCATGTGGTGGCCCAGTGCTCTCAAGGGGTCCCATTGTTCCCCTCCATCCCTTTGTCAGCCTCTTGTCCCCACTGCCACCCTGTCGCAGACATTTCTCCACAGAAATTCTTTCTTTCGGATTTCTGCGTCTTCGGGAGGCCAGAGGCCTCCGAACAGAAGGTAAACAATTATTATCAGCTGCTGGGGAATGCAACAGGAACACCTTGATTGGCTTATTTCCTATGTTTATAATTAAGGGTCAATCACCAGTGCAAGCTAGGGGACTGAGTCCTTGGCCACAACTTTGTTATAGATTCTTTCTAATCTATTCTTAGCTAGCCTAGCTGCTCTGCAAACCTCTCTCTATATTCTATTAGTATAGTAATAATGTATTATATATAATATCTTAATAAATCAAGCCTTCTGATCAAGATACAAGATTCACCGTCTGTCTCTCACCAGCTGCGACCCACTCAGGTGCGGTAATACCACCCCTGCCAGCCCCCGTGTCCCCGCCCCCACTGTGTCCCCTCCCCATTCAGCATCCTCTCTGCCCCACCCCCCCTGCCTCCCTCATCGCACCTCTTGTAGCTCAGTGCTCACTGGGGACACCTCGGGGTCACCTTGGGGATGCTCCGGGGTTCGAAGGAGCCTTGGGATGTCCTTGGTGGCTCAATGGCCCCGCTCAGCCACCTCACAGGCACTGGGCCTGGCACGGCCACCCTTGCTATAGTAGTCGAGGATGTCCTCAATTATCCCCAGCAGGTGACCCTTGGCCAGGCGGGCGTTGGCCTCCCACAGCCGCTTGGCCACGGCCACCCTGGCCACCAAGTCCTTGGGGACAGTGGGGAACGCCGCATTTGACCCCTCCAGGGCGGCCTCGATGTCCCTGAGCAGGCGCTGCAGCTCCCGAGGGAAGGCGGTGGCTTCGTCACACATGGCCACCAAGCGCTCCAGCGGCCCCAGGGACGCCTGTGCCCGCTCTCTCACCACGGTGGCCCTTCGTCCCTGGCTGACAGCTTCCCTGGGCTCTCTCCTCACCCAGGATTCAGGCCCCGCCGCCACCTCGGCCCCCTCCTCCCCACCCTGGGCCTGACCCAGCTCCACACTGTGTTCCTGAGCTGTCCCATCACGGGCAGCCTTGTCCTGCCGCTCCCTGAGCTCAGCAGTGAGTGCCTCAGCGACCACCCTCCTGCAGGTGTGTCGACGGAAGGGAACCAGGACATCAGTTTGATCATCACAGGCTCAATTTTATTGATCAGTACGGCGGGTTAAATACAGTTAATAATGAGCTTCATACATATTGCAAAAGTTGAGCTCAGGATTGGTCAGCTTGCATATCAGCACCTACGCCTACTTCTACATTCCTATGGTTCTACTTTTGATACTTTCTACATATTCTTAGGATGTATTCAGGACTAATCTCAACTCCCTATCCTCATGTTGCAGCAAGGTCACTGCTGACTCTTCCTTTCAGCTTGCTGACTGCTGACTTTTCTCCTTCAGCTTAACCAGTGGCATTATATCAGTGTGGCCTTTCTCAGCTAACCAATTATGAATAAATCTCTCCACATTTCCCCCGTTTTCTTCTTGTGCAAGGAGATTAGTTTGCCATGTTTTTGCTATTGTACGGCTGACCATGTTTTGAATACAGTTAAAGATACAAGGCAAAATAAGCAAAAACAGTAAAATTACACCCAGCAGTCCTATAGCATAGATCACAAGGTTCCTCAGCCACGGTCCAAGTCCTAAGCCTTTAAGCCATTCGTCAATTCCTAAACCGTCTTCTTCCTTAAGTTTGTGAAGTCCCCGTTGTAATTCTTTTATCTTAGTGTGAATGGACACTGAATGATCAGACAGATTCATGCAACACATTCCCTCGAACTCTTCACATCCATGCCCTTGTGCTAAGAGCAAAAAATCTACAGCAGCTCTATTTTGCAAAACAGCATGGTTAACACTTTGCACATCTGCAGTTAGCATGTCCAGAATTTGTGATGTCTTGTTCAGCTCATTCTTTTCCCAGCATCCTAATTGTTTTGCTAAATTCATGGCTTTATTGGCAGATCCTCCTGGTAAGATAGTTGAAACCACCACCTGTTTGAATGTGCCCCAAAACCGTGGATCTCCTATCTTGCTGCAGTCTAAGTCATGTATGCTATGTTTTCTCCTGTTTGAATTTTGACTCAGCTGCATTAGCAAGGACACATTAGGATGAAACAATGACAATTTTCCCAAAAAACAGGGTCCACCCTGTGGTTTAGCTGGTATACCATTCCATGCCCTGTCTCCACAAATCAAAAATATTCCTGTGGGTAATTTCATTGGTGCTGTGATATTTGTGCCGTTACATTGACTGTAATGCTGTGGAGAGAATTCACTCACATTCAGGGATGAATCTAGGGTGGCCCATGTTTCTTTAGGTTGGTTTAAATTCTGAGCACCCAAAAGTTTGAAGCTAAACCATCCACCAGCTGTAGTGTTAGATATGCTGGCATTTGTACTTCCAAAAAGATCCAATTCCTCAGGAGGAGAGTGCAAAGAGGTGTTAAGTGATTGGATTAGTAAGCATTGACGATAGCCATCACTCTGACCTGCAGTATACCCTTGTTGCACCGGCAATGTGAAGTTTGACATGTTAGACATACATAAGGTTTGATTGTTTATCAAACTGCAAAATTCTCCCGGAGACCACACCGGACGTCCCACCAGGCATGTTCGAAATGGGTTAGTGACTCCTCCAAGACTAAGACAAAGTGATGATTGGTTAGTTTGATTAGCAAGTGTTACCCATAAATTTTCCCTTGGTTGACTAAAGTGTGTCACTCCTACTGCTTCACTTGCTACAGCATTGAGCAGTATTACAAAAACAAACCTCATTTTTCTTTCTGCTTGCTTTGCTTCTCCTTTTCTTCCTTCTGCTTACGTTGTTTTTTCTTTCTTCGCTGTCTTTTCCCTGGTTTGCTAGATTGTCTATTGTAAGGCTGAGTCAATTCTTGAATATACTGATCTAATTCTAAATCAGCATCCTTGCTCACAAGTATAGCATGAGGTAAGTTTGAAGGCAAATCAGCTTTGCAGCGAGCTGCTATGATACATGAGGCTCTAGTAATTTCAAATATTCTAAGGTTTTCCTGCAACTTCCACCTAAGATATGCTATAATTACTTGTTCTGCACTCTCAAAGAGCTGTAATCCTGTCCGTCCTGGCAGGCCAGTACTTTGTTCAAGAGCTCTAACCCAGATATGATTTTGAATCCACTTTCCAAAACAAGATGTACACCATAAATATCCCAATGACCTCCGTGAATACCAATAAACCTGATTACAATCTGCACAATGCAAAGCTACCCATGCATAGCATTTATCTTTATCCTTTTTGCAAACATAACAAGGAAGCGAATGTAAGTAAGGACCAGTATAAAATTGTGTATCTTCAACCCAAAGCAACCAATTCAATGGTGGTGATCGCAAAGCCTCTTCAGCCTTTTTACTATATGAGGCTAACAGCTCAAGGTCTTTCTTTAACACAAGGCGTATCTTATTTCGTAATCGTAGTTGTTGTTCGTTATCCTCCTCAACAACTATATCCTCCCGAGGGTCCCACAACAGTAAAATTGTTCTAATCATAGAAAATTAATTAGCAATCACTGATACCCCTGTTCAAATGAGACCGTTCCCTTTTTTGCCTTCTTTTTCTTATCTGTCTTCAATCTTGCTGCTCCTAATTTCACTGGTCCTGCCACTTTCAAACTTAATTTTTTCAACTTATCAATGCAGCAATCTAATGCTCTATCAGGATCCCCTTGGAAGGGTCCTACAACTGAATGCTGTGTTAAAGGCACTAATTTCCTACACCTTATAGAAACTATACGTGATTTACTTTGAACCTTAATTCTATTTACAATACATTGTATTTCCCATCGATAATAAGCAAGAACCTTCTGTTCAGGAGACTCATAAAGATTTAAAGCTATATATGCATTTTGCCCCGTTTGTCTCCACAATTCATCTTGCCAGCTTTTTCCCCACGTATGCTCGTGTTCACAAGTATGACACCACAAATCCCGTAATAATGATTGTTCTATCCAAAAAGTTCTTTTACAACCCCCACAACGTAGAGCTATCCAGGCAGCACAATGTGGATTGTGACAGTCAAGGCAATGTAGTTTCGCTGGATCTGTTAAATGAAAAGTTGATAATGAGTCAATGAAACCAATCAACTCCTGGGCTGTCCGATAGTGACGTGTCAGTGCTCTGTCCACCGCTTCCGAGTACCCCTTCAATTGAAACAGTAGTGGTTGTAGGACTAGAAGCAGTTTCTTCCCCAGTCGCTCCTTGTCCTCCTCCGTAAGGCGATCCACCAGAGGCTGCATCAAAAACAGGTTTAGTCCACTTAGCAGGCACCCACAAAGGCCCTGTAGGTGAGGAAACACAAAGATACCCCCGACCCCAATATAATACTTTTGCAGGTTTTTCCCATAATCCTGTACTTGGGTTCTTATACTTAACCCAGACCTCTGTTTCCTTAGTATTTTCCTGACCTGACCTCGGATGATGTTTCATTGCAGGGGGGGGTATCATCTTCCCCAAAAATGCATAAATGATTAATCACATACAAAACCTTAGCCAAACATGCTTGTGGATCTGTCAAATCTTGATGTTTTTCAATATACTGCTTAAGGGTACCGTTTGCTCTTTCCACTATTGCCTGTCCAGTAGAAGAGTGTGGAATACCTGTCACGTGCTTAACAGACCACTGATTCAAAAATTTCCGGACCCTAGCACTTATATAACTTCGACCATTATCCGTTTTGATACTCTTTGGAACTCCCATAACAGCGAAACAACTTAACAGATGTCTGATAACCTGTATAGCTTTCTGCCCTGCCTGAGCCGTAGCCCATATGTAATGACTATATGTGTCTATGGTGACGTGCACATGCTTGACTTTACTGAATCTAGCTATGTGTGTAACATCCATTTGCCATATCTCATTTATTTTTAAACCTCGAGGATTAACTCCGATGCCTAGACCTATCCCACCATTATGATAACTACATGTTGGACATGCTCTGACAATGGCCTTGGCTTGTGACAAACTCAGCTCAAAGTGTTTTGCTAAACCTCTTGCATTTTGATGATATCTACTATGTGCTTCTCTGGCCAATGTGTGCTTGTCAATAGGACAAGAATTGTCAATGGGTAGGGTAACCAATTTATCTGCACGTTCATTCCCTTCTCCTAAACCTTCAGACCACTTATGGCTCCTAATATGAATCACAGAATATGCTGCATTTCTTTCTCGTAAAGCCTTCCTTAACTGTATCAGTAACTCATACAATCGTTTATTATTCACTTCGTTAATTGCTGCTTCCTCTATTCGTTTGACTACTCCTGCAACATACATAGAGTCTGTGACCACATTTAAAGGCTCCTGTAAGTTGGACACCGCCCATACTTCTGCTAACAATTCCAAAGTTTGTAAGCTATCTGCAGGGTCTGCTGTGAGGAGTTGATGCTTCCATTGTCCTTTTTCTTGCCAGGTAACAGCAGCACGCCTTGATTTCTTTCCTGCATCTGTAAAAACTGTAATAGCTCCTTCTATGGGGTTTTCTTCTCTCAAAGGTCGAGTAATCCAGTTCCATTCTGTCATCCATTGCAAAACTCTAGGCACTAATTTACTAGTCTCTACTTTAGCAGGTGACATCAATAATGCTTCTTGTAAATTCTTTGAATTTATCAAGTACCAGTCCAAGGTTTCTTTTTTCCATAGGTAATCTAATAGTAGCAGGTTCTCTACCATCCACTTCAAGAATTCTGAGACGCCCCTTTTTGATTAATGCAGCCAATTGTTCAATTTTTGAAGATACTGTTTTCTTATGCTGTAGTGGTGGTGATAACCATTCCAACACCCGTATCTCCCCCGTTTTCTTTTGCAACTGAGAGAGAGCACCAAGCAAGTGGCAAGGGCTATTCCAAATAGTAAGGTCAATGGGGTGGTCGAGTTGTCGACGAGACACATACCCTTGCTGTACACAGTTACTAATTTGCTGCAAAGCAAGATGATGCTCTTTTGTCAGGTGTACAGGAGTAGTAGGGTCTACGCCTTTTAACAAAGGCCGTAGGGCTTCTAATAAGTGATTTGGTATTCTTACAATGGGCTTCAGCCACTGTAAGTCTCTCAGCAACTTCTGTGCATCATGTAGAGTTTTAATGTCCAATTGTAATTCTAATTTTTGTGGTATGACTATTTGATCTGTCAAAGTTCATCTCAAATATTTCCAGGGCTTTGTAGTCTGAATTTTCTCTGCAGCAATAACAAGTGAATATGCAGCAAGAGTATTTATAATGGTGTTAATCTGTAAAGAGGAGAATGGTTGTTGCTGTGCAAACAAAATATCGTCTATGTAATGATATATTATAGTTGCTGGCCATTTACGACGTAGTGGCTGTAATGCAGCATCAACATAAAGCTGACATAAAGTGGGGGAGTTGCGCATGCTCTGCGGAAGAGATGTCCATTCAAATCTTTTATCTGGTTCTCTACGATTTATTGCTGGTAAAGTAAAAGCAAATCTCTTCATGTCATCAGGATGCAGGCCAATAGTGAAAAAATAATCTTTTAGGTCAATAATTAAAAGTGGCCAGTGTTCTGGAATCATAGCTGGATTTGGAAGACCAGGCTGTAAGGCCCCCATTGGTTCCATTTGGTCATTTACAGCCCTCAAATCATGTATTAAACGATATTTCTCTGATTTCTTTTTGATTACAAAAATAGGTGTATTCTAAGGGCTTGTGGACAGTCGTAGGTGCCCTTTTGTATATTGTTCCTGTACCAATTCATGGGCATGCATAAGACTCTCTCCTTTTAATGGCCATTGCTTAACTATCACCGGTGTATCCGTTTTCCAGATGAGTGGAATGGGGAAAGTCCAAGCAATGGCAATTACCCCAAAGGGTGCTGATTAGTTAACACTACTCCCAATTGTGTTAAAATGTCCCTTCTAATTAAGCAGGAAACTGTAGGAGGCAGTTGAACAATTGAAAACACAGCAGATATTTGTTGATTCTCAATGCACACAGACAAAGACGGCAATTTACTTGCTAATGTAAATCCTCTTACTCCTGTGAGCATGTTTGATGAAGGAAATAGAGGTTAATGTTGTGGCCATGCTTCTGGAGAAATGATGTTAGTATCTGCTCTTGTATCCAATAATCTATAAAGGGTTATGCTTTGATGCTTATAGGTAATTTCAACCTTTTGTTTTGGTCTATTTTGTAAATCTACAGTTAAAAGTGTAACACTAGTAGAGCTAAAACTTTTTTCATCCTGTGCTTGCTCAGTAAATGATTGTATTCTTGATGTCATTTGTGACAGTGGTACCAATTGTGCAATGCGTTGTCTTTTTGTAATTTTAATCGGAGGATGAAGGGTGTAAGCCATAATTTGTATTTCCCCTGTAAAGTCTGCATCGATAACACCAGGCAAAACAAATAATCTTAACATAGTTATAGAGGAACGTCCCAGCAATAATGCTCCACATGTTTGTCCATTTAATATAAGAGGGCCTTTTATTCTAGTGGGTATCCTCTCAGGCTGGTTCATCATTAGCATGACGTCTACTGCTGCTGATAAGTCTAAGCCGAGGCTCCCGGTTGTTGCGGGTTGCAGACAGGAGGTAGCAGTGATGTCACGGCAGCAGCTGGTGTCTCCGGTGTCACGGCGGCAACTTGTGTCTGTCCCTCATTGCCGCATTGGTAACACTTGATGAATGGTCTCGAGCTTCTTTACATGACTGCCAGTGAGCCGCTTTGGAGAGGAGCAAGAGCAGCTAACACCTGATTTTGAGTAGACTATGCTTTTGCAACTCTAATCTTAATTCCTTTAAGGCTTCTACTATAAATGCCTGTGAAGCTGTTGGCATTAATGCCATTCACTCTAATGCTTCTTCAATAGTCTAATTTGCCCCTAAAGTAACTAACACTCTTTGGGTTGCTGGATTGCTATTTTGCAAGGCACACCTGCTTCAATAGCGCCTTGCATCACTAGCTCGATCTATAGCAGTAGCTGTTCTATCGATAAAATTTCTAAATGATTCTTCCCTACCTTGTTTAATGCTCATATAAGCCGGTAACTCTCTTGGCTCTTTAACCATATCTATTGCAGCACGCACTAACCACATAGACCCTCTAAGTTTATCTGCTCCCGATATCATCTGTACCTCTGTACGCAAAAATGCTTCTAAGCCCATCAGCTCTTTTACTGTTACTCCATGTAATGGGTCATGTGCATTAAACAATAACTGCTGATGCTGAGTAAATATCAACCGAACTATTCTTCTTAAATCATTAGGACATAAAACCTGAGTATTAAAAAGATAATCTAACATTTGCTTAACAGGTTCACTTTTTACTCTAAACTGACTAACCGTAGAACGTAGCTGAGTTAACAGCTTCTAATCTAAGGGAGTATATTCTGCTATATTATGCGTAAGGTTCTCCTGTGCATCATACTGTGGTGTGTATGTAACTGGACATGCAAGACTAGAAGCTATTTCTACTGCTTCACCATCTCCCATTTGCATTACTTCTTTCGCCAAAGCAGCCCAAGCTTCCCTCCTCTGTTTAGCCATCTCCCCCCATGGATCACGGTGTGCCCCTGGGATGGGATCTGGCCCTTTAAGGGTGCTATGCTGCTGGCGCTTCGGTGCAGACACCGAGCTTTCGCGCGGGGGGGGGGCAGTGAAGCAGGGGCTGGCTCGCGCGGGGGAAGCGGCCCCTCCTCCCCCGCTGGAGCTGACAGTGAAACCGGAGCCGGCTCGAGCGGAGCCAGCCTGCGGGGGGCAATCAGCCCCCCCGCTGGAGCCGGCTCGGGTGGAGGAATGGGCCCTTCCCCCGCCGAAGCTGTAACCGGAGCCGGCTCACTGAGGGGTAGCGGCGGAGGCAAGGCTGGCGGCGGAGGCAAAGCTGGCTTGCCCCTACCCCCACCATCCAACTCACCCTCCCCCTCTGACAGGAAAGGTGCAGACGGTTCCACTGCGCCTATAGAGAAATCCTCCACACCACTTTGCTGGGGACTCTTAGGCATAAGTACCTTAGTTACAGAAGGTGCCAGGGGATCATCTTCACGACCATACCCTATATTCCTCTTATGAGCTTCTGTTGCCCTTTCTGCTGCCTTTCTCTCAGAGACCTGCTGAAGTAACGTGTTATACACCACCCGCCATAACTTCCCGAATTTCTTTGCTGACTTATCATCGTCTAGTACTGTATCCCACAATATTTCCCCAAACTTTCTCCACTCTGATAACTCATGAACTGTATGAGGATTAGAAAAGATACCCTTAGCATGGCTATAAGCTAATAACTCTGGTAACTCCTTTTTTAAATCTATCCCTTTTATCCCACGCCGCTCTAAATAGGCGGTAAATAAATCATATGTCACTTGCCTATCCATACTTATTAATCAGCGCGCGCTGTTGCAGCTCTCCAGGCTCCTGCGACACGTATTGGCTTAAGTCACCGTTGTGAACTTTAAGGGTGCTTCAAATTCCGGCACCGTCCCAGCTGCAAGGACCCAAACTCAACTTCCTCGACCGTGGCGTAATCCCTTTTTCTTTTAATCCGAGAAAAAGGGCAGAGATTCGGTTATGCCCGCATTCTCCACAATTTGTCGACGGAAGGAGACCCGGACATCAATTTGATCATCACAAGCTCAATTTTATTGATCAGTACAGCGAGTTAAATACAGTTAATAATGAGCTTCATACATATTGCAAAAGTTGAGCTCAGGATTGGTCAGCTTACATATCAGCACCTACACCTACTTCTACATTCCTATAGTTCTACTTTTGATACTTTCTACATATTCTTAGAATATATTCAAGACTAATCTCAACTCCCTATCCTCATGTTGCAGCAAAGTCGCTGCTGACTCTTCCTTTTAGCTTGCTGACTGCTGACTTTTCTCCTTCAGCTTAACCAGTAGCATTATATCAGTGTAGCCTTTCTCAGCTAACCAATTATTAATAATGCTCTCCACATTGGACCCTCAAAGTGGTTAAGGACCCCCTAGTACCGCGGTTCCAGACTCCCGTGAGGGGGTCAGCCGAGGACGGGGGAAGCGAGTGGGATTGGTGGTTGAGGCGCCTCCTAAGGGGCATAAAGGGCCCCCGCTCCAGGCATGAGGAGGAAAAAGTGTGTAAATGGCACGCAACCCAAAAGTTCTGATACAGGAGCCCTAACCTTAAGTTAGGCAATTCAGAAAATCAGACAGTTTTTGTTTTTAAGTCCTGATGCAAGAGGCCAGGAACGAGTCGTGGTGAAGGAGGCTGGGGTCTCAAGTTTTTGAAGTCCTGATACATAAGCCTTAACTGGGGGAAGTCAGAGAAACTAAAACTCAGACAGTTTTTTAAAGTCCTGAAGAAAGGGGTCAGGCAAATCTGAGTTTTGGTGGAGAGGCTGGGGCTCCTCAAATAGTATTTTTCTTGAGTTAATTATCAGTGCATTTCTCTTCGAGGAGAGGCATCTTTGTGATTTTTTTTCTGTTGAGACCTAAAGAAATGGGAAGATGTAATAGTAAGAAGAGAGGCAAGAGACTGAGGAATATATCCACCCATAGTCCCTTAGGCGAACTGCTAGAGATGGGATTCTATAGAGGCCATGGAGGCACTGGATAAGGTTAAGATGATTCACTACTGTGTAGGAGTCTGGCCAGAGTTAGATGTGCAAGGAGGATGGCCATGGTGTGGGACAAAGGACAAGTGGATGTGTCAACAACTGAGTCACTATCTGACAGCCTGAGGAGATACTGATCCCGAGCAACTATTATGTGCTGCTTGTTGGTTAAAGAGTGCTATCGGGGATGAAGGTGTGCGAATTTGTAAGGTGCAGAGGAAGAAAGAGGGGAATGAAGGAGGGGATGCTAGAATTAGAGAGAGTATAAAAGGTGGGACCCCCTGGACTATTTGCCTCCGGATGCCCCTCCACCTCATCATCCTCTTCCTCGGGCACCTCAAATAGCAGATCTGGCTTTTCCCCCGGCTGCCACCCCATTACTGCCCCATCTAATTCCTTTTTCTACCTCTTTGGCTTCCTCTATTGTAGACCCGGTATCTCCCCTGGTGGCCACTCCCTCACCACCCCCTTTGACTCCTCCAGTTGTTTCTGCACCATCACGAGTGCCTACTCCACCTGTTGCACTCTCCACCCCTTCTCCAGCTCCACTAAACATGCACTCAGGTCTTCTCCCCCTCCTACTGCTGTCTCTTTACCTCCTCCTAATTGGGACATAAATGCCTCCTTACCTGGTAAACTCTTATCACCAGATACAGCTGTTGACCTACAGCAAGTCCAGGGTAATGCTAATATCCTTAAAATGAGTAATTTTGTGTCTGAGGATGGGCCATACTGCGGTATCCGATCCAGGACCTCCAAGATAGAGGGACTTTTTCCCCTCAGAGAAGTTCCTATGGGAGGTGTAGTGGGATGTGTTGGCTTTGTGAACGCTCCTCTAACCGCTTCTGAGGTGAGAGGATTCAAGAAAGAGTTAGGGCATTTAGTTGAGGACCCTGTGGGCATGGCCAACCAAGTGGATCAATTCTTAGGTCCAAATATCAACATTTGTGGGAGATTAATTCTATTTTGAATACATTATTTTCCCCAGAAGAGGTCTGGATTATTAGAGCCGCTAGCATAAGAATTTGGGAGAAAGATAACCATCCGGGACCCCATGTGCCATCAAGTGAACAGAAATTACGAGTAATGGATCCCAATTGGAACCCTAATCAGGAGGAAGGAAGGAAGGCCATGATGGAAGATAGATCTTTGATAACTTGGGGTATCAGAGAGTCAGTTCCCAAAGGAACTAATAGCAAATTGGCATTCGAGGGTGCACAAGAGAAGGATGAAACTCCTGCTACTTGGCTTAATCGCCTAAAGCTGAACTCCCAGCTGTACTCCAAAATAGACCCAGACACCACAGAAGGTCAAGTGCTACTTGGTCCAATTTGTTACCAAAATCTTGGCCTGATATACAGTGAAAACTGGAAAAGATTGAAGATTGGCAAGAGAAGGACATTAATGAGTTATTGCGAGAAGCATTGAAGGTGTATTTAAGGTGAGAAGAAAGAGCAAAGTCCAAGGCTCGGACCATGGCTGCTGTAGCTGGAGAAAGTGTGGGGGCAAGCAACTCTATCCCACAATCCAAGGTAAAAAAAGAGTGGGCGGGTCCAATACCAGGAGGAGGTAAGGACAGGCCAGTACTGCCAGGTACAAGAGGAATGGAAAGACCTCAAATCCCTTTGAGTGAAAGGCGCTGCTATTATTGCTGAGAGACCAGAAACATTAGGAGGGTTTGTAAAAAGCTCAGTATCCATGAGGCAATAGCCAAGGAACAAGAAGCCTTAGAGAAGATTCTTAGAGGTGACGATTAAGTGTGTCAAGGGCTTTACATTTTAAGAGACCCAATGCAACATCTAGAGGAGCCCTTGGTAAACTTTGAGGTGAGACCCCTAAATGAAGAATTTGAAGTTTTGGTGGATACAGGAGCAGATAAGTGCTGTCTCAATAAAGTACCAGAAGGTATGGAAAAATGCCCAAGAGCTTTTGGGATTGGACAACACAGCTGGGTGGAGGAATATCCAATAGCATGGGGAACTGGCCAGTAACACTTAAACTTGTAATAGGTGATGTGAAAGTAAAAGGTACCTTGTTGTTGTCTTGTGTGTGTGAGTGAGTCACACACAAAGTCAGCCTCAACTTCCCAGGCAGGTGGGAAGGGGGAGGCAGAGGAAAGAGGAGAGTGTGACCTGCACACCAGGCTATTGTCCCCCGGGCAGATGGGAGATTTGTCTGAAGGGTGTGACTTGCACACCAGGCTATTATCCCTGGGCAGATGGGGGCTTTGGCCGAAGGGTGTTTGTGTGACCTTACAAACCAGGCAATTATTCCATGGGCAGGTAGGGGCTTTGGCTGAGGGCTGTGTGTGACCTGCACACCAGGCTATTGTCCCTGGGCAGGTGAGGGGGCCATAGCTGAAGACCATGAGTGACATGCAGACAGCCTCACAGGTAAACGGGCACCAGAGGCAGCATTGTCAGGGCCCTTCCAGGATGCCTGGAGATACTGAGACCTGGAGGCCAACCCCAAAGCGAGGGGGGCCACAGGGACCTGTGATTTTCAGGCAATAAGGATCCATTTTGTGTCTTGAGGGTGTGAAGAAATGTGTGAAGGTGAATGAGAAATAAAAGTGAGTGAATGTAGATGAACGAAAGTATGGGTTATGTGGATTGGGCATTTTAAGCTTTACCACATCTCCTTAGAGGGAAGTGTATTGTGTTGAAAAGTACAATGGGAAATTGGTTTGTTTTGGGTGTAAGTGGTTGAAAGAAAAGTGATATTTAAGCTGTTAGGGCAAGTGAGAAACAGAGGCAAGAGATGAATAGATAAGATCTTGAAATAGGAATGAAAAAAAGTAAGTTGGATACAGGGAAAGGAGGAATAAATGCATACTAGAGGAGATACCCTCAAGATAGCCCTTTAGGAGTTAAGTTAGCTAACAGAAATACAACTTCTTGCAAAATACAGAATATGCAGAAATTGATGAGAGAAACATGCAAACTATGGATAAAGGGAAATTAACCAATTATACATAACATTAACCCATGAGACTGAGTTTTGATAAAATCATAGAATAGTAGACCATTAATGCCTAAATTTGAAAGCCCCTTTCAGGTACTCCTCATTGCTAATTCAGCTGTGCGGACCAGAGGAAAGGGTTGGACCCACATGACGAGAATAAAAGGACCACTTTTATTGGACCAGGATTCAACATCACTTTCTCCCTCTGGCATTGGACCACACTACTCTCACCCCCTCAGGACAGGATTCAACCGCATCACGAGTTAATTCACCTGAGTATACCATTATACAAGGACCAAAAGACTTAAAATTGACTCTCAAAAGGAAGAGCCAGAAAAACTGATGAACTGAATAGGAAAAGAGTTTGGTATCAGAACCATAACATATCTTAAAGTGTTTTAAGACATTTCTCTGTTTAAAAGACATTTGTAAAAAGGTTAAAGATTGTTAATAAGTAATTCTGCTTAAGCTTCCCCAATTTAGTGCCAAGGACTCCAGGTTGATCTTCTACAGAGTACTCCCCTAAGAGAAGCAAAATTAATAAAGAGAGACCAAGAGAGGTTTAACCCCAGAAGCAGGTAAAAAGGACTCAAGGGCTTAAAGACTTCTTCTCAGTAAAGTTCCCCAAGAGGCATGGCCGGGTGGGCAGGCTGTGCAAGATGACCCATACCAGACCCTTGGGACAGGCAGTAATGATGGCTCTGATTGCTGGTGGTGCTCTGGGGAGCCCAGGAGAGCCGTGTAGTGAGTGCTACCAACCCATCTATGAGGAGGAAGAAGTGAGCTCCTGGTCCAGAGTCCACATCAATTCTAACCCTAATTGTGTTAGACCTCTCCCAATTGGTCTTTTGTCAAAGGATGAGAAAATTTGTTTGATGGCCCCGAAAACCACCGCTTTTAGGCGGCGACTCCTGGGAGAGTGCCCTGTAGGAGAAGCCTGGTTGTGCCTTAAATGTGATGCTGCTGAAGCAAGCCTGGTAGATCTGGTCAAAAAGGAAGAGATAGTAAAAGCAATAAGAGAACAAGACCATTTAGAGGTACACCAAGGTAAGAACCTATTCATAGATTCAATGGAAAGAATCAGCCACGAGCTGAATCTAACTAATTGTTGGGTTTGTGGAAGTACCCAGATGACTGAAATTTGGCCATGGGAAGGAATTGGCCTAAGGCCATTGGAGATCTTAAACTGGAGACAGAATAACCCAGAACTTTGTGTTACAGAGGTGAAAGGAAAAGAGCAATGGAATCTGAAAGCAAGAATAATAAGAGAAAAAGGTATTTTAAGAAAGGAGAAGAGGTACAGTACTCCAGTAAGAAGAATGGTTTGTAAAAGGTGTTTAGCAGTAAAGAACTCTGCTACCGGGTGGATCCCAAGAGATCCAAATAAATCTGGGTCTGTTGAGGAAAACTAAGGGAACAAGTGCATCTACCATGAAGTATATGAACTTTATGAGTGTACTGAAAAAGGGATAAACCCCTTTTGGGGAACGAAAGAAATTTCTAAATATTGGGAATGCCCAATGGGAACTAAGAACACATTTTGGGGGGCCCCTAAACACCTGTTTTGGATCAGTGGTGCTACAGCATACACTAAATTGCCGAGAGACTGGTCTGGCAGTTGCACCATTGGAATGATAAAAGCAGCTTTCTTTTTATTACCCAAAGAATCTGGATCAAGTTTAATAGTTCCTATATACAAGGATTTAAGAAAAACCAAACAAATAACATGGAGGGCAATTGAAATTAAGGAAATCCAGAATTGTAAGAGCCAGGCTTGGACCCCAAGAAAAATTATCGAGACTTATGGCCCAGCCGCCTGGGCTCAAGACGGGTCCTGGGGTTATCGGACCCTGATATCCATGTTAAACAGGATCATCAGGCTTCAGGCAGTATTAGAGATGAAGAGAGCAATCATTAGAAACACCTCAAACGAAATAAAAAACTAGCATATGTAAGTAACCAATAACGGACTCCTACACTTGATTCCAGTTGGTGGGATAACCTATGGACTTTCAAAAAAGATTGATGGAAAAAAGTAGCTTTCCTCACTGTGTGTGTATTTGGTGGATTGCTCTTTTTACTATGCTTACTTCCCTGCTTCAGTGAAATGATAATATCTGCCGTGCAGACCAACCTAAAGATCTCAAAAATTTTAACTTGAAGAAAGCAAGGAAAGTAACCAAGTGAAGTAACCACGATTACCAGAGTGCTCAAGAAATTCATAAGCAATACAAGTAAAGTAAAGAAACTTCATGTTATGAGTCAGAAAGTGCAAGTTGATGCAGGCTGAAGTTTAAGCCAAATCAAGGAAAAAGAGGGGGGACAGTTATGGGTAAAAAAGTTGCCCATTTTTTTAAAGGTTGCAGATTTGCAGGCTGGGCCAGTTGCTACCATGGGGGGAGTTCTAATTGTTCCTTGTTGGTTTGATGTTGTAATCACCTGTTAATAGTCAATAATAACTCCCTGTTGTTGAGAATTTCCCTTTTTGTCCGTACCACCCTGCCTGCAGCCAGGAGAATGGCATCCCCCCCCAACCCCATGGTTAAAGGAGGGGACATCGGAGTTGGCATGCAAATGACCTCAGAGCCAGAATGCAACAGGAGAGGACGCCCACCAAACCTGGCAAGGGACCCCTAAAAACAATGAGCCAACACAGAATTAAGAGATCGGGGTGATGTCTAGATGTGGGGAACAGAGTCCGGAGTCTGCTGAGAACTTTCTGCCTCTCGCCCTGGCCTGAGGAGGCCTCGACTGGAGGGATGGCCCTGAATGTCAGACTGAAAGAGAAGGGAATCCCTGGGGCTCTGGTGAGGACAGAACCCCCAACTCTGCCCACAGACCAGTGGACAAAGCTGCACTCTTACTCCTCCTCCTCCATGTTACTCCTGGGATCAGCAGTGGCGTCACCGCAGACCTGTCGGTTCTCCCCACCTGAGCTGATCCCTTTTAATAAAGGCATCAAAAAGGAGAAAGGTCTCCTGCCCTATTTACTTCAGGCCCAACCTCTGCAGGTGATGATAACAGTGACAGGAATCTGAGAAGAATTTATTAATGTATCAGTAGGAATAATGAATAATGTCTAAATTCAGGAATGTGTTTGTAGCCCAACGGTGGAACCAGATCTGGAGAACAATGGGTTAAGTTAGGGGTGAGTTCTTTGGCCAAGTGCTAAAATTCTTTTATAACCATTATTAAACATTTACAATTTTCAAAGAGTGAACTTTGTTTTCCACACCTGGCTGTGGTTTGGGGGCCCCCCCGCTGCTGAGCACTGACCCCGACTCAGGTGTCACTGGAACCCCCAAAAACCGCAGCCACCACCAGCCCTTGTTGGGGGTTGGGTTTTTTCTGTTCTTTCCTTGTTTCTTGTGGATTTTTTCCCATGGAGTGTCTGAGAGGCGCTGATGGCTGAGTGCTTGAGAAGGCGGGGAGGGCCCCCAAACCACAGCCAGGTGTGAAAAACAAAAGTTCACTCTTTGAAAATTGTAAATGTTTAATAACGGTTATAAACATTTACAAAAACACCTCTGGTTTTTGGGAGTTTCTCTGGGAGGGGCCACAGAGATAGCGGGAGAATGGGGGGCAGGGGTTGGGGGCAGCCTCTCTCAGACGCTCTTTGGCATCGGAGGAGGGCGGCCAGGCTGTCCCTGCAGACAGAATTCACTGGCACGGCTGGAGCTCAGCCCTGAGGGACCGACCACCGTCTGCTCATGTGCCCCGGGAATCCTGAACTTCTTGTGCCCTGGGAATCCTGAACTTCTTGTGCCCCAGGAATCCTGAACCTTTTGTGCCCCTGGAATCCTGAATTTCCTGTGCCTTGTGTTATAAATGATCAAATCATAGCCAAATTTATAGAAAAATTTAACAAAGATTTATTAGATCTGTAGCAAAAAAAAATAGAATTTCGAAAGACCACCACAGCCAAGACAGCGTCAACCCTGGGTGTCGGCACTGGGTGAACCAGGGGTCCAACTGACAAAGTGACAGTGTTTCTCCAGGGGTTCACCCCGAATGCTTCAAACAGCCAGCTTATATCCTGTTCATTCTACCTGAGGCAGGGATGACCGAATGTTCCTTTGTGTCTCTTCACATGTAGAACTGGGGCCATACATGTGCAGGAATAGACAAAGGTAAGTCCAGGTGTCCAGACGGATGTCTGAGCACTTTGGAAGAGTCTGTATTCGCATGTAGCAGATTGGCACCAATACTTGAGTATGGTAGATGCAATCTCCCAGGTGCAGGTCCTCGTGAGTGATTCAGGCATTCCAAGGAAGTCAGCACTCATGGTCCAAAGGTTTCATTCATAGGTTAATAGACTCGATATTATCTTAACCTTGTCCGGGAACTACTTGAATAAACACAAGACTCTGCTCCCAGCCAGGGGGGTCAAAGACATACCTTAAATTCTACAATATTTTATACATATATAGCATGAATTACCTCTACCACATACTACAATCCCTCCCCATTTATTTCACCAATTTAATTCATGCTCACAAAAAAATTTTTAATTACCTACATCTACCCACCACCAGTAAGAGTTCCTCACCAACAGAGTACTCCTTTACGCTATTCGGAACTCCCCTGGTGGGATGTCCTGATACACCACATTATTCATTTTTACAGTTGTCTGATTTTCGAGCTTTGCCAATGCCTCAGCAGCATTGCTGGCATACTTTCTTTCTCCCAACCGCATGACCTTAGATGCATTGCCTCTGGAAGCTCCTTCCGAATCCACGGGAACTATTGCGATCTGCATTCCCTGGACCATGAAGTGGATCAGTCTGATAAAGCATGGGATCAGACAAGGGAGGAATAGGATTCCGGCTACTGAACAGAGCACGAGAAACATCACTTTGTTCTACCATGCCCCATCAAATAATTTGTCCCACCATGAAGCTTGTAAAATTGATTTCCAGTTTTGGACTGGGACATGGGCCACCTTTTTGATCTCAGCCACTAGACCTCTTATGGTTTCCCCATAATCATCGATCTCGATACAAGATTCTGACTCATTGAACTTTCCACACACCCCCCTCTACTCGGCCAGCAGATAGTCTAGAGCTATTAGATTCTGGTACACAAAGGCCCGTACCTGCGTGTGCTGCCAACTCAGTAAATCCAGGGCTTTGGAGGTGTGATTTGAAACTATTTCCATCATTGCCTGCAGCCTAATCAGTCTGTTCGGTAGGTAGATCAGAGTCCTATACCAGTAGCTTCCATCCTGGGCCCATGTGGCCTGCCCATAATAATCAATCATTCGTGCCGCTGGCCACTCTTCCTCCCCCCAGGTTTGTTTATGGCTTATGACCGGTATTATCTTTTTCAGACTCCTCCTCTCCCTTCTCAGGGCCTCATACAACCGAGCCCTCAGCAGATTACTTTTTGTCATTGGGAGAGTAAAGAAAACTGATCGGATCATACCTAAGGTGCATGATCCCTTCCACCTGGAGGGTAACTCACTGTATGCCTTTTTACCACATACCCAGTAAATTCCATCAGGGGCTTTCCACTTTATGTTTATCTTTCCTGGGTCTCCCCAGTACTCTCTCATACCTTCCAAGGATTGGAAAGTGTTGGCTCCTGGATTTTTGACCCAGCACAATCCTATGCTTTTGTCCCATTCACAAGCTGTTTCGTTCTTCTGGCTCCAATACCCCAAGGGAGGGGCTGGGTGCCAGACCTTGCTTTTTGTGTCTGAGTTCACCATCAGGGTAGATGCACACAGAGTGTACCCCACCATTTCGGTGTATTCTCTTCCCTCCCAACTGACAGATTGTACCGATTACCTTTTGATCCAGAATCCATCCCTCGGGCCTCTGCACCAATTTTGAGACCCTCGTATTGTCCCATTTTAAGAGCTGTTCTGGAGCCAAGCCTTCCCCTTTCCAGGGCCATTTCTCTGCAGATTTTCGCCCTCCACAAATCCAACAATTCGACAAACCAAATACTGTTGCAATTTCTTGCATCAAATCAATGAACAAGTTCCTATCTGGGGAAGGCAATTCCCCGTCAGTGTACTGTTTCTCTAGTATTTCATACTGCTTACCCAATGTTTTCAATCTTTCTTGTTCAACTCTCTGTTTCCTCAAATCTGACTCCCTCTGTTTCAGTTCCTGAGTTATCTCCTTCATTCTTCCCTCAGGATCCTCATTATTTTTATTTTTCGCAAAGCAAACAACCCTATCATGTTGGAGGCACACCCTGTCATCATTTGCTGGTGCCAGGTCCAATATGAGCGGGTCCTTGTTCAGGGTAAATTTACTGTCAAATTTCGTATTCTTCGCCATCCAGTACATTTTCCCATTCATCATGCATATTTCCAGCCTTGCATTGTCATAGCCCAATGGATTCACCTGGTGGTATGCAATAAAGACTGATTCTGTCTTCCCTCAACTCACATGGTTCAGTTACATTGGTTACAAATGGGGATTGACATTGGTTCCATGCTTCATTTTCTCATTTGGTGCTTGTTATCATTTGACTGCCCATGTCCTGTCCTCAGCTCGGGATTGATACTCCAAGTCCCGATTTCCAATTCACATAATTTAACCCGGGTGCCGTTCTTCCAACAGTACCTGCCAGTTCTCCTGAGACATTCCTTTGGGGCCTGGTATGCTGAGTGTCCCTCGTCCCTGGCGACCGGGACTATTTGAGTGCACTTTTTGCACTCGTCCGCGGAGCTGTAACTTCCACTTTTCCTCGGGACCTCAGTGTTCAGACTCTGCATCCTTCACATGGCTAGGCCAATCAAAATTCCCACCAGGCATGCTCCTCTGCCTTTGCCTCCGCCCCCTGGGGTGCCACCACCGGCAAGGAAGACCATCTTTGCAGCAGGAGAATTCTTCAGGGAAGAAGTTCTCGGACCTAGCCGCATGCCTTGTCTTAAAGGCGCCCCACCGCGACACTCTGATTGCATCAGAACTGCACGGGACCCTGATGGATTTCCGGCACTCCACATCCAAGATTTCTGCCTGAGATCTAGGCTTTCCATGCACGCCGTTTTGAAAGACTCGAAACCACTCCTCAGAGTCTAATTCAATGATTCCCAAATTGGTGGCCAAGGTCAGGATACGGTCAGTCAATTCAAGCTCCTCCTCCAAACACTGAGTACACAGTCCTTTTGGCCTCTGCCCCCTTCTACAATTAATGACAAAAACTCCTTGACAATATTCACACTTAAAGTGCACAAGCGGATAACATGCACCATCTGACAGTATACAACTTATCTGCTCACCGTCAGTCATTTATGAGGACGCTGGAGTTTGATCCTCAGGTCGCCAGGGGAAGAAGTAATCTTCCACTTGGATTCTTCCTCCTGTTGTTCGACCTTTTTCACTCTAGATGAGTGCATCCAGCCTTTCTCTGCTGTCTGAATGGCCGTGTCTGTTGTTAGGAGCACAAGAAAAGGGCCTTCCCATCGAGGGGAGAGTGGCGCCTCTTTTCACACTTTGACAAACACCTTGTCCCCAGGTTGGATCCTGTGAATAGCAAACCCCAGAGGAACACTCTGTGCCACTATTCCCTGCTTCCAAAGTTCCTGTAAATTCCTGTTGATTGCAACCACATATGGTTGAATCTGACCATCCTCAAACTTGGGGTGTCCCACTGGCATTCCATGTCTATGTGGCATCCCATATAACATTTCAAATGGTGGGACCCCCGTCTCTGAGTGAGGCATGGTTTGGATATTAAGCAGTGCCAAAGGCAGACACTTCAGCCAGGACATTTTGTTTCCAAAATCAATTTAGATCATTGTGTTCTTAAAGTTTGATTCATTCTTTTCACCTGTCCTGAACTCTGGGGGTGCCACGGAGTGTGGTACTCCCACCGGATGCCCAGTGCATCAGCCATCTGCTTAATATCCTTTGATGTGAAATGAGTTCCCTGATCCGAATCAAAATGCAGTTCACTACCCCATATCAGGGTACAATTTCCTCTAACGATTTCCTGGCCTCAGTTTGAGCTGTTGCGCTTGAGCTGGGGAAGGCTTCCACCCAATGAGTCAATTTATCTACAATCACCAAAACAAATTTGAACCTTCCCACCTCAGGTAATTCTGTAAAATCAACCTGAATTCTTTCAAATGGCCAGTACGCAATGGGACGACTCCCCAGGGCAGCCTTTCTGGCCCTTGATTTGTTTACCTCTTGGCAAATCAAACACCATTATACCTCTTGTCTTGCCAATTCATAAATTCCCTTGCACCCAAAAAATTTCAGAAATTGCTCTGCCGAGGCTTGTGCCTCACACTGCGTTTTCTGGTGCAATTTCCGCAAAATCTGGTAAAACCTCTGGAAACCAACTCCCTCCCACTGGGTAGCTTCCACTTACCTTCCTTCAAGTTTGCTCCAATATCTTCATAACATTCGATCTCTTTTTGGGAGAGCTGAGGGGGATCATCAGGGGTCTCTACCCCTTCAATTTCCAGGGTACTTACCACCATCAACGCTGCGGTTTTGGCCTCCTGGTCTGCCACGTTGTTTCACCGGGTCCGGAACTGAATCCCTGTCTGATGTCCCTTTACATGGACCACCGCAATTTCCTCTGGCCACCTTAGAGCTCCTAAGATTTGCTGGATCAATTCCCTGTGCATCAGTCCATTTCCTCTTGTGTTGATAAGTCCCCTTTCTTCCCAAATTTTCCCAAACGTGTGAACCACCCCAAAGGCATACCTTGAATCTGTGAAAATCATCCCCTTTTTCCCTTTCAGTCCCTTCAATGCCCCTAAAACTGCATAAAGTTTACATGCTTGTGCAGACCAGCTCGTATTCAGGCGACCTGCTTCTATCACCTTTCCTATTTTCCCATCCATGACTGTGTAGCCCAATTTTCTTTTCCCTTCTACTACCCTGCTAGAGCCATCCACAAACCATTTCTCTCCCTCGTCCAATTCTTCTTCCTCCAAATCTTCCCTAATTTTGGTCTGCAATTTGACTACCTCCACGCAGTTGTGAACCAGCCTTTCCGCAGCCTCCCCAAACAGGAACCGTTCCGGGTTCTGTGCAGTTGCTGTTCGCAACTCCAAGTCCTGTGAGTGAATCAAAATGGCTTTGTATTTTAACAATCTTGTGTCAGTGACCCACTTATCCGCGATCTGCTGCAGTATGCCCAGCATGTTTTGTGGTGCAAACACCACCAGAGGTGCCCCGAAGGTCATCAATTTCGCCTCCTCCACCAGCAAAGCCCTCGCCACAATCGCTTGCAAGTATGTGGGCCAACCCCTGCTGACCCGGTCCAAAAGCTGAGACAAGTAACCCACAGGTTTCCTGACCCCTGCCCAGTCTTGCGTTAACACCCCGTGTGCCATGTGATTGCTACCGTCCACAAACAACTGAAAGGGTTTACTCACATCAGGGAAGCTCAGCACTGGTGCTGCTGTGAGAGCTTCTTTGATGCCCCTGAATTCTTCATCATCTTTTTGTGTCCATTTGATACGATCTGTGGTGAGTTTCTCATAAAGAAATTTCACCTTTTCACTGTAACTCTCAATCCACTGCCTGCAATATCCCAACAACCCCAAAAGCTGACAGACCTCTCTTTTTGTCTGTGGAGATGGCAAAGCAATACTTCCTGCCACCCTTTCTGGGTGGTTTCTTTTTGCCCTTGGTTAGCCAATGTCCTAAGTACCTGACCTCAGGCTCTGTAAACTACAACTTTGACTTTGAAACTTTCAACCCCCTTTCCTCCAAAAAGTTCAAAAGCACGATCGTGCTTGCCCTTACCTCCCCCTCCCCCTGGCCTGCGACCAACAAATCATCCACATACTGTAGAAGCTTTGTCCCTCCGGTTGGTACAAAATGGCTTAAAACCTGTTTCAGTGCCTGTCCAAATAGGTTTGGAGACTCCACAAAGCCCTGAGGCAATGAAGTCCACCTGAGCTGCTGCTTTCTGTTCGTCTCCAGGTCTTCCCTCTGAAATGCAAAATAATCGTGACTGTCCTCGGTGAGAGGGCAGGTCCAGAAAGCGTCCTTTAAGTCAATTACACTGTACCAAATGTCCTTGGGAGAGAGATTATTCAGCAATGTGTAAGGCGAAATGGTGGGGAACAAGGTCTTAGTCCTCTGGTTCACAGCCCGTAAATCTTGCACCAGCCTAAAGGTGCCATCAGGTTTCCTCACTTCCAGACTGGGGGTGTTGTTCCTTGACATACAAGGCTCCAGTGTTCCTTTCTTTATTAATTCATCAATCACTGGTTTCAAATCTCTCCTCCCTTCCATGGAGAGGGGATATTGTTTGATCCTTCTGGTCTTTCGATTTCAACCCGGATGGGTTCCATGTCCAGTCTCCCAGCCTCCCCTGGAACATACTACACCCTCGGGTCTATCTCCTCTTGGTCTGGAGCAGTGAAGCTATAAAGCCTCGCTTTGAGTTGTGCTTTTTCCACAGATAACCCCACTCCCAGAGCAACCATCATGTCCCGCCCCAGCAGGTTGAAGTCTGCTCCTGTTGCTAATAATATATTACCCCTGTGTTTTCTATTTCCCATGCTCATTTCTACATTTTTTATGACTGGAACCTCATTGGATCCCCCTTTGCCCCAGATACTATCATAGAGTCATCACTTAGAGTGTTGTGGTGTGCTGTAATGTCCCATTTTGGCCTTCCAGGTCATTTCCCCAAGTGTGCCTATACCTCTCTCCCTTCCCCCTTGCCCCCATGCTGAGTGAGTCCTGTCAATCAGAATTAACATTCCAGCAAGGCGTCATGTGGTTGGTCAAGTTCAAAGGATGCCCCTATGCCCAGAGGTCATTGGCCTGTCTGGGTGTCACCTTCCCCTGAGACCCTGCCCCTCTCACCTGGTTGATGGCTCACCTGTACCTCCCCTCCCCCTGTCCCTGAGCTTAAAAAGGTGATCAGAGCATGCGGTCGTGGTTCTGTTGGAGCAGTTGCCCACGTTCAGACCTCTGTAACCATGGAATAAACCTCTGGACATTAAACCCTCCAGCAGAATCCTCTCCTTTTTCTCTTCACCATCGGTTGAAGCCATTCGTCCTGAGGTAAACGGGGTTCCTAACAAGCCTGGACTTGTTCAGTGCCCAGCTGCAACCACCAGCAAGCCAAGGTATCTCTGGGGTGATACACCGCAGTTGTTGCCTTTGGCCCAGCAGCGAGGGTCAGACCGGCCCAGGCACAATCTAACTGGTAATATTGGGAGCCTTCTTTCCAATATTTGGCGTCCCTGGGTGGGCAAAGCGACTCTGCAGCCCGAGACGGACCTGCAGCACCTCGAAGAACCTTCTAGCAGCTGTGCATCCAGCTGAAAGGGGCTTTGGTTGCATCGCCCTCAGCTAGAGACTTTGGGAATATTCCCAGAAGAAGTTTCGTGGACTGTTCGGCGCCTCTGGAAAGCCCAGCTCCTTCCTGGTGAGCAGATTTTCCAGATGGAGGACAGGGGAGCCTCTCTCGCCCACAGAGAGGTCCTGTTCCGGTGAAGAGACCTGCCTGTACCCAGCCAGCTACAGCTTCCATTTCGGGTGAGTATCTCTGCTCTCAGTAGGGCAGGAGCTCAAAAACAGACTCTGCCGTGAGTTCTGTTCCTTTTTGCATTTGCATTTTTGGCTGCGCAGCCCCACAGACGGGAATTTATTGCGTTCTAGCTATTAGCTTTCTGCTGCATGTGTTACTCTCTTTTGAAATTCGCGCCGGAGTGGGGGAGCACTCTGCCCTTCCTCTCGGCTCTGCAGGCTCGGGCTCTCCACGTGGTCGGGGGATCCCTCTCTCTTTCTCTCTCTCTGTGGGGGAAGGTGGGGTTCTCTGCACACGCGGCGCGGGGGGCCCCGGTTTCGGCTTGCCACATGGCGTAGCTGCTCTCTCTGCTCCGCGGGGGGGCTGCATTCCACGGCGGGGGAGGCTTTGTTTCCACCTCGGCTCGGCAGGGCGTGTGCCCTGCTGCTACTGCCCAGGAATTTTAAAAGCCGTATATACAGCTGCATTGTGAAGCTTTTGTCGGCTCGTTATCGCTTTCCATCTGTGGTTTTTTTAGAAATCGGTAGCTGATTTTAGCTTTGTTTTTGGTCAGGCGGGATTTAGTACTTTGCTTTTTTACATCTAACATGGGTTTGAAACTCAGCATTGTACAAAAAGGAGTGTTTTATAATATTGTTAGCATTTTAGACAGTGGTAATGTGAAGTTCTCAAAGGGAAAATTGAAACAGTTTGTAAGATGGCTTTTCCTCCACTTCCCACAAATCTCCCCTGAAGAAATCCACAATATTCAATTCTGGGATAAAGTTGGGAATGAATTGATAACCTTAGGGCAATCTGGCAATGCACCCTCAGCTAAATTTGTGTTTTGGAGTTTACAAATTCGAACAGCATTGCTCAAACAAAAAGAAATGGAGAAAAAGCCAAATGTAAAGCCATGTACCTCTGCTCTCCCTGTTTCTCCCTCTCCTAGCTCTAAAACCCCTAAACCTCTTTCCCCAAAACTTAGTATTTTAAATAGATCAAACTCATTGGGAAGTCGACTCCTAGAGTCTGTTGAAATGCCTGAGTTGCCCTGTCCACAAGGCCCTGGCCAGGCTGCGTGGAACCTTTCCCAATCCCCTGTGTCCCCTCCTCTGAAACCCACAGCACGTGTCAGCTTTCCAGAGAGCAGTGATGTCCAAAATGGCCCCCAGTCCCTAGGGGGTCCACAAGATGGTGGATGCCACGTGGCATCTTCCCAAACCTGGTCTTCTTCTTCCCAAAATCCTCTTAAGCATCCCGAAACTCCAGCCCCATCCCCCTCTCCTCCTGTTACTCGTGACACCTTCCCCCCTCCCCCTCCCTTTCCTGCAATACCCTCAGCTCCACCCCTCTACTCCTCCCAGGGGGCATCTGCTGACGTGATGTCACCAGGTGTCTCCGCCTCCTGCCAGCCTCTTGACCCCGCCCCTTGTTCCCACAGTGTCCCCGCCCCCTGCCTGCCCCCTGACCCCGCCCCCTGTTCCCACGGTTTCCCCGCCCCTTGCTGGCCCCCTGTCCCCACCCCCTGTACCCATTGCGTCTCCGCCCCCTCCCCGGGTTCCCTCGGTGGGGACACACCCACTGCCATTCCCCAAACCTGTAGCTGTGATCCCAATGCTTCCAATTCAAGGGATACAGAGCAGGGAACAGCAGATTCAATGCATAGTCCCATGTTGTCACTGGCTCCTGTTACCTTTCAGCCTGCAGCTCAGAGGGGAGCAGCTCCAACTGCTAATTGGAGTTCTTTTGGACGACAATTGATTAAAGAGATCTGTAAATCTCATAAAGAATATGGTCCACACAGTCCATATTTCCGTGGCCTTTTAAATTCTGAACTGAGTAGGACTGTAGTGATTCCACATGATTTAAAACAGCTTTTTTCCTGTCTCATGACCTCCACGGAATTCAAATTATGGGAAATAGCATGGAAACAAATGCTGAATGATGCTCTCCCAGGCTTGCATGCTGATCCAATCACAGCCAAAGACAACAATGGTAACCCTATCACCATTGAGCACCTCTGTGGTGAGGGCCAATGGTCTTCTCCCTCAATCCAAGCTACTGCAATTCCTGCAGAAACACATAAGAAAGTAAAAGAAGCAGCTGAAAAAGCATTCTTTTCTCTACAACCTGAGGGGCCTCTTGAGCCCTATAGTAAAATTAAACAGCTACCATCAGAGCCTTTTTTGAAATTTGTAGAAAGGTTAACTAGAGCTATTGAAATACAAGTTAAAAAAGAGAATGCTAGGGAAGCAATTTTAGAGGAAATGGCATTTACAAATGCTAATGAACAGTGTCAAGCGGCAATCCTGAGCCTTCCTATAGAACCGCCTCCAACGTTAAAAGACATGCTCCTAGTCTGTAACAGGAAAGTGCCTCTGATGAGTGTGGCTGAAGATACCAGACCAAGGCTGCTGCCAAGACCACCTCAGCGTGTCACCGTTGCCAGCCCTGCGCCTTTTCCCTCAGCACAGCAGTACCCTGGGCAGCAGCGGAGACCAGCAATGGTTGAGCCCACAAAACCATGCCTGCTTTGTAACAACCTAGGGCACTGGAGTAACCAGTGCCCCCTGAAAAGGGAATTTGACGAATTTAGAAATGGCAGGGGAGGAGAACTACAAGCCCTCCCTGGGGGTCAACAACAACAAAAAAACTGAAAAGAAAGCGCCCGCCTGCCAGGCGCACAGACACAAAAAGAGCAGGCCAAGGGAATAAGGGTAGCAAAACAAATCAAGCGCGCAATAATATTAATGTTTGTGTAAGTGAAGCAGGTGCTTCAAAGACTGTGTATGATTTAAGTGATCCTGTGTTAACCACGTCTTCTGTCAATGAACCTTACAGGTTGCAGCTGACTGAGTCACTCCATCTGGAGGACACTGATTGGCATTTTGTGTCTGTAAATCCTGAACAGAAAGGTACTTGGAACCGGATTTGTTGTAAGTACATCGTCATTGGGGACACCAAACACACACCACAAGAGATCGAAATTGCTCCGGGAATGACAACATCAGATCCTGAGCAATTTGTTCTCAGCCTGCATTGTTTCCACCCACCCCTGTTTCTTCCCAAGGGACAAATTGTTGCACAAGCTATCCCTGTGCCATCTTTACCTGAAAATATCAAAAAACAAGGGCCCACAGTCGCCCAGGTCCAAGTTATTGGAAAAGACAAACCCAAATTATGGTGTAATGTCAGTGGGGGTGGGGAGTCTAAACGCATTGAGATGCTTGTAGACACAGGTGCAGACTGCACAGTGATTCCAGTACAAGACTGGCCTGCACATTGGCCTTTGCAAAATGCTGCTGGTCACCTTCAAGGTGTAGGAGGCCTGCAATTGGCAAGACAATCTAAAAGCATTATTCAATTTGAGGGACGAAATGGACAATTGGCAAATATCCGTCCATTTGTGTTGGATTATTCAGAACCTTTGTTAGGGAGAGATTTAATGGCCCAGTGGGGTGTCACAATTGATATTCCAGACTCTCCACAGCATATTTGTACAGCAGTCATTGAACAACAGCGCCCCACCCAAAAACTGAAGTGGATAACAGACAAACCAGTTCAGGTGAAACAGTGGCCGCTCAGTAAACAAAAAATAAAGGTGCTTGAAGAACTAGTGGAAGAGCAACTAAAAAAGGGCCACATTGTGGAGACCATGTCCCCATGGAACTCTCCAGTGTTTGTCATCCAAAAAGCTGACAAAAAGAGATGGCGGCTCCTCTGCGACCTCCGACAAATTAATAATGTAATTGAAGATATGGGTTCTCCCCAACCTGGCATGCCATCCCCAACAATGCTTCCCCAAGATTGGAAATTAGCTGTTATTGATATTAAAGATTGTTTTTTCCAAATCCCCTTGCACCCTGACGATGCACCGCGTTTTGCATTCTCAGTTCCTTCTATTAATATGGAATCCCCTATGAAAAGGTACCATTGGACCGTTCTTCCTCAGGGATTAAAGGTATCTCCAGCTATCTGCCAGTGGTATGTCTCTTCCCTGCTTTCCCCAGTACGTGCAGCCGCAGAGAAGGCCATTATCTATCATTATATGGATGATATCCTTGTGTGTGCCCCCAATGATGATTTACTCACACATGCGCTTGACCTAACGATCGATGCATTGATTGTTGCAGGGTTCGAGCTCCAGGAAAAGAAAATTCAAAAGATGCCACCTTGGAAGTATTTGGGCTTAGAAATTGGAAATAGGACCATTGTTCCTCAAAAATTAGAAATCAATCCAAAGATCAAGACCCTTGCGGATGTCCACAAGTTGTGTGGGTCTTTGAATTGTGTAAGACCATGGCTTGGTCTGACTAATGAAGACCTTGCCCCTCTTTTCAATTTATTGAAAGGGGGAGAAGACCCAGGTTCTCCTAGGTCTGTTACCCCAGAGGCACGGAAAGCTCTAGAAAAGGTTCAGATTGCAATGTCCACAAGACAGGCCAACCGATGTCAGCCTGACCTGCCATTCAAATTTATCATCCTAGGTAAGTTGCCACACCTCCATGGAATTATTTTCCAGTGGGAGGAAAAACAAACACCTAAGGCAAAGAACACACCAAAAAAGGACCGGGACCAGAGGGACCCTCTCTTGATCATAGAATGGGTTTTCCTCAGTCACAAAAGGTCCAAGAGACTGACAAAGCCTCAGGAGCTGGTAGCAGAACTGATCCGGAAAGCAAGGACCTGGATCAGGGAGTTAGCAGGATGTGATTTTAAGTGCATTCACATTCCAGTTAAGTTAAAATCAGGTCAAAATACTATGAAAATACTGGAACAATTGTTTCAAGAAAATGAAATGTTGCAGTTTGCTCTGGATTCCTACTCAGGACAAATTTCGGTAGCGCGGCCTGCTCACAAATTGTTCGAACAAGATGTTCAATTTACCTTAAAACTGAGAAGTGCTCTAAGTAGGAGACCTTTAAAAAGGGCTCTAACTGTCTTCACAGATGCATCCGGGAGGTCCCACAAGTCTGTTATGACTTGGAAAGATCCTCAAACCCAGCAGTGGGAGAGAGACATTGCTGAGGTGGAAGGTTCACCTCAGGTTGCTGAATTGGCTGCAGTTGTTAGGGCCTTTGAAAGGTTCTCAGAACCATTTAATCTGATTACAGACTCTGCATACGTGGCAGGAGTAGTATCCAGGGCAGATCAAGCAATACTGCAAGATGTGTCTAACATCACACTTTTCGAATTGCTCTCAAAACTGGTAAAGTTAGTCACTCACCGAGAGCAACCATTTTATGTGATGCATGTCAGGTCACACACTGACTTGCCAGGGTTTATCGCTGAAGGCAACAGAAGGGCAGATGCTCTTGCTGCACCTGCAGTGATGGCCACTCTCCCAAATGTTTTTGAACAGGCAAAAATCAGCCACCAGCTTTTCCACCAAAATGCGCCTGGCCTGGTTCGTCAGTTTAACATCACTCGAGAACAGGCCAAAGCGATTGTGGCCACGTGCCCAAATTGCCAACAACATGCACTCCCTACAGTGAGTACGGGAGCAAACCCAAGGGGACTGAACAGTTGTGAACTGTGGCAAACAGATGTAACACACATACAGTCTTTTGGACGGCAGAAATATGTTCATGTTAGTGTAGATACCTTTTCTGGAGCGGTCTATGCTTCTGCCCACACAGGAGAATCATCTATTGATTCTATTAAGCACCTCTTACAGGCTTTTTCTTTCATGGGCATCCCCAAGGAGCTGAAAACTGATAATGGGCCTGCTTACAAATCCAAGGAATTCGGGAGCTTCCTGCAGCAATGGGGAGTAGAGCACAAAACTGGCATCCCCTACTCCCCTACAGGTCAAGCCATTGTAGAAAGAACTCACCGTGATATTAAAAGGGTCCTGGACCAGCAACAACAGGTTCTGAAGGTGGAACCTCCCCACATCCGGTTATCCAGGGTGCTATTTACAATCAATTTTCTGAATTGTTCTTTTGACAGCCTGAACCCACCCATCCTACGTCACTTTGGGGGGAGCAATCATAGGTTAATGAAAGAAAAACCTCCGGTTTTAGTAAAGGACCCTGAGACTTGGAAAATGGTGGGACCCTACAAATTAGTTACTTGGGGACGTGGATATGCCTGTGTGTCCACCCCCTCTGGTTTAAGGTGGGTTCCTTCCAAATGGGTAAAGCCCTATGTTCCCAAGGTCTCAGAGAAATCTACAGAAGCACCCCAGGTTGCTCATGCTGCCTGGAGAAGAAAACGCCGCACGCGTTCTCTGGAGGAAATTCCATTTAAGCCTCCTATCTGGAATAGTTTATAATATATATTTGTTTCAAGTTTTTGTGCCAGTTTAGATCCCACTGTTCGTGTGTAGCCTCGAGACACCATGAGACCGAGCCTGCTTCTCGTCCTACTCGTGATCATCCCACCTGTGATCTCCTGCATAGTGCCTCAGCCCAAACCACATATGGACTTTCTTGACAAAGGCTCTCGGACATCAACAGAGAAACTGACAACTGGCTGAATGGACTGTTCAATGGCTGGGGACTCTCGGGCTGGTTGGGATTTATTCTGAAAACTGTGTTTTTAGTGCTGTTTATTTTAGTTATAGTTATTGTAGTTTTTAGCATTGTTTTTGGACTAATCAAACGCATGGTCCTCAAGTTAATATCAAGCTCATCTCCCCCTCCTGAGGTCTACCATTTGGAAGCCCTCAGTGCTCCAATGGATGACCTGGAAGCCTCAGTGGAAAACACTGACCCTCCTTTAGAGGAAGAACTGATTTACCAACCATGGTTTGACAATCATTCTGCACCACAAACACAGTCCTCTTCTTTTTAAACAAAACTAGGGGGATATGTTGTGGTGTGCTATAATTTTGGCCTTCCAGGTCACTTTCCCAGGTGTGCCTATACGTCTATCCCTTCCCCCTTGCCCCCATGCTGAGTGAGTCCTGTCAATCAGACTTAACATTCCAGCAAGGCGTCGTGTGGTTGGTCAAGTTCAAAGGATGCCCCTATGCCCAGAGGTCATTGGCCTTTCTGGGTGTCATCTTCCCCTGAGACCCTGCCCCTCTCACCTGGTTGATGGCTCACCTGTACCTCCCCTCCCCCTATCCCTGAGCTTAAAAGGGTGATCAGACCATGCGGCCGGGTTCTGTTGGAGCAGTTCCTCACGTTCAGACCTCTGTAACCATGGAATTAACCTCTAGACATTAAACCCTCCAGCAGAATCCATCTCCTTTTTCTCTTCACCATCGCCTGAAGTTCTCCTCCTGAGGTAAAACGAGGTTCCTTACAAGCCTGGACTTGTTCAGTGCCCAGCTGCTACCACCAGCAAGCCAAGGTATCTCTGGGGTGATACACCGCAGTTGCTGCCTTTGGCCCAGCAGCGAGGGTCAGACCGGCCCAGGCACAATCTAACTGGTAATATTGGGAGCCTTTTTTCCAATAGTCAGGCAATTATTGAGCGTGCCCATCGGACTTTCAAGGGCATGCTACAAAAACAAAAGGGGGGAACTACAGGGTTATCCCGAGGAAAAAACCAGCTAAAGCCATTTTTGTGCTTAATTACCTTAGAAAAATGGGAGATAGGAAGATCCACCTATTCTTGTGCATCATGCCCTCACACATAATCCAAGTGAGAAATTGCCTGACGGCATTCAGGTCATATTCAAAAATCCAGAAACAGGGGTGTGGGAAGGACCAGCTACAGTAAAATTAAGAAGAAGAGGTTCTGTGTGTTTACTTACAGATAAAGGCATTCATTGGATTCCAGCCAAGTGGGTGAAGCCCTATCTGAAACCATCGTCACCAACCCATGCTGTGCCCAGAGGCGGAGAATCGGCAAAAGCACCGATTCCAGACAGCCCTGAATCCGATTCTTCAACACCTGACAGCTGAACAACAGTGGGAATGTCTACCAAGTTTGCTGGAGTATGCTGAGAGAGTACTGGCAGCTCCACATAGGCTTCATACACATGGGTTAGATATACACAGACTTCTTTTACCTTCACTTCCATCACAAGTTGTAAATCACATAGAAAATCCTTGTTATCTGCTTGGTTGTGCATGTAAGCCATGGCTTAAGATTCATTGTATAAAGAGTAAGTTAAAAACTTGGCAACAAGTTCGTCAAGAACATAATTTGGCAGTGGTTTGAGGGAAAAAGCAAAAAATTTAGACCTATTAACCTGATATGCAATAACTGCTTTCACATACTAAACACTATTACCCCGAGAGTACCATTAGGTAAATTATTAGGGCGTAACTCAGGAGGATATCAGAGTTTTCACCAGGATGTATCTTTGATAGAAGTTTATGAGCAAACATTGTTACTGTGGGTGCAGTTTAACATTGCTTTAATTGCTGTAGTAAACCAAATTGTACTAGAGAGCAAGATAACAGCTACTGACTATGGAGTAGGAATAGCAATGCCACAAATCCATCACTTTAGAGATTCTGAGTGGGAGCGGGCTAAAGCAATTTGGGCAAAGCGCAGGTGTGATCGATCACAGCGACAACAATGGCAGCAGTCTGGCAAATATTGACAATGTTGCTCAGTGCAGGGATTAGGGAAACGCAGGGAGTATACAATATAGGGCAGCGAGCTAACACGTGGGTTACATGGGATAACAGAACAGGGCAAGAACCTTTCTGCTTATCACAGCTACACCTTCGGATCCATTTCACACCTGTTTGATTGGAATTCCCTTAGACCCAATGGAAGAATTTGGAAATTGGACCAGAGCTGAAATTTATGGCAACTTAAGTAAGGCCTGGTCAAATTGGTGCACTAATCAAGATGGGGTGATCACAGAAAACTTTTGTGAAAAATAAAAAATCCCTAGAAATCCTGTAGGAGCTCAGGCATTTATGATTGCTCAAGGTTTAAATACTACATGTCAGGAACCACAAGAAATGGATATTTTGGGTTCAGTGCCAGGAAATTATTATTTGTTCTGTGAGTACTACAAGGGTAAAGAACTGATTAGGGAAAAGTCAGGAAAACCAAGAGATGATAACACTTGGATGTCTCCTGTTTCTTCGTGGTATTACAGTACCACAACATAAAAGTACAGAGAGACAAAAAGCAGCCCATGTAGCTGCTGCAGTACAGGATGCGGTAAAACCACTGCTTTCTAAACTGCAAAAGAGCTGAAGGAAAGAACATTAAGTGCTTTGGAAGTAGTAAACTCAGGAATGTGTTTGTAGCCCAGCAGTGGAACCAGATCTGGAGAAGAATGGGTTAAGTTAGGGGTGAGTTCTTTGGCCAACTGCTAGACTACTTTTATAGCCCTTATTAAACATTTACAGTTTTCAAAGAGTGAGCTTTGTTTCTCACACCCGGTTGTGGTTTGGGGGCCCCCTCGCTGCTGAGCACTGACCCCTACCCAGGGGTCGCTGGAACCCCCAAAAACCGCAGCCGCCACCAGCCCTTGTTGGGGGTTGGGTTTTTTCTGTTCTTTCCTTGTTTCTTGTGCATTTTTTTCCCAAGGAGTTGCTGAGAGGCGCTGATGGCTGAGTGCTTGAGAAGGCGGGGATGGCCCCCAAACCATAGCCAGGTGTGAAAAACAAAGTTCACTCTTTGAAAATTGTAAATGTTTAATAACGGTTAGAAACATTTACAAAAACTCTTCTGGTTTTTGGGAGTTTCTCTGGGAGGGGGGCACAGAGATAGCGGGAGAATGGGGGGTAGGGGTTGGGGGCAGCCTCTCTCTGTCGCTCTTTGGCATCGGAGGAGGGCGGCCAGGCTGTCCCTGCAGAGAGAATTCACTGGCACCGCTGGAGCTCAGCCCTGAGGGACCGATCACCGTCCGCTCGTGTGCCTTGGGAATCCTCAAATTCGTTTGCCCTGGGAATCCTGAATTTCTTGTGCCCCTGGAATCATGAATTTATTGTGCCCTGGGAATCCTGAATTCTGTGCGTCCCGGGAATTTGGAACTTCATCTGCTCTGGAAATCCCTAATTTCCTGTGCCTTGGGAATGCTGAACTTTGTGTGTCCCGGGAATCCTGAAATTGTGTGCCCCAGGAATCCTGAATTTTATCTGCACCAGGAATCCTGAATTTTGTGGTGTTAAAAACGAGAGCAGGCTCTCAGTACTAAATTGATTTCAGCATTTATTATCAGAAAAAGAAAGGCCCAAAGCAAGGGGGCCCCGGGCCGAGCAGGAGCGTTCCTGTCGAGGATGCTGCAGCGCTGGCGCTGGGGCTGCTTCAGCAGCGATGGCCCCGATGGCCCCGATGGAGCAGCACAAATTCAGTCGGTCAGAACCCGTCTGCCATCCTTGGTCCCCTGAACCCCTCTGCCACCTCTCCCCTTCCTGCCACCCTCCTGTCCCCTCTGTCACCCCCGTGTCCCCCCATGCCGGGATTGTCGAACCTTGTGGGGCTCCATGGCCATTGGGGACACCTTGGGGACACTCTGGGGACACCTTGGGGACACTCTGGGGACACTCCATGTGACAAACACACCCAGGTGACAGTTGGGGACACACGGGAATGTGGCACGGAGTGATGGAGGAAGCAGGAAGAGGTGACGTCACTGTCCCCCTTGCCCCCCCACCTTTGATGCCTGAGCAGGGTCCCCAAATGTCCCCCGAATGTCCCCAAAGGGACCCCGATGTCCCCTGAGTGTCCCCACATGGCCCTGGTGTTGCCCAGATGTCCCCCACAAGGCTCAAGTGTCCCCCTGATGTCCAGCTGGGGACACCAGGGACTCACTGGGGTCCTGTTGGGGACCTTGGGGACACCCCCATAACCTTCACTGGGGATAACCCCGTGTCCTTCCCGTGGGGACACCGGGGCCAACCTGACGTCCCCTGTCCCATTTTGGGTCACCACGATGTCCCCAGTGTCCCCACAGTGTCCCCAACAGGACATCAGAGGACACTTGAGCCATGTTGGGGACCCTTAGGCGACATTGGGGTCCCATTGGGGACATCGGGGGGGACATTGGGGATTCTGACCTGGCCCCACGGCGGGCAGGGAAATGACATCACCTCTGCCTGCTTCCTCCACCTGGCCGCACCACATTCCTGCGTATCCCCAACTGTCACCTGGGTGTGTTTGTCACCTGGAGTGTCCGCGGAGTGTCCCTGGAGTGTCCCCAGAGTGTCCTCGGAGTGTCCCCAGCTGCCATGGTGCCCCTCGAGGTGCGACAATCCTGGAGTGGTTGTGGGGGGAGGGACAGAGGGGACACGGGGGGAGGGGGGGAAAGGACGCAGTGGGAGATGGAGGGGACATGGGCGGGGTGATAAAAGACAGTGGGGGATGGGGGGACACTAGGGTGGTGGGAGGGACAGGGGGTCGCAAAGGGTACAGAAGGGCATAGGAGGAAGGGGAGAGGTGACCCAAAGGTGAAGAAGGGGGGGCAACAGGAGGTGGCAGGTTGTGGAAGAGGGGTCAGGGAGGTGACAAAGAGACAGAGGGGACATTATAGCCCTCCAGGGAGGGGACAAAGAGGACCACAGGAAGGGACAGGGCCCACCCCAGGAGGCCCTAAGTGCCACCAGGTCCCTGACACCTCCCCTGTCCCCTCCCCAGCTGTCCCCAGCCCTGCTGCAGCCACAGGTTACCATGGTGGCCACCCTAGGTGAGCTGCTGGACACCCTGCCCAGGGAGGATGAGGAGATGCTGATGCTGCTCGAGTCCCCAAGGTGCCTGTACAGTGAACTGGTGGGCATCACCGTGGAATTCCACGGCACCCTGTGTGCCACTGATGACACCTGGTGGCACTGCAATAACTCCTCTGAGGGTGAACCTCCCACGTCCTTTAGCCAGGCCCTGGCTGCCTACAGGAGCACCCCAGGGACCACCTGGTTCCGTGTGACAATGGCAGCCTGGAAGTGGTAGGAGTCCATGGTTGTGCTTGTGTACAGCTGGGCCCAGATGGCCAGGAAGGCCACCAACCTCCACAATGCCTGCAGGGAGGTGGCCACTGAGTTGGCCAACACAGTGGCCACCCCCACTGCCCGGGCCAGCGAGCTCCAGGACAAGGCTGCCCATGATGGGACAGCTCAGGAAAACATGGTGGAGCTGGGTCAGGCCCTGGGTGCGGAGGAGGGGGCCGAGGTGGTGGCCGGGCATGAGGAGAGAGGCCAGGGTGGCTGCCAGCGAGGCAACAACAGCCACCATGGCGAGAGAGCGGCTGGAGGCCGCTCTGTAGCTTCTGGAGCGCTTGGTGGCTGCGTGTGACGAAGCCACCGCATTCGCCCAGGAGCTGCAGCGCAGGGTTGGGGACATCAAGGCTGCCCTGGAAGGGACAAATGAGGAGTCTCCAGATGTCCCCGAGGACTTGGTGGCCAAGGTGGCCGAGGCCAAGCGTCTGTGGGAGGCCAACGCCTGCCTGACCAAGGATCACCTGCGGGGGACACTTGACTACATCTTCAAGTTCTATATCTATGTTGAACCTGTCAGCCCCAGTGCCTGTGGTGTGGCCGAGCGGTGCCAAAGAGCCGCCGAGGACCTCCCAAGGCTCCTTCGACCCCAAGAGTGTCCCCAAGGTGTCCCCAAGATGTCCCCGGTGAGCATGGAGCTCCAAGAGGTGCGATGGTGGGGGCGGGGGGGAGAACGGGACAGAGGAAACACTGGGGAGCAGGAGGGGGCAATGGGGTATAGGGGGGACACGGGGGTTGGTGGGTGTGGCAGAGGGGACAGCATTGGGGGCAGGGAGTGGGAGTGGCTATGAGGAGAGGGGCAGGGTGTGGCAGAGGGAACAAGAGGTTGACAAAAGGACGGAGGAGACAAAAGGGACCTCTTGGGGGCAGCGGGCGACCCCAGGAGGCCGTAAGTGCCACCAGGTGCCTGACACCTCTCCTGTCCCCTCCTCAGGTGTCCCCTCCACAGCTGCAAGTGCTGGTGGCCGTGGTGGCCATCCTGGACGAGGTGGTGGCCACCCTGCCTTGGCCACACAGGGACAAGGGCCTACATGAATCACCAAGCTCCCTGCATGAGGACCTGAGGAGATTCACCCGGAGCCTCCGTTCAATCCTGGACCATGGCGGTGTCACCTCCCTGGGCCACTCCACTGTCCCCACCCTGCGAAGGGCCCTGGCCACCCTCTGGGCCACCCCCATTGGCCACCCTGGCCAATGTGAGAGCCGCGGCCAAGGCATGGCAGGAGTTGGTGGCCAGGCTCGTGGACAGTTGGGACTGGCTGGCCAGGGAGGCCACCAAGATCCGTGAGAAGGTGGTCACAGAGCAGCTGCTGATGGTGGCCCTGGACAAAGAGGAGGTGACCTTGGAAATGGCCACGCACAATGCCCAGGTGGCGGCAGCCACCAATGAGGCCATGGGAGAGGCTGTGGTGGCCACCAGGAGAGCACATTGGGCAGTGGTGGCCCTGGGGCTGATGCATCACTTGATGGCCGCCTGTGACAAGGCCACCTTGTTCTACTGGAACGTGGAGTGGCGGCTCAGGGACATCGAGGCCATCCTGAAGGGGACAAACGAGGCGTCCCCTGATGTCCTCCAGGCCTTGATGGCCAAAGTGGCCAAGTTTGAGTGGCTGTGGGAGGCCAGCACCCGCCTGGCCAAGGATCACCTGCTGGGGACACTTGGGGACACTGACAACATCCTCTTGAGTCTCTGTGGTGGTTGCAGTGGGCCTGGTGGCCCTGGCAGCAGTGTGGTGACCGAGCGGTGCCAAAAAGCCATCAAGGACATCCCAAGGCTGCTGCAGGAAAGTTTCACGTAGGGGCAGTGACATCATCGGAGATATCGCTGCCGTCACCTGTGCCCTCCCCGTGCAGTGTTTGAGATAAATCTGGGGAATTTTCAATAATACTGTCCCAAATCCTGCTGGGAATGACGTCCCTGGGGACACCATGGGACAGTCAGGGATACTCAGGGGACACTCAGGGAAACTCTGGGGACACTCAGAGATCCTCAGAAACACTCTGAGGGCACTCAGGGACACTCAGGGACAGGGCACAGGGGTGAATGAGTCGCCTCAAGAGCTTCCAGGTTTGCACTGTGCCTGCAGCAGAGCCAGTTCGTAAATGACAATTTAATAATTGCCTTTTGCACTTTTGTATTCCATTTTGCACATTGTATTGATCACCAGCAATTTGATATGGTATTTGATGCTGATATTGATTATCAGTGACACCTTGCGGCTGCTGGTTGGTGCAATATAATCTACCAGTTCATGTGTGCACCATACCACTATTAATTAATTAATTCATTAATATCCTCTATAGAAATCAGACTGGGCTGATCAAACTCTGTGTCAGACACATCACTGACCCCATTGACAAACGCGTGATCAATAAATCCATCCCAACGTTCCCTGAGGGGAGCACAGCCAGGGAGCTGCTTCAAGGCGCTGTCACTGAGATATTTCCCTTTGAAAACGCTGGGTGGGATGCAAATACACCCGAGCAGATGGCAAAATTAAAATGATACCAAAGCCTCATGGAATGTGGGTTAAAACATGGGGTCTCTAAAGCTCTAAATTGGTCAAAACTTCATCGAGTGAGGCAAAATGATGATGAATAAGCCACTGATTTCCTTTCTGGAGTCAGAAATTAAAAGTGCCCTTTTTTCACTTGGGAGAGCTGCGTGTCCACATCGTGTTATTTCCTGTCCTGTAGCGACATCTGGTGGCCGCCGTGTGTGGAACAGCCATGGGTGAGGTCATATCGTTTTACTCCCCGTCCCTGTTTTGGCGTGGTGACTGTGAGCCCTTTGGCACTTTGCCTGCAGCTCTGGTGATAACGGCAAATCCTGTGGGTTTCATGGAGGATTCTCTGGGTTTGGACCCCTGGAAGTGTCTCATGGAGTGGAAATGGGTTTCCGTTTCCTGGAGTGATTTTGAAAGATAATTTCTGTGTTCCAGAGAGCAAGGGTTTTTCTCCAACCCTGCAGAGGCATTCTCTAGGGAGGCGTGGTCTCTCATGGAAGGCCAAGCACATTTTGATGATTGCACGATAGACGTGGGATCACTGCTGGTTCATTGGAAAAAGTTTGATGTGATTTGGTGGAGGTCTCTAGCTCTCAGAGTTCCCAGGGGGACCCTTCTGTCTCAGATGTGGATGAGGGTGTGCAAGAGCCTAAATGAGGGATGTGGGACTCCAGGCGGCTCTTCAAAATGCAATTTATTACATCCAAGACGCTACAGCAGTCCAGGGTCATGGGCGACAGAACCTGTGCCTACAGCTGCCAGCTCCAGCTGCTGGCACATCTGGAGACCCGCATCCCTCATTCAGGCACTCAGTAATGGTGCCTCACATTGGGCGCCACCATATGAGTCAGATTGAAAGATGCATGCCTCCAGGCAGCTGTTCAAAATGCAATTTATTACATCCAAGATATTACAGCAGTCCAGGGTCATGGGTGGCAGAGCCTGTGCCGACTGCTGTAAGCTCCAGCTGCAGGCAGGCCTGCAGACCCGCATGCCTCGTTCAGGCTCTTAGTAATCCCTCTTACTAATTGTGCCCCACGTTGGGCGCCACTGTAAGAGTCAAATTGAAAGGTGCAGGACTCCAAGCAGCTCTTCAAAATGCAGTTTATTACATCCAAGGTGTTACAGCAGTCCAGGGCATGGACGATGGAGCCTGTGCATACAGCTGTCAGCTCCAGCAGCTGGCAGGCCTGGAGACACACATCCCTCATTCACGCTCGTACTAATGGTGCCCCACGTTGGGCGCCAACTTAAGAGCTGAAATGAGAGATGTGGGACTCCAGGCCTCTCCTCAAAATGCAGTTTAGTACATCCAAGACATTACAGCAGCCCAGGGTCATGGGTGACAGAGCCTGTGCCTGCAGGTGTGTGCTCCAGCTGCAGGCAGGCCTGGAGACCCACATTCCTCATTCAGGCTTTCACTAATCCCTCTTACTAATGGTGCCCCATGTTGGGCGCCACCTTAAGAGTCAGACTGAAAGATGCAAGACCCCAAGGACCTCTTCAATATGCAATGTATTACATCCAAGGTGTTACAGCAGTCCAGGGTCTGTGGGTGGCAGAGCCTGTGCCTACAACTGTCAGCTCCAGCTGCAGGCAGGCCTGGAGACCCACACCCCTCATTCAGGCTCTTACTAATCCCTCTTACTAATGGTGCCCCACGTTGGGCGCCGCCATTAGAGTCAGACTGAACGATGCAGGACTCCAGGCAGCTCTTCAAAATGCAGTTTATTACATCCAAGGTGTTACAGCAGTCCAGGGTCATGGACGACGGAGCCTGTGCCGACTGCTGTAAGCTCCAGCTGCAGGCAGGCCTGCAGACCCGCATGCCTCGTTCAGGCTCTTAGTAATCCCTCTTACTAATTGTGCCCCACGTTGGGCGCCACTGTAAGAGTCAAATTGAAAGATGCAGGACTCCAAGCAGCTCTTCAAAATGCAGTTTATTACATCCAAGGTGTTACAGCAGTCCAGGGCATGGACGATGGAGCCTGTGCATACAGCTGTCAGCTCCAGCAGCTGGCAGGCCTGGAGACACACATCCCTCATTCACGCTCGTACTAATGGTGCCCCACGTTGGGCGCCACTGTAAGAGCCTAAATGAGGGATGTGGGACTCCAGACAGCTCTTCAAAATGCAGTTTATTGCATCCAAGACATTACAGCAGCCCAGGGTCATGGGTGACCGAGCCTGTGCCTGCAGGTGTGAGCTCCAGCTGCAGGCAGGCCTGGACACCCACATCCCTCATTCTGGCTCTTACCAATCCCTCTTACTAATGGTGCCTCCTGTTGGGTGCCACTGTAAGAGTCAGATTGAAAGATGCACAACTCCAGGCAGCTCTTCAAAATGCAATGTACTACATCCAAGGTGTTACAGCAGTCCAGGGTCTGTGGGTGACAGAGCCTGTGCTGACTGCTGTCAACTCCAGCTGCAGGCAGGCCTGGAGACCCACATCCTTCGTTCACGCTCTGACTGATTGTGCCACATGTTGGGCGCCACCGTAAGAGCCAAAATGAGGGATATGGGACTCCATGTGGCTCTTCAATATGTGGTTTATTACATCCAAGGTGTTACAGCACTCCAGGGTCTTGGGTAACAGAGCCTGTGCCTACAGCTGTCAGCTCCAGCTGCAGGCAGGCCTTGAGACCCTTTAATTTTGGTTACAATGCATTAGATATTTTCTTTGCTGAGCATCTTCATACAGTAGAATCAATCTATACCCAAACTTTTATCTATAGCTTATCATAACTACTATAATTACCATATTCATGTTACTATTCTCCAGTCACTAAAAGTTAGTACATTACAGTTAAAGAAAAATTTGCTTTTCTGCTTTCTTGCAGTGGAAAATTCTGAGACCTTTTTTCTACTTGCAGTATCGGCAGGCCTGTTTGGCTGTGTAATCTTTCTGCTAGGTAAAAACATCTTGTTTGGGGTGGGTTTGTCCTTTGCTCTAAGCCATAAAAACCCCTTCTATCGAACACATACTTTGCCTCCTTGGTTATCCAGTAAGAGTGGCTCAGCAATTCTTCTCTTCTATATCAAAACTTGCTTCCATCTCCATTCCTTCTTCAGATTCCACATTCAATAATCTTTCTGCCCAGCACACACACCTGTGAGACTTTCTTGTCAAACTTTCATCCTTCCCAACACAAGTGGGTTTCCCATCCCACCTTCCCGTGTCTCCCCCACGGTCACACAGACAGAACCACAGGTCAGCCCGTGGGGTGCACCCTCTCTGTCTGGCTGGGGGACGTTGGGCTCTGACTTTGGGGCCTGTGACTCGCACGGGTGCTGCATTGATCTTCCTCACCTCCTCCCTCATCTCCCTCATCTCCTCTTTGAGTTCCTTGACCACAGCAGAGACATGAGCCTGCATCGGGCCGTTGATCATACTCTCATAATTTGTATGAAAAAAAGCCAATAACATGGTTTTAAAATTTTAAAAGTTTAATAGTAATAAAAATGGTTATAAAAATAGTAATATAATTTGAGTAATAAAATTTGGACAACTGGTATTAGTAGAACACAAGAAAATAAATACAAAGGGTTATAGACAGTCTGGGTACCTTTTGCTGGGAAAAATAAGCCCAAAAAGGGCACATGTTGACAGAGGATTAACCCTTAAAAGCAATAGCCTGTTGCATATTCATTCACCTCATACATGATGCAACAATTCCACTCAAACAAAGGATTCTGTCGGGTCAGTGTCAACTTCTTTCTCTGAATCCTAACTTCAGGGCTGAGTGAGGCAGGAAGAAGTTGGTTTCTTCTGATAAGGGAGCAATAAATTCTTTTTCCCTGAAAGATTTCAGCATCCTGAGGCTGTTATCTCAGTGGGAGTGCTTTATTCGTCCCTTTTGAAAAAAGTATCTTATGTAGCATAGTTTCTATTGAAACATTATGTTATAACCTAAAACTATACTTAGCACACTACTTAAGAAAATTAATACAGCACCACGATCTAGCATAACACATATAATATTCATTTTACTATTTGCAAAAAGCCGATCATAAAATATGCATTTTTCACAATTTCTAAGCTGGTTGGTGACAGAGCCCACTGCCTCTCGGTTGGTGTCAGCATCAATCATTGCAATGAGGGTGGTGTATTGAGATGGCCCCAGATTTGCCAGACCCCACAACATTTGCTGTGTGCACCTGACCTTGTCGAGGTCATTTCCATGCTGTCCATCCCTCCCAAAGAGTACCTCCAATTCTGCCACTTCTCTCAGTTCTTGTATCCCTTCCTCAAGGGTTTGCTATAATTTTAATTTTGCCATCTGCTCGGGTGTATTTGCATCCCACCCAGGGTTTTCAAGGGGAAATATCTCAGTGACAGCGCCTTGAAGCAGCTCCCTGGCTGTGCTCCCCTCAGGGAATGTTGGGATGGATTTATTGACCACTCATCTCTCAATGGGGTCAGTGATGTGTCTGACACAGAGTTCAGATCAGACCAGTCTGCTTTATATAGAGAATAATAATTATTTAATTAATACGCTGTACTGTGCACACATGAACTGAAAGATTATACTGAACCAACCTGCAGCTGCAAGGAATCACCGATAATCAATATCAATATCAAATACTGTATCAAACTGCAGGTGATCAATAATAATGTGCAAAAGGCAATACAAAAGTGCAGAAGCCACTATAGGATTGCAATAACCAATGCAGAATTGCAGAAGCCAATTATTAAATTGTCATTTATATCCCAACTCTGCTGCAGGCACAGCAGAAAGCTGGAAGATCTTGAGGGGACTCATTGAGCCCTGTCCCCTGTCCCTGAGTGTCCCTGAGTGTCCCTGAATGTCCCCAGAGTGTCCCCCGAGTGTCCCTGAGTCCCCAGAGATGTCACCACAGGATATCCCATCAGGATTTGAGGCAATTTCAATGAAAATTCCCAGAAAATTCCCCAAATTTATCTCAGATACTGCATGGGGAGGGGACAGGTGACAACAACGATGTCCCCAATGACGTCACTGCCGCGATGATGTTGTGGCAGTGACGTCACTGTCCTGAAGCAGCCTTGGGATGTCCTTGATGGCTTTTTGGCACCGCTCAGCCACCGCACGGCTGCCGGGGCCATCGCGGCCTCCGCGGCCACCATAGGGACTCAAGAGGAGATCGTGGACGTCCCCAAGTGTCCCCAGCAGGTGATGCTTGAACAGGCGGGTGCTGGCCTCCCACAGCTGCTCAAACTTGGCCACCGCAGCCACCAAGTTCTTGGGAACATCAGAGGATGCGTCATTTGTCCCCTCCAGGGCAGCCTCGATGTCCCTGAGCTGGGACTCCATGTAACTGATAAACTCAGTGGCTCTGTCACACGCATCCACCAAGCGCTGCAGCGGCTCCAGGGCCACCTCTGCCCAATGTCTCCTCCTGATGGCTGCCCTCGCCCGCCTGGTGGCCACCACGGCCTCTCCCAAGGCCTCGTTGGTGTCCATTGCCACCTGGGCATCACATGTGGCCCCCACTGAGGCCTCCTCATCCCTGTCCAGGGCCACCATCAGCTGCTGGGCTGTGGCTGCAGGGTTGTCCCCAGCTGTGCCCCTGCGGGTGGCCTTGTCCTGCTGGTCCCTGGCCCAGGCAAGGGCTGCGTTCTCACAGGTGTCACGGAGCTTGGTGGCCTCCCTGGCCACCTGGTCCCAGCCCTTCCCAAGTGCAGCCACCAACTCCCGCCAGGTGCTGCCCGCGACTCTCACATCGGCCCAGGTGGCCCCAGGGGTGGCCCCAAGGGTGGCCAGGGCCTGGCCCAGGGAGGGGACACCAGGATCACTCTGAGAGGTGAAACCAGGGTGTTCCAGGGTCTTACAGAGGCTCGAGGTGAAAATCTTCAGGGCTGCATGCAGGGACTTTGGGGGCACACAGCGCCGCACGCCCCGGCGTGGCCCAGTCACAGTGGCCACCACCTCGCCCAGGGTGGCCACCACAGACACCAGAGCCTCCAGCAGCTGGGGAGGGGAGACCTGGGGAGAGGACAGGGAAGGTGTCAGGGACCTCAGGGCACTTACAGCCTCCTGGGGTGGCCCCTGTGCCCTCCCGGTGCCCCCTCTCTCCCCTTCCTGGAGGGCTCTGCTGTACCCTCTGTCTCTTTGTCACCCCCTTGTCCCCTCTGCCGCCTCCTGCCACCCTCCCTGCTGTCCCCTCTACCACCCAGTACCGCCACACTCGTAGCCCCTGTCACCCTCTGCTGTCCATCCTGACACCGCCCGCCAGCTCCCGTGTCCCCTCCACGTGAGTCATTCCCATCCCCCTCACCTCCCAGCCCCCATTTCCCCTCCCCCCCTCTGTCACCTTCTGCCTTACTGCCACTCCCTCCTGTCCCGATTGTGACCTTCTGCCCCCTCCCACCCCCCTGTGTGCCCCACATCCACCATTGCCCCCTGCTGTCCCCTTCCCCTCAGTGTCCCCTTTATCTCCACCCCGTCGCACCTCTTGGAGTTCCGTGCTCCCTGGGGACACCTCGGGGACACTCTGGGGATTCTCTGGGGGTCGAAGGAGCCTTGGGATGTCATCGATGTCTCTTTGGCACTGTTCGGCCACCCCACAGGCACTGGGGCTGGCGGGACCACCCGTGAAATAGAACTTGATGACGTCTGGAACTGCCCCCAGCAGGTGATCCTTGGCCAGTCGGGCGTTGGCCTCCCACAGACGCTCGGCCTCGGCCACCTTGGCCACCAAGTCCTCAGGGATATCAAAGTATCCCATATTTGTCCACTTCAGGGCGGACTTGATGTCCCCAACCCTGTGCTGCAGCTCCCGGGGGAAAGCGGTGGCTTCGTCACACGCGGCCACCAAGCGCTCCAGCAGCCCCAGGGCCGCCTCCACCCGCTGTCTCACCATGGTGGCCCTTGTTGCCTCGCTGGCAGCCACCCTGGGCTCTCTCCTCACCTGGGCTTCATGCCCGGCCACCACCTCGGCCCCCTCCTCCCTGCCCAGGGCCTGACCCAGCTCCACCATGTTTTCCTGAGCTGTCCCATCACGGGCAGCCTCGTCCTGCAGCTCCCTGGCCCAGGCGGTGGCCGCCCTGTCAGCCGCCTCAGTGGCTAAATCCCTGCAGGTGTTCTGGAGCTTGGTGGCTGCCCTGGCCAGTTTGGCCCAGCTGTTCACAAGCACAGACACCAACCGCTGCCACTTCCCGGCTGCCATTGTCACATGGTCCCAGCTGGTCCATGTGGTGCTGTCATAGGCAGCCAGGGCCTGGCTCAGGGAGGTGAGAGGGTCACCATCAATGGAGGTGACATTGCGGTGCCACCAGGTACCCTCAGTGCAGTACAGGGTGATCCAGAGGCTCTCAGTGAAGTCCACCAGGTCCCAGTACAGTCTCCCTGCAGACCCAAGCAGCATCATCTCCCCGTCCCTCCTGGGCAGGGTATCCAGCAGCTCACCCAGGGTGGCCACCACGGTGACCTGTGGCTGCAGCCGGGCTGGGGACAGCTGGGGAGGGGACAGGGGAGGTGTCAGGGACCTGGTGGCAATTGCGGCCTCCTGGGGTCGACCCCTGCTCCTGAGACAACCCCGCTGTCTCCTCCGTCCCTTTGTCAGCCTCTTGTTCCCTCTGCCACCCCCTGCCCCTCCTCTCATAGCCCCTCCCACCCCCTGCCCCTCTGCTGTCCCCTCTGTCACCCCCCAACACCCAGCATGTCCGCCCCATCCCCCACTGCCCCTTCCCCCGTTTTCCCTCCACCTCTCTGTCACCTCCCCCATTCCTGCCACTCCCTCCTGTCCCTCCCTCACCCACTGCCCCGTTCACCACCCCCCACTGTCCCCAGGCCCCCGAGTGTCCCCTCTGTCCCCCTCTCATCCCCCCTTCCCCTGCATCGCACCTCTTGGAGCTCCATGCTCACTGGGGACGCCTTGGGTACGCTCTGGGGACACTGTGGGACTTGAAGGAGCCTTGGGATGTCCTCAATCGCTCTTTGGCACCGCTCGGCCACCTGACAGATTCTGGTGGGACCACCCGTGAAGTAGAAGCCGATGATGTCCTGAAGCATCCCCACCAGGTGATCCTTGGCCAGGCGGGTGTTGGCCTCCCACAGCCGCTCAGCCATGGCCACCTTGGATGCCAAGTCGTCAGGGACATCGGGGGATGCCTCATTTGTCCTGTTCAGGGCAGCCTCGATGTCCCCAACCCTGCGCTGCAGCTCCCGGGGGAACGCGGTGGCTTTGTCACACGCGGCCACCAAGCGCTCCAGGAGCCCCAGGGCCACCTCCACCCACTGTCTCTCCATGGTGGCCCTTGCTGCCCTGCTGGCCGCCATCATGGCCTGTTCCCTCACCTGGGCTTCCTGCCCAGCCACCTCGGCCCCCTCCACCCCACCCTGGGCCTGACCCAGCTCCCCGCTGTTTTCCTGAGCTGTCCCATCACGGGGAGCCTTGTCCTGCAGCTCCCTGGCCCAGCTGGTGCGGGAGGCCTCCCTGTCGGCCGCCTTGGTGGCCAAATCCCTGCAGGTGTTGCAGAGCTTGGTGGCCTTCCTGGCCAGATCAACCCAGCTGTCCACAAGCACAGACACCGACCGCTGCCACTCCCTGGCCACCATTGTCACATGGCCCCAGGTGGTCCCTGGGGTGCTCCTGTAGGCGTCCAGGGCCCGGCTCAGGGAGGTGACAGGGCCATCATCATCAGAGCTGACATTGCGGCGCCTCCAGCTGTCATCAATGCTGTACATGGTGACCCGGAGTTCATTGGTGAATTCCTCCAGGACCCAATAAAGGCATCCTGGGGACATGAACACCAGCATCTCCTGATCCACCCTGGGCAGGGTGGCCAACAGCTTACCCAGGGTGGCCACCACAGTGACCTGTGGCTGCAGCAGGGCTGGGGACAGCTGGGGAGGAAACAGGGGAGGTGTCAGGGACCTGGTGGCATTTGTGGATTTCTGGGGTGGCCCCCTGCCCCTGAGGGGTCCCCTTTGTCCCCTCCCTTTGTCAGCCTCTTGTTCCCTCTGCCACCCCCTGCCCCTCCCCTCATAGCCCCTCCCACCCCCTGCCCCTCTGCTGTCCCCTCTGCCACCCCCACCACCCCCTGTGTCCCCCCTATACCCCATTGCCGCCTCCCCTCCCCGCCCCATGTTCCCTCGGCTGCGTTCCCCCACCATCGCACCTCTTGGGGCTCCATGCTCACTGTGGACACCTTGGGGATGCCTTGGGGATGCTCTCGGGGTCGAAGAAGCCTTGGGATGTCCTCCATGGCTCTTTGGCACCGCTCGGCCACCCCACAGGCACTGAGACTGACAGGTTCACCATTGATATAGAACCTGTAAATGTAGTAAAGTGTCCCCTCCAGGTGATCCTTGGCCAGTCGGGTGTGTGCCTCCCAAAGCCGCTCAGCCACGGCCACCTTGGCCACCAAGTCCTCGGGGACATTGGGGAATGCCTCATTTGTCCCTTCCAGGGCAGCCTTGATGTCCCCAACCCTGCACTGCAGCTCCCGGGCAAACGCGGTGGCTTCATCACACGCGGCCACCAAGCGCTCCAGCAGCCCCAGGACCGTTTCCAGCCGCTGTCTCCTTCTGCTAACGCTAGTGACCAGACTGGCAGCCACCCTGGCCTCTCTCCTCACCTGGGCTTCATACCCGGCCACCACCTCGGCCTCCTCCTCCCTGCCCACGGCCTGATCCAGCTCCCCCATGCTTTCCTGAGCTGTCCCATCACGGGCAGCCTCGTCCTGCAGCTCCCTGGCCCGGGCGGTGTTGGTGGCCACCTTGACAGTCAGCTCAGTGACCGTCACCCTGCACGCATTGCGGAGCTTGGTGGCCTTCCTGGCCAGCTGGGCCCAGTTGTCAACATGCCAATCCACCGACTCCTGCCACTTTTTGGCCACCATTCTCACATGGGACCAGGTGGTCCATGGGGTGCTCCTGTAGGCAGCCAGGGCCCGGCTCAGGGATGTGGGAGGTTCGTCCTCAGATTTGCCATTGCGGTGGTACCAGGCCTCATTAATGCCATAGGGGGTGCAACTGAACTCCTCGGTGATGTTCACCAGTTCACTGTACAGGCAGCTTGGGGCCTCAAGCAGCATCATCATCTCCTCGTCCCACCTGGGCAGGGTGGCCAGCAGCTCGCCCAGGGTGGCCACCACGGTGACCTGTGGCTGCAGCAGGGCTGGGGACAGCTGGGGAGGGGACAGGGGTGGGGTCAGGGACCTGGTGGCACTTACGGCCTCTTGGGGTGGCCCCTGCCCCCAAGGGGTCCCCTTTGTTCCCTCCATCCCTTTGTCAGTCAGTTCCTCTCTCTGCCACCCCCTGTCTCTCCCCTCATAGCCTCTTCCACCCCTTGCCCCCCCTGCTGTCCCCTCTGCCACCCCCACCAGCCCCCGCGTCCCCTCCCTGCCATGTCCCCCCCATTCACCACTGCACCCTCCTCTTCATTTCTCACTGTCCCCTCCTGTGTCACCTCCCCCCTTCTGACCATTCCCTCCTGTCCCCTGTGCAACCTCCTGACCCCTCCCATCACCCCTCTGTCCCCTCCGTCCCCCATTGCCCCTTCCCCCCTCCTGTCCCCTCTGACCCCCTCTCCCCACCCCCCCACCATTGCACCACTTGGATCTCCGTGCTCACTGGGGACACCTCGGGGATGCTCTGGGGACACTCCGGAAGTCGAAGGAGCCTTGGGATGTCCTCAATGGCTCTTTGGCACCGCTTGGCCACCCCACAGGCACTGGGGCTCGTGCGACCATAAGTGAACAAGAACCTGATGATGTCGTCAACTGCCCCCTGCAGGTGATCCTTGGCCAGGCGGGCGTTGGCCTCCCACAGCCGCTCGGCCTCGGCCACCTTGGCCACCAAGTGCTCGGGGACATTGGCAGATGCCTCATTTGTCCCCTCCAGGGCAGCCTTGATGTCCTCAACCCTGCGCTGCAGCTCCTGGGGGAACGCGGTGGCTTCGTCACACGCGGCCACCAAGCGCTCCAGCAGACCCAGGGCCACCTCCAGCCTCTGTCTCACCATGGTGGCCCTTGTAGCCTCGCTAGCAGCCACCCAGCCCTTTATCCTCTCCTCGGCTTTATGGCTGTGCTCCTCCTCAGCCCCCTCCTCCCTGCCCAGGGCCTGACCCAGCTCCTCCATGTTTTCCTGAGCTGTCCCATAACGGACAGCCTCGTCCTGCAGCTCCCTGGTCCGGGCCTCCCTTTCAACCGCCTCAGCAGCCGCCTCTATGCAGGTGTTGCGGAGCTTGGTGGCTGCCCTGGCCAGCCGGGCCCAGCTGTCCTCAAGCGTAGCCACCGACCGCTGCCACTTGCTGGCTGCCATTGCCACACTGTTCTGGGGGGTCCCTGGGGTGCTCTTGTAGGTGGTCAGGGTCTGGCTCATGGAGCTGACAGGATCATTCCTATCAGAGGTGACACTGCAGCACCACCAGGTGTCATCAATGCAGTTCAGGGCGACCCGGAGCTCCTTGGTGAAGTTCACCAGGTCCCAGTACAGGTCCACTGCGGACACAAGGTTCATCTCATCCCTCCTGGGCAGGGTGGCCAGTAGCTCACCCAGGGTGGCCACCACGGCGACCTGTGGCTGCAGCAGGGCTGGGGACAGCTGGGGAGGGGACAGGGGAGGTGTCAGGGACCTGGTGGCACTTAGGGCCTCCTGGAGTGGCCCCCTGCCCCTGAGGAGTCCCCTTTGTCCCCTCCGTCACTTTGTCAGCCTCTTCTTCCCTCTGCCAGCCCCTGCCCCTTCCCTTGTAGCCCCTCCTAGCCCCTGCCCCTCTGCTGTACCCTCTGCCACCTCCCAACACCTCCCATGTCCCCCTATACGCCACTGTTCCCTTCCCCATATTTTCCCTCCACCTCTCTGTCAATTCCCCCATTCCTGCCACTCCCTCCTGCCCCTCCCATCCCCCACTGCCCCTTTCACCGCCCACCCCGGCCCCCGAGTGTCCCCTCTGTCCCCCTCTCACCCCTACGCCCCCCTCAAAGCACCTCTTGGGGCTCCACGCATATTGGGGAGATCAGGGGGATGCTCTCGGCATGTTCTGAAGGTCGAAGGAGCCTTGGGATGTCCTCGATGGCTCTTTGGCACCGCTCGGCCACCCCACAGGCACTGGGGCTGGTGGGATCACCATTGAAATAGAACTTGATGATCTCCTGTACTGCTCCCAGCAGGTGATCCTTGGCCAGGCGGGTGTTGGCCTCCCACAGCCGCTCGGCCTCAGCCACCTTGACCACCAAATCCTCTGTGACATCACGGGAAGCCTCATTTGTCCCCTCCAGGGTGGTCTCGGTGTCCCTGAGCGTCCACTGCAGCTCCCGGGGGAACACAGCAGCTTCGTCACACGCAGCCACCAAGCGCTTCAGCAGCCCCAGGGCCGCCTCCAGCCGCTGTCTCACCATGGTGGCCCTTGTTGCCTCACTGGCAGCCACCCTGGCCTCTCTCCTCACCTGGGCTTCATGCCCAGCCACCACCTCGGCCCCCTCCTCCCCACCCATGGCCTGATCCAGCCCCACCATGTTTTCCTGAGCTGTCCCATCACGGGCAGCCTCGTCCTGCAGCTCCCTGGCCTGGGCAGTGGCGGTGGCCACCTTACCAGCCACCACAGAGGCCACCTCCCTGCATGTGTCAGGGAGATAGGTGATTTTCCTGGCCAGCTTGCCCCAGCTCTCCACAAGCGCAGACACCGACCGCTGCCACTTGCTGGCCGTCATTGTCACCTGGATCCGGGTGGTCCCTGGGATGCTCTTGTAGGCAGCCAGGGCCTGGCTCAGGGAGGTGACAGGGTCATCACCATCAGAGGTGACATTGCAGCGCCACCAGGTGCCCTCAATGCAGTACAGGGTGACCCGGAGGTTCCTGGTGAAGTCCTCCAGGTCCCGGTACAGGCGCCCTGCGGACAGGGGAAGCATCTCCTCGTTCCGACGGGGCAGGGTGGCCAGCAGCTCACCCAGGATGGCCACCACACTGACCTGTGGCTGCAGCAGGGCCGGGGACAGCTGGGGAGGGGACAGGGGAGGAGTCAGGGACGTGGTGGCACTTACGGCCTCCTGGGGTGGCCTCCTGCCCTTGCGAGGTCCCCTTTGTCCCTTCAATCCCTTTGTCAGCCTCTTGTTCCCTCTGCCACCCCCTGCCCCTCTCACACCCTGACCCCTTCCCCCCTGCCACCCCCCCTCCGCCCCTGTGTCTGCTCCACACTGTGTACATCTCATCCCTCACTGCCCCTTTCCCCCACTGCTTCACTTCCCCACTTCCTGCCACTCCCTCCTGTCCCCTTTGGCACCCTCTGTCCCCCCTTCCTCCCCCATCACACATCTTGGAGCTCCATGCTCACTGGCGGTACCTTGGGGACACCTTGGGGATGCTCCAGGGGTCGAACAAGCCTTGGGATGTCCTCGATGGCTCTTTGGCACCGCTCGGCCACCCCACAGGCACTGGGGCTAGCGGGAGCACCAGTGAACAAGAACTTGATGTTGTCTGGAAATGTCCTCACCAAGTGAGCCATGGCCCGGCGGGCGCTGGCCTCCCACAGCTTCTTGGCCAGGGCTGCCTTGGCCACCAAGGCCTCAGGGACATGGGAGGACTTCTTCTTTCTCCCCTCCAGGGTGGCATCCATATCGTAGGGCAGGTGCTCCAGCTCCCGGGGGAACGCGGTGGCTTCGTCACAGGCGGCCACCAAGCGCTCCAGCAGCCCCAGGGACGCCTCCAGCCGCTGTCTCTCCATGGTGGCCCTTGTTGCCTCGCTGGCAGCCACCCTGGCCTCTCTCCTCACCCAGGCTTCATACTCAGCCACCACCTCGGCCTCCTCCTCCCTGCCCAGGGCCTGACCCAGCTCCACCATGTTTTCCTGAGCTGTCCCATAACGGACAGCCACGGCCTGCTGGTCCCTGGCCCGGGCGGTGGTGGCGGCCACCATGTTGGCGGCCTCAGTGGCCACCTCCCTGCAGGTGTCACGGAGCTTGGTGGCTTTCTTGGCCAGCTCGGCCCAGCTTTTCTCAATTCCTCCCAGTGACATGGGCCATCTGATGAACGGCCACATCACACTCTTCTGGGGGGTCCCTGGGTTGCTGTCATAGGCAGCCAGGGCCTGGCTCAGGGCGGTGAGAGGGTTAACATCATCGTTGGTGACATTCCAGCCCCGCCAGGTGCCATCAGTGCGGAACAGGAGGTCCCGGAGTTCCCTGGTGAATTCCTCCAGGCCCCGGTGCAGGCTCACTGCAGACCCGAGCAGCATCTCGCTTTCCCTGGGCAGGGTGGCCAGCAGCTCACCCAGGATGGCCACAGCGCTGTCCTGAGGCTGCAGCAGGGCCGGGGACAGCTGGGGAGGGGACAGGGGAGGTGTCAGGGACATGGTGGCACTTGTGCCCTCCTGGGCTGGCCCCTGTGCCCTCCTGGGGTCCCCTTTGTCCCCTCCCTGTCCCTTTGCTGTCCCCTCTGTCCCTTTGTCACCCTCCTCGACCCCTGTGCCACCCCCTGCCACCTCCTGTTGTCCCCCCCTTCTCCTCTGTTTCACCTTCCCCCTTCCTCCTATGCCCTCCTGTCCCCTTTGCGACCCCCTGCCCCTCCCACCACCCCCGTGTCCCCTCTGTCCCCCACTGCCTCCTTTCACACTGCTCCCCCCCCCGTGTCCCCTCTGTCCCCCATTGTCTCCCTTCACCCTCCCCCGTGTCCCCTCTGTCTCGCCCCCTCACCACTCCGGGATTGTCGCACCTCGAGGGGCTCCATGGCAGCTGGGGACACTCCAGTGACACTCCAGGAACACTCGGGGGACACTCCAGGGACACACCAGAGACACTCCGGGTGACAAACACGCCTGTGTGAAGGTTGGGGACACGCAGGAACGGGGCGCAGCCGCATAGAGGAAACAGGAAGAGGTGACGTAAAATGCCCTTCCCCCACCGTGGGACCAGGACAAGGTCCCCAATGTTCCCCCCAATGTCCCCAACAGGACCCCAATGTTCTCTGAGGGTCCGCAACAAGGCTCAAGTGTCCCCTGATGTCCTGCTGGGGACACTGGGGACACACCAGTGTCCTGTTGGGAACACTGTGGGTACATCAGGGACACCATGGTGACCCAAAATGGGACAGGGGACATCAGGATGGCCCCAGTTTCCCCAGAGGAAGGACACGGTGTGTCCTCAAGGGAAGGACATGGGGTTGTCCCCAAGGTCCCCAACAGGACCCCAGTGTGTCCCTGGTGTTCCTAGCTGGACATCAGGGGGACACTTGGGCCTTGTGGGGGACATTTGGCCAGAACCAGGGCCATGTGGGGACACTCAGGGGACATCAGAGTCTCATTGGGGACATTGGGGGGACATTGGGGACCCTGCCCTGGCCCCACGGGTTGGGGGAGGGGCAGAGGGGACAGTGACGTCACCTCTTCCTGCTTCCTCCATCTGGCCGTGCCACGTTCCCATGCGTCCCCAGCTGTCACCTGGGTGTGTTTGTCACCTGGAGTGTCCCCAGAGTGTCCCCAGAGTATCTCCAGAGTGTCCCCAGAGTGTCCTCAGTGTCCCCAGTGGCCATGGAGCCCCTCAGGGTGTGACAATACCGGCGTGGGGGGACACGGGGGTGACAGAGGGGACAGGAGGGCGTGGCAGGAAGGGGGAAGGTGACAGAGGAGTGGAGGGGACTGAGGGTGGCAGAGGGGACAGCGGGATGGTGGCAGGGGGTGGCAGAGGGGACAAGGGAGTGACAAAGGGACAGAGGGGACAGCAGAGCCCCCCAGGAAGGGGAAAAAGGGGACACTGGGAGGGAACAGTGGCCACCCCAGGAGACTGTAAGTGCCACCAGGTCCCTGACACCTCCCCTGTCCCCTACCCAGGTGTCCCTTCTCAGGTGCTCTGGGCTCTAGTGGCCGTGGTGGTCACCCTGGGCAAGGTGGCAGCCACCGTGACCAGGCCACAGAGGGACGAGCAGCAGCGTGTGTCCCCAGAGTGCCCCCAGAGTCCCTGAGGAGCTTTGCCTGGAGCCTCCATAATGTCCTGAACCACCGTGGTGTCACCTCCCTGGGCCACCGCGATGTCCCCTCCCTCGGCCAGACCCTGGCCACCCTCAGGTCCACCCCAGGATCACCTGGGCCAAGGTGGGAGCCTCAGCCTGGGCCTGGTGGGAGTCGGTGGTGCCTGCTTGGAGAGAGTTGGTACCTGCTGGCCTGGGGGCCTCTGAGTTCTGCGAAGCCACTGAGGATGAGGCCACCACCGAGGTCACCATTGCGGCCACCACTGCGGCCACTGCCCAGGCTGTGGACCTGCAGGATGAGGCCACCTGCAGGGAGACAGGTGGGGACAACTCGGTGGCCATGGCCCAGCAGCAGCCAGTGGCCCTGGACAGGGAGGAGGTGGCCTTGGCAGAGGCTGCATATCAGGCTTGGGTGGCAGAGGCCACCGTGGAGGAGGAGGAGGAGGAAGAGGAGGAAGAGGAGGAGGAGGAGGAGGAGGAGGAGGAGGCAGCCAGTGAGGAGGGAACAGCGCTCGGAGGTGGTTCTGGTGCCGCTGGAGCGCTTGGTGGTTGTGTGTTGAAGAGCCAGGTATTTCGTCTTTGAGATGCACTGCTGGCTCGAGGCCATCAAGGCCATCCTGAAGGGGACAAATGAGGCGTCCCCTGATGTCCCCAGGGCCTTGGTGGCCAAGGTGGATGAGGCCAAATGGCTGTGGGAGGCCATTGACTTCCTGGTCATGCGTCACCTGCTGGGGACATTTGGGGACATCTGCAGGCTCCTCACAAAGCCCCCTGGGAGCTCTTGTGGCTCTGGTGGCTCTAATAGCCTGGGTGGCTTTGGTGGCTCTGATGGCTCCAATGGACACACGGTGGCCGAGCGGTGCCAAAAAGCCATCGAGGACATCCCGAGGCTGCTACGGGGAGAGTGATGTCACCACTGTGACGTCATTGAGGGCAATGACATCATTGGGGACATCGCTGCTGTCACCTGTGCCCTCTCCCCTCCCCACATGGGATTTGAGACAAATCTGAATATGTCTCAAATTGGGAATTTTCATTGATACATGTCCAGAGTTTTTTGCAGGTTGAGGAGTTCTTGCAGGACAATGGCCACATTCAGCCCATGCACAATCCAGCCTGCTTGTACTGATGGGCAATGGACACGATCACAAACAGTGAATAATGGACACGTTCAGAAATGGGGTCGGTATATCCTTGAAAGAGATACAAGAAGAAGAGTCACCAGGACTCAGCAGGTTTGTCAGCGAGCTTGGGAAAGTAAGAAAAATGCGAGCCATGGGTAGGCCAGGCAATCACAGCAAGACAGGTGAAAAATTAGGTGATCCCATCAGCATTCTAATTTAGACGTGTGAACAGCTAGGATTAACCAATCATGTATTAGCTAGAGATGCGTAGACAGTAGAGATTTATTAGAAATATAGTCTTCTTAGGGATAATAATTTGGCTCACTGGATCATATTGGTCATGGTGTGATGTCCCTGAACCTCCGCACCCCGCATTTCTGGAGGAGAACGTGGGCAGGCCCAGGGTTGTAGCACTAAAGGGACTCGAGGTCGGCAATTTGGCTGCTGTGCAGAGGATGGGAGTCAGCCCTCGAGGAGCGGAGCAGCCGGTGGAAAGAATCCTCAGTGCCCTGGTGAGAGGGAAAGGTTACTGGAGCTCCAATTGTAGACAACTTGAATCTCACCCTGATCAAGGCCAGGGAGGAGATGGGGTCTGAACATGAAATGGAAAGTGTTCAGAAACTCCTCCAACACATCCTCTCTAAGAGAGAACAAAAGTATGATGCTTCCAATTTGAAGGGACAATTGCACTGGGCTTGGGACCATAATCTCATAGCAGGAGCACAGGTTGCTTTTGAGATTTTGACAAGAGAAGCTGTGGGATGGATGTTGTGGGACTGTATTGCATCTGGAGGGAGTGAGGCAAAAGAGGCGTCTAAATATTCCACTTGGTGGAAAATCATAATTGAGGTGTTGCAAGCCTCAAAGGCAGAGAGGAAAGCTGCTGCAGCCCTTGCCTGTGAGTCAGAACAGCCTCAGGCATTTCCAGCAACTTCAGTCCAGCAGCTGTTTTCTACCACCTTAGATATTCCCTCACGCAGCCCACAGCCCCTCAGCTCAGAATCGAGCATTGCCCCGACTGCTCCTCCAGCTCAGAGCGAGAAAGAGGAAGCTGCTGCCTCTTCGGGGGGGTTGGGCTGTCAGACAAAGGTCAGTTGTACTCAGAGTGAAAAATTTGTAGATAACAGTAACTTAGAAACTAAACATGCTGGAAGTGAAAAGGAGATCTTATTATAAAAAATGCTTCTATCGAAGAGGATTTAAAATCTTTAGCGGAAAACTTGCAAAAGTTGGAAGTTCAACAAAACAATTCAGTTGTCCCCAAAAGAGACTATTCTTTTGAGAAAATGGACTTGCCAATGATAGTAGGTTCATACAGACAACCAGGTGAGCGGTTACCACCCTCCCAGTTTGTCTCTGAGCCAGGATTCCAGCCGGTTAAACAAAACCCTCCCTCCCACCCTGTAAAAAATGTTTAATTAGAGTTGGAATGTGACCCTGACAGAGAAGCAGCTCAGAAACGAAAGTGGAAGGGAGTTATTACAGAAGCTGTTGTGGAAGGGACTTTTCTCTCACATGATGTAGAGGCTTTTCCTGTAGTGACTAATGCTGCGAGTAGAGTGTGGGAACCTTTCGACTGGAAGATTTTAGAAAGGTTAAGAGCTGTAATTTCACAATTTGGTTTAAAATCCCAACTTGCACAGTCACTTCTGCAGTATATCTTTACATCTAACACATTAATTCCAGCTGATGTGTATACCCTAGAAATACTTATAATGCCACCCTGTCATCAGGTGATGTTCCATAAAAGCTGGGAGGAAAAGTGTGCTCAGGAAGCAGCAAGACCTGGAGTGCAGGGTGATCCTCTCTGTGGTTTAACAGCACAACAGTTCCTTGGCAAAGGGCCCTGGGCTGCTGCCACTGCCCAGGCCAGGAGCATTGATCACGTCTTGCAGATGAGCCAACAACCAGCACATAATGCCATCCTTGCACTTCCAGATGGGTTACGCACTAAATCTTTTACACAGATTCACCCAGGAATGAATGAGGGCTTTGATAAATTTCTAGACAGATTGCATGAAGATATCTATGCTCATCCTGATTTGGATTCAGACAGAAAGGTAAAATTGTTTAATATCTTTGTTTTTTGACAATGCTAATGATAAAACTCGGCAGATTTTGGGAACATTAAAGAAGGGAGCTGATGTTACAGAAAAGCTGGAACTTATGGCTACAACTACAGAGACACAAAAAGCAGCCCATGCAGCTGCTGCAGTACAGGATGTGGTAAAACCACTGCTTTCTAAACTGCAAAAGAGAGCATCCACATGACACGAGTCATTTTGCCTTTTCTGTTCCATCTGTCAACAAGGCAGAACCCTACAAAAAGTATGAATGTGTTTGTTTGCCCCAAAACATTAAAAACTCCCCTATAATGAGCCAAATTTATGTCGCTTGAGTTTAGAACCTGTTTGGCAGCAATTCCCTGTGCATATCGTCTATCACTACATGGATGATATATTAGTGGCTGGAAAACAATTACACTGTGTAACTGTTCTAAAAACCATGCCATTTTTGCTAGAAGAAAGAAGTTTGAAAATTGCTCCTGATAAGGTGCTATCCTCTGCTCCTTGGAAATACCTCAGATTGAGGCAGATTGATCAGTGTGTAGTCAAACCACAGAAACTCACCATTACCACTGAGGTTAAAACTGTACATGATGTCCAGAAGTGAGTGGGGAATATTCAGTGGATTAGAACTATTTGTGGGGTAAGTAATAAAAAACTTGAACCATTAATACAGTTATTAGGTACTTCAACTCAGGTAGATGAATGCCGGACCCTGGATAAAAAACAGCAGCAGGCCTTGGATGACATTGCCACAAAGGTTGCTACATCACATGCACAACCTCTGATCAAGAATTTTCCATTTCAATTGGTGATCATCAATCAGAGCAAGGAGGGAGACAATTATGCCAAGCATCCTTCCGCCTTGATTTGTCAATGGGTTAAAACTCGGGCTAATCCTTTAGTTATTTTGGAATGGGTATTTTTACCTGTAAAACAATCTAGAACTGTTCCCACTCGACTGGAACTTTTTGCTCATTTGATTATGAAGGGCAGAGGGAGAATATTGGAAATCTGGGGACATGAACCATGTGCAATTGTGGTACCATTGGCCAACTGTTGTCTTGAATGGGGAATTAGGATTCTGTTTCTTTGCAGATAGCTTTGGCTGGATATGATGGTAAAGTTCACAATACTTATCCACAGCACCAGGTGTTATCATCTTTATTGGAGCATCAGCATCTGGAGGACAGACCCTGGAGATCTGACTGTCCAGTGTCTGGGCAGACAGCATTTACAGATGCAGGGAAAAGGTAAAAAAAGGGCTGCCTGCACTTGGCAGCAAGACAAAGTGTGGAAAAGCATGTCATTTTTGGAGAGGTAAGAGATACGTTGCAGACATTAGAATTGAAATCTGTTATTTGGGATTTTGAAAATTGGAATAATGAGGCCATTAACATTGTTTCTGATTCGCTCCATGTAGTTGGCTCTGTCCAACATCTAGAAAGAGCAGTAGTTAAGGAGGTGAGTAATGGGCATTTGTATTCCCTTTTAAGTCAATGATTTAAAACCCTTAATCAACGATGGCAGGAATGCTTTATTGCTCATGTTCACAGTCATCAAGATCTCCCTGGTCTGTCTGAAGATAATGCTCGAGCTGATCGGTTGGTAGCCACTGTCTGGCCAATGCCAAACTCTGATAAATTTCAGCAAGCAAAAACTTCCCATGCATTTCTTCATCAACCTGCAAAAATGTTAATTAAACAATTTGGTATTCCCCTTACTGAGGCTTCTGGTATTGTGCGATCCTGTCCTGATTGTCAACAAGGTGGCATTGGTTTAGGCACTGGTGTTAACCCTAGGGGTGCTCAACCCTTGCAATTATGGCAAATGGATGTAACCCCTGTAGCAGATTTTGGTCAGAAAATGTTTGTACATGTTTGCATTGATGCCTATTCTTGTGTTATATGGGCTACTCCCTTAACAGGTGAGACAGCACGTCATGTAGAGAAACATTTGTACAATTGCTTTGCCATATTAGGTATCCCCTTAGCAATAAAGACTGACAATGCTCCTGCTTCCTGTTCCTCAAGATTCAAATGTTTCTGTAATTTATCAGGTATTCGACATGACACTGGTATTCCTCACAATCCTACTGGTCAGGCAATTACTGAGCGTGCCCATCGGACGCTCAAGGGCATGCTGCAAAAACAAAAGGGGGGAACTACAGGGTTATCCCGAGGAAAAAACAGCTAAAGCCATTTTTGTGCTTAATTACCTTAGAACAACAGGAGATAGGGAACATCTGCCTATTCTTGTGCATCATGCCCTCACACATAATCCAAGGGAGGATTTGCCTGACGGCATTCAGGTCATATTCAAAAATCCAGAAACAGAGGTATGGGAAGGAGCAGCTACAGTCAGATTAAGAGGACGAGTTTATGTGCGTTTACTTACAGATAAAGGCATTTGTTGGATTCCAGCCAAGTGGGTGAAGCCTTATCTGAAACCATCATCACCAACCCATGTTGTGCCCAGAGGCGGAGAATCGGCAAAAGCACCGACTCCAGACAGCCCTGAATCCGATTCTTCAACACCTGACAGCTGAACAACAGTGGGAATATCTACCAAGTTTTCTGGAGTATGCTGAGGGAGTACTGGCAACTCCGCACAGGCTTAATACACACGGGTTAGATATACACAGACTTCTTTTACCTTCACTTCCATCACAAGTTGTAAATCAGATAGAAAATCCTTTTTTTCTGCATGGTTGTGCATGTACGCTGTGGCTTAAGTTTCATTTTATTAAGTGTAACTTAAAAACTTGGCGACAAGTTCGTCAAGAACATAATTTAGCAGTGGTTTGAGGGAAAAAGGAAAAATTTTAGGCCTATTAACCTGATATGCAATAACTGCTTTCACATTCTAAACACTATTACCCCGAGAGTAATTAGCTAAATTATTAGGGCATAACTCAGGAGGATATCAGAGTTTTCACCAGGATGTATCTTTGATAGAAGTTTATGAGCAAACATTGTTACTGTGGGTGCAGTATAACCTTGCTTTTATTGCTGTAGTAAACCAAATTGTACTAGAGAGCAAGATAACAGCTACTGACTGTGGAGTGGGAATAGCAATGGCACAAATCCATCACTTTAGAGATTCTGAGTGGGAACGGGCTAAAGCAATTTGGGCAAAGCGCAGGCGTGATGGACGACAAGGGTAGCAATGGCAGCAGTCTGGCAAATATTGACAAGGTTGCTCAGTGCAGTGATTAGGGAAACGCAGGGAGTATACAATATAGGGCAGCGAGCTAACACGTGTGTTACATGGGATAACAGAACAGGGCAAGAACCTTTCTGCTTATCACAGCTACACCAACAGATCCATTTCACACCTGTTTGATTGGAATTCCCTCAGACTCAATGGAAGAATTTGGAAATTGGACCGGAGCTGAAATTTATGGCAACTTAAGTAAGGCCTGGTCAAATTGGTGTACTAATCAAAATGGGGTGATCACAGAAAATTGGTGTGAAAAATAAAAAATCCCTAGAAAGCCTTTAGGAGCTCAGGCATTTATAATTGCTCAAGGTTTAAATACTACAAGTCAGGAACCACAAGAACTGGATATTTTGGGTTCAGTGCCAGGAAATTATTATGTGTTCTTTGAGTACTACAAGGGTAAAGAACTGATTAGGGAGAAGTCAGGAAAACCGAGAGATGAGAACACTTGGATGTCTCCTATTTCTTCACGGTATTGCAGTACCACAGCATAAAAGTACAGAGAGACAAAAAGCAGCCCATGTAGCTGCTGCAGTACAGGATGTGGTAAAACCACTGCTTTCTAAACTGCAAAAGAGTCAAAGGAAAGAACATTAAGTGCTTTGGATGTAGCAAACTCAGGAATGTGTTTGTAGCCCTGCAGGGGAACCAGATCTGGAGAACAATGGGTTAAGTTAGGGGTGAGTTCTTTGGCCAAGTGCTAAAATCCTTTTATATCCCTTATTAAACATTCACAATTTTCAAAGAGTGAGCTTTGTTTTTCACACCCGGCTGTGGTTTGGGGCCCCCCCGCTGCTGAGCACCGACCCCACCCCGGGTGTCGCTGGAACCCCCAAAAACCGCAGCCACCACCAGCCCTTGTTGGGGGTTGGGCTTTCTCTGTTCTTTCCTTGTTTCTTGTGGAATTTTTTCCCATGGAGTTGCTGAGAGGCGCTGATGGCTGAGTGCTTGAGAAGGCGGGAGGGGGAACTCCTCTGGTTTTTGGGAGTTTCTCTGGGAGGGGGGCACAGAGACAGCGGGAGAATGGGGGCAGGGGTTGGGGGCAGCCTCTCTCTGTCGCTCTTTGGCATCGGAGGAGGGCGGCCAGGCTGTCCCTGCAGAGAGAATTCACTGGCACCGCTGGAGCTCAGCCCTGAGGGACCGATCACCGTCTGCCTGTGTGCCCCAGGAATCCTCAAATTCCGTGTGCCCCGAGAATCCTGAACTTTGTGTGCCCCTGGAATCCTGAATTCCATGTACTCTGGAAATCCTGAATTCCATGTACTCTGAGAATCCTGAACTTCGTGTGCCCTGGGAATCCTGAATTCCGTGTCCCTGATGTCCCCACAGAGTCCCCGACAGGGAACAGGTGTGTCCCCAGTGTCCCCAACAGGACATCAGGGGACACTTGAGCCTTGTTGGAGACACTGAGGGGACATCGGGGTCCCGTTGGGGACATCAGGGGACACTGGGGACTCTGACCTGGCCACGCGGCGGGGGAGGCAATGACATCACCTCTTCCTGCTTCCTCCATCCGGCCGCACCACGTTCCTGCATTTCTCCAACCGTCACCTGGGTGTGTTTCTCACCTGGAGTGTCCCCGGAGTGTCCCCAGCTGCCATGGAGCCCCTCAAGGTGCGACAATCCCGGAGTGGTGGGGAGAGGGGACAGAGGGGACACAGTAGTGACAGAGGGGACATGGGGGAGGGTGAAGGGAGACAATGGGGGACAGAGGGGACATGGGCGTGACGGGAGGGACAGGGGGTCGCAAAGGGGACAGGAGGGCATAGGAGGAAGGGGGGAGGGTGACAGAGAGGTGAAGGGGTGGACAAGAGGAGGTGGCAGGGGGTGGCAGAGGGGTGGGGGGGTGACAAAGGGAGAGAGGGACAGCAGAGCCCTCCAGGGAGGGGACAAAGGGGACCCCAGGAGGGCACAGGGGCCACCGCAGGAGGCCCTAAGTGCCACCAGGTCTCTGACACTTTTCTGTCCCCTCCCCAGCTGTCCCCGGCCTTGCTGCAGCCACAGGCCACTGTGGTGGCCACCCTGGGAGGGCTGTTGGCCACCCTGCCCACATGGGAGGAGGACACGCTGCTCGAGTCCCCAAAGCGACTGTACAGGGAACTGCAGGAATTCACCATGGAGCTCTGGGCCACACTGTATCGCATTGATGACACCTGGAGGCGCCACAAAGTCACCAATTGTGATGATGGCGGCCCTGTCACCTCCCTGAGCCAGGCGCTGGCCGCCTACAAGAGCACCATACAGACCACCCAGGACGATGTGACAATGGCAGCCAGCAAGTGGCAGGGGTCGGTGGCTGTGCTTATGAACAGCTGGGCCCGGATGGCCAGGAAGGCCACCGAGCTCCACAGCACCTGCAGGGATTTGGCCACTGAGGTGGCCGACAGGCCGGCCACCGCCTGGGCCAGGGAGCTGCAGGACGAGGCTGCCTGTGATGGGATAGCTCAGGAAAACATGGTGGAGCTGGGTCAGGCCGTGGGCAGGGAGGAGGGGGCCGAGGTGCTGGCTAGGCTTGAGTCCGCTGGGAGGAGAGAGGCCATGGTGGCTGCCAGTGAGGCAACAAGGGCCACCATGGAGAGACAGCAGCTGGAGGTGGCCCTGGGGCTGGTGGAGCACTTGGTGGCCGCGTGTGACGAAGCCACCGCGTTCCCCCGGGAGCTGCAGCTCTTGCTCAGGGACATCGAGGCCGCCCTGGAGGGGACAAATGAGGCATCCCCTGATGTCCCCAAGGACTTGGCCCCCAAGGTGGCTGCGGCCGAGCAGCTGTGGGAGGCCAATGCCTGCCTGGCCAAGGATCACCTGGTGGGAGCAGTTGACAACTTCATCGACTTCTTCTTCACGGGTGGTCCCGCCAACCCCTGTGCCAATGAGGTGGCCAAGCAGTGCCAAAGAGAGATCGAGGAAATCCTGGAGCTCCTTCAATGTCCGGGGCGTCCCCGTCGCGTCCCCAAGGTGTCACCAGTGAGCAAGAAGCCCCAAGAGGTGCGACAGGGGAGGGGCAGGGGTGAGGGGGTGGGGCCAGAGAGGACACTGGGTGGGGAGGGGACACGGGGGGAGAGGGAACACAGGGGCTGGCGGGGTCGGCAGCAAGAGGCTGAGAGGCTGACAATGGGATGGAGGGGACAAATGGGACCACTCGAGAGCATTTGGAGCCACCACAGGAGGCCATAAGTGGCACCAGGTCCCTGACGCCTCCCCTCGTCTCCTCCCCAGCAGTCTCCAGCCCTGCTGCAGCCACAGGTCACCGTGGTGGCCACCCTGGGAGAGCTGCTGGCCACCCTGCCCAGGGAGGATGAGAAGATGCTGCTCGAGTCCTCAAAGTACCTGCACAGGGAGCTGGAGGAATTCACCAGAGAGCTCCGGGCCACCCTGCAGTGCACTGATGACACCTGGAGGCAGCACATTGTCACTGTAGATGATGGTGACCCTGTCCTCTCCCTGAGCCGGGCCCTGGCTGCCTACAAGAGCACCCCACGGACTACCTGGAGCCATGTGGCAATGGCAGCCAGCGAGTGGCAGCAGTCGGTGGCTGTGCTTGTGAACAGCTGGGCCGAGCTGGCCAGGAAGGCCACCGAGCTCTGCAAAGCCTGGAGCAAGGTGGCCGCTGAGGCAGCCACCACCCACCTCAGGGACCTGCAAGCCCTGGCTGTTGGTTATGGGACAGCTGGGGAGCACAGCGTGGAGCTGGGTCAGCCCCTGGGCAGGGAGGAGGGGGCCGAGGTGGTGCCCAGACCTGAATCCTCGGTGAGGAGACAGGCCATGGTGGCTGCCAGCGAGGCAACAACGACCACCATGGAGAGACAGAGGGTGTGGACGGCCCTGAGGCCCCTGCGGCTCTTGGTGGCCACATGTGGTGAAGCCACTCTGTTCCCCTGGGAGCTGCAGCACCTGCTCAGGGACACCGAGGCCGCCCTGAAGGGGACAAAGAAGAAGTTCCCCACCGTCCCTGATGCCTTGGTGGCCAAGGTGGCCAAGGCTGAGCGGCTGTGGGAGGCCAACGCCCGCCTGGCCAAGGATCACCTGCTGGGAGCAGTTGACAACTTCATCGACTACTATAGCAAGGGTGGACCTGCCGGCCTCAGTCCTTGTGAGGTGGCTGAGCAGTGCCAAAGAGCTGCCCAGGACATCCCAAATCTGCTGCAGGGACAGTGATGTCACCAATGTGAGGTCATCAGGGCAGTGACATCATCGGGGACATGGCTGGCATCACCTTTTCTCTTCCCCCACCTCGCCATGTAGGATTTGAAACAAATATAGGGAATTTTCTGGGAATTTTCACTGAAATTGACCCAAAGCCTGATGGGAATTCCCAGGGTGATGTCACTGGGGACACTCAGGGACATTCTGGGGACACTCAGGGATAGAGGTGAATGAGTCCCCTCAAGAGCTTCCAGCTTTTCACTGTGCCTGCAGCAGAGATGCGTTATAAATGACACTAACTGGCTTCTGCATTCTGTATTGGCTTTTCCGCATTGTTATCAATCACCAGCAATTTGATTATGGAGGGACTTTGACAGCTGGCCTGCAAGCAAAGCTGAATTAAGAGAAGAAGTAACAATTGATGGTTACTAAATGTATCCATAGCAAGGGAGATGACAAGGCCGTCAGCATGGAAACGGATTGGAAAAGATAGATGGAAATTTTTGTTAGCTAGACTATGTGCCTAAGTACATGTGTATACGTGCCTTATTAAATTTCTGTAAAACTTTTGCCAATTATATTGATGCTAATTGCTTTGCACCAATTAATATCAAGCTTTGTTAAAGTATATAAACTGGAGAACATGCAGAATAAAAAACTTTATCTTCTTCGACGCCGATTACATGTGTGTGACATACACATCCAACCTATTGGTGACATTTGATACTGATATTCATTATAGATGATTACTTGTAGCTGCTGGTTGGTGCAATATAATCTGTCAGTTCCTGTGCGCACCGTACAGCCTATTAATTATTAATTAATACCATCTATAAAGACTAGACTGGGCTGATCTGTGCTCTGTGTCAGACACATCACTGACCCCACTGAGAGACGAGTGGTCAATAAATCCATCCCAATGTTCCTTGAGGGGAGCACAGCCAGGGAGCTGCTTCAAGGCGCTGTCACTGAGATATTTCCCTTTGAAAACCCTGGGTGGGATGGAAATACACCCGAGCAGATGGCAAAATTAAAATGATATCAAAGCCTCAAGGAATGTGGGTTAAAACGTGGGGTCTCTAAAGCTGTAAATTTGACAAACCTTCACCAAGTGAGGCAAAATGATGATGAATCACACACTGATTTTTTCAACAGGTGAAGAGAAACTGCCATCAAATATACAGATCTGGATCCTGAGTCAGTTGATGGCAAAGCACATCTGGTTTTGTTTTTTGTGGGTCAAAATTCAAATGATATAAGAAGAAAAGACAAAGGGAGTCCAAGACATGGATAAACTGCTGGAGGTTGCCTGGAAGGTGTTTTGAGACAGGGCCCAACTGAAAGAGTTAATCCCGACCTAGCAAGAAGGCAACTCAGGAAAAGTGACCCAAGAAAGCTTCCCCTGTGGAGAAGGCTCAGAGTGCATCCTGTAAGAAATGGGAACATTGGAAAAAGGACTGTCCAGTGCTGAAAGAAAAATCATCAGTCCCTGTTGTAGCAGCGGTGCCCAGCGGTGAATAATGAGCATTGACTCCATGATTGCAGCAGGCTGATCAATCGCTTTGTTATACCACACTTTACTACTAAGAAAAACCCATGGCCCTTGCCAGACAGTCACAACACACAGGTGGATCCCATTGGTCAATCAAGCCAAACAACCATCACCAGTGGCCAGTTGTTCTGGTTTGAAAGTAAAACCAGTGAGAGACTCCAAGTCAGAAGTACCATTTATTAGGAAAAAGAAGAAAACCCAAAATACATGAAATCAAAAAGAAAAAGATATAGTAATGTATAATCTACATAATAATGTATGTAAAATGTATTGATGTATAGGTATGTATATGGATATATAAAATGTGGAATGAAACTTTACATACAGATCTCACTTAAAATTAGATGTCCTTGGGGTACACAAGGGGTTTCCACGTCCTTCTGCATAACTCACCAGATGTAACCAGGTCCTTGAGCAAAAACATTGGTGCCTCACGTTGGGCATCAAAATTATGTTCTGGTTTGATAGCAAAACCAGTGTGGGACTCCAAGGCAGAAATTCAAATTATGAGGAAAAAGGAAAAAAAACTCAAAAGACATCCAATAATACAAAATGAAACCACTGACAGGGTCAGAATATATCATGACACCCTGCTGGTTAGGGCAGTGGCAGCAGTCCAGATGAAATGGTCTTGTTGCAGTGGTGATCCCATAGAAAAGATCTGGCAGCTCTTGTCCTCTGAAAAGCAGTGGGTAAGGGCTGCCTGTTCTGTCCCAAAGCCCAGATTGTATCCAGGTGGGGATGCTGAGCTCCTCCCCCCTGGGCGGAGCATCTCCCAATGCGCTGAAAGCGTTCTGAGTCACGATTGGTCCTTGATTGCCCATCAAACAGAAATGGCTCCTGGAGGGAGTTATCTCTGAGTCATGGGGCAAGGCAATGATGGGCTCAGAAACAGAAGAAAAGGAAAAAACTTTGCAGTGTCATCCTAATTTTTAAAGTTTTTCTGAGCCTTCTGATGTTTACATTCTTATAACGAACATTCTCACACAATTTATGTATATACCTTCTTATTGTTTTGCATTCCTTTATGGAAGAGGAGAAGAAATTTGATGGACTGTTGGATTGTCCAGTGTCATTGATGAGGTGGCACTTTCACCCTCCAATCCATGGGCTCTTTTGGAAATGTATAAATGTTGGTGGCAGAAATTAAAAGTGCTCTTTTTTACCTTGGGAGAGTGGCATGCCCACATCGTGTTATTTCCTGTTCTGTAGCGACATCTGGTGGCCGCCGTGTGTGGAACAGCCATGGGTGAGGTCATATCGTTTTACTCCCCGTCCCTGTTTTGGCGTGGTGACTGTGAGCCCTTTGGCACTTTGCCTGCAGCTCCTGAGATAACGGCAAATCCTGTGGGTTTCATGGAGGATTCTCTGGTTTTGGACCCCTGGAAGGGTCTCATGGAGCAGAAACGGGTTTCCATTTCCGGGAGTGATTTTGAAAGATTATTTCGGTGTTCCAGAGAGCAAGGGTTTTTTTTCAACCCTGCAGAGGCATCCTCTAGGGAGGCATGGTCTCTCATGGAAGGCCAAGCACTTTTTGATGATTGCACGATAGATGTGGGATCACTGCTGGTTCATTGGAAAAAGTTTGACGTGATTTGGTGGAGGTCTCTAGCTCTCAGAGTTCCCAGGGGGACCCTTCTGTCTCAGATGTGGATGAGGGTGTGCAAGAGCCTAAATGAGGGATGTGGGACCCCAGGCAGCTCTTCATAATGCGGTTTATTACATCTAAGAGGTTACAGCAGTCAAGGGTCACGGGCGACCGAGCCCATGCCTACCTCGGTCAGCTCCAGCTGCAGGCAGGCCTGGAGACCCACACCCCTCATTCAGGCTCTTAGTAATCCCTCTTACTAATGGTGCCCCACGTTGGGCGCCGCCGTAAGAGTCAGATTGAAAGATGCATGCCTCCAGGCAGCTCTTCAAAATGCAGTTTATTACATCCAAGGTGTTACAGCAGTCCAGGGTCATGGACGACGAAGCCTGTGCCGATTGCTGTCAGCTCCAGCTGCAGGCAGGCCTGGAGACCCGCATGCCTCGTTCAGGCTCTTACTACTCCCTCTTACTAATGGTGCCCCACGTTGGGCGCCACTGTAAGAGTCAAATTGAAAGATGCAGGACTCCAAGCAGCTCTTCAAAATGCAGTTTATTACATCCAAGGTGTTACAGCAGTCCAGGGCGTGGACGATGGAGCCTGTGCATACAGCTGTCAGCTCCAGCTGCAGGCAGGCCTGGAGACACACATCCCTCATTCACGCTCGTACTAATGGCGCCCCACATTGGGCGCCAACTTAAGAGCTGAAATGAGAGATGTGGGACTCCAGGCCTCTCCTCAAAATGCAGTTTAGTACATCCAAGACAGTTGAGCAGCCCAGGGTCATGGGTGACAGAGTCTGCAGGCGTGTGCTCCAGCTGCAGGCAGGCCTGGAGACCCACATTCCTCATTCAGGCTTTCACTAATCCCTCTTACTAATGGTGCCCCACGTTGGGCGCCACCTTAAGAGTCAGACTGAAAGATGCAAGACCCCAAGGACCTCTTCAATATGCAATTTATTACACCCAAGGTGTTACAGCAGTCCAGGGTCTGTGGGTGACAGAGCCTGTGCCTACAGCTGTCAGCCCAAGCTGCAGGCATTCCTGGAGACCCACATCCTTCATTCATGCTCGTACTAATGGTTCCCCACGTTGGTCGTCACCGTAAGAGCCGAAATGAGGGATATGGGACTCCATGTGGCTCTTCAAAATGCAGTTTATTCCATCCAAGGTGTTACAGCAGTCCAGGGTCATGGGTGACAGAGCCTGTGCCTACAGCTGTCAGCTGCCAGCTGCAGGCAGGCCTGCAGACCCTTCAATTTTGGTTACATTGCATTAGATACTTTTCTTTGCTGAGCATCTTCATACAGCAGAATCAATCTATACCCTAACTTTTACCTATAGCCAATCATAACTACTGTAATTACTATATTCATGTTACTGTTCTCCAATCACTAAAAGTTAGTACATTACAGTTAAAGAAAAATTTGCTTTTCTGCTTTCTTGCAGTGGAAAATTCTGAGACCTTTTTTCTACTTGCAGTATCGGCAGGCCTGTTTGGCTGTGTAATCTTTCTGCTTGGTAAAAACATCTTCTTGTTTGGGGTGGTTTTATTCTTTGCTCTAAGCCATAAAAACCCCTTCTAACGAACACACGCTTTGCCTCCTTGGTTATCCAGTAAGAGTGGCTCAGCAATTCTTCTCTTCAATATCAAAACTTGCTTCCATCTCCATTGCTTCTTCAAATTCCACATTCAAAATCTTTCTGCCCAGCACACACACCTCTGAGACTTTCTTGTCAAACTTTCATCCTTCCCAACACAAGTGGGTTTCCCATCCCACCTTCCCATGTCTCCCCCATGGTCACACAGACAGAACCACAGGTCAGCCTGTGGGGTGCACTCTCTCTGTCGAGCTGGGGGACGTTGGGGTCTGACTTTGGGGCCTGTGACTCGCACGGGTGCTGCACTGATCTTCCTCACTCCTCCCTCATCTCCCTCATCTCCTCTTTGAGTTCCTTGACCACAGCAGAGACATGAGCCTGCATCGGGCCGTTGATCATACTCTCATAATTTGTATGAAAAAAAGCCAATAACATGGTTTTAAAATTTTAAAAGTTTAATAGTAATAAAAATGGTTATAAAAATAGTAATATAATTTGAGTAATAAAATTTGGACAACTGGTATTAGTAGAACACAAGAAAATAAATACAAAGGGTTATAGACAGTCTGGGTACCTTTTGCTGGGAAAAATAAGCCCAGAAAGGGCACATGTTGACAGAGGATTAACCCTTAAAAGCAATAGCCTGTTGCATATTCATTCACCTCATACATGATGCAACAATTCCATTCAAACACAGGATTCTGTCGGGTCAGTGTCAACTTCTTTCTCTGAATCCTGACTTCAGGGCTGAGTGAGGCAGGAAGAAGTTGGTTTCTTCTGATAAGGAGCAATAAATTCTTTTTCTCTGCAAGATTTCGGCGTCCTGAGGCTGTTATCTCAGTGGGAGTACCTTATTCGTCCCTTTTGAAAAAAGTATCTTACATAGCATAGTTTCTATTTTAACATTATGTTATAACCTAAAACTATATTTAGCACACTATTTAAGAAAATTAATACAGCATCACGTTCTAACATAACACATATAATATCCATTTTAATATTTGCCAAAAACCAATCATAAAATACCCATTTTCACAATTTCTAAGCTGGTTGGTGACAGAGCCCACTGTCTCCCAGTTGGTATCAGCATCAATCATTGCAATGAAGGTGGTGTATTGAGATGGCCCCAGATCTGCCAGACCCCACAACATTTTCCCTGTCCACCTGACCTTGTCGAGGTCATTTTCATGCTGTCCACCCCTCCCAAAGATTACCTCCAATTCTGCCACTTCTCTCAGCTGTTGGATCCTTTCCTCAAGGGTTTGGGCATCATTTTAATTTTGCCATCTGCTCGGGTGTATTTGCATCCCACCCAGGGTTTCCAAGGGGAAATATCTCAGTGACAGCGCCTTGAAGCAGCTCCCTGGCTGTGCTCCACTCAAGGAACGTTGGGATGGATTTATTGAGCACTCGTCTGTCAATGGGGTCAGTGATGTGTCTGACACAGAGTTCAGATCAGACCAGTCTGCTTTATATAGAGAATAATAATTATTTAATTAATACGCTGTACTGTGCACACATGAACTGAAAGATTATACTGAACCAACCTGCAGCTGCAAGGAATCACCGATAATCAATATCAATATCAAATACTGTATCAAACTGCAGGTGATCGATAATAATGTGCAAAAGGCAATACAAAAGTGCAGAAGCCACTATAGGATTGCAATAACCAATGCAGAATTGCAGAAGCCAATTATTAAATTGTCATTTATATCCCAACTCTGCTGCAGGCACAGCAGAAAGCTGGAAGATCTTGAGGGGACTCATTGAGCCCTGTCCCCTGTCCCTGAGTGTCCCTGAGTGTCCCTGAGTCCCCAGAGATGTCACCCCAGGAATGCCCATCAGGATTTGGGGCAATTTCAATGAAAATTCCCAGAAAATTCCCCGAATTTATCTCAGATACTGCATGGGGAGGGGACAGGTGACAGCAACGATGTCCCCAATGATGTCACTGCCGCAATGATGTCGTGGCAGTGACGTCACTGTCCTGAAGCAGCCTTGGGATGTCCTCGATGGCTTTTTGGCACCGCTCGGCCACCGCACGGCTGCCAGGGCCCTTGGGGCCACCGCGGCCACCATAGGGACTCAAGAGGAGGTCGTGGACGTCCCCAAGTGTCCCCAGCAGGTGATGCTTGAACAGGCGGGTGCTGGCCTCCCACAGCTGCTCAAACTTGGCCACCGCAGCCACCAAGTCCTCGGGGACATCGGGGGATGCGTCATTTGTCCCCTCCAGGGCAGCCTCGATGTCCCTGAGCTGGGACTCCATGTAACTGATAAACTCAGTGGCTCTGTCACACGCATCCACCAAGCGCTGCAGCGGCTCCAGGGCCACCTCTGCCCAATGTCTCCTCCTGATGGCCGCCCTAGGCCGCCTGGAGGCCACCACAGCCTCTCCCACGGCCTCATTGGTGTCCATTGCCACCTGGGGATCGTGTGTGGCCCCCACTGAGGCCTCCTCATTCCTGTCCAGGGCCACCATCAGCTGCTGGGCTGTGGCTGCCAGGTTGTCCCCAGCTGTCCCCCTGCGGGTGGCCTTGTCCTGCTGGTCCCTGGCCCAGGCGAGGGCCGCGTCCTCGCAGGCATCACGGAGCTTGGTGATCTCCTCGACCAGCTGTTTCCATCTCTCCTCACGTGCAGCCACCAACTCCCGCCAGGCGCTGCCCGCGGCTCTCACATCGGCCCAGGTGGCCCCCGGGGTGGCCCTGAGGGTGGCCAGGGCCTGGCCCAGGGAGGGGACACCAGGGTCGCCCATAGAGGTGCCTCGGGTGTCTTCCAGACCCTTACGGAGGCTCCAGGTGAAGATCCTCAGGGCCGCGTGCAGCAACTTTGGGGGCACACAGCGCCGCAGGCCCCGGCGTGGCCCGGTCACGGTGGCTGTCACCTCACCCAGGGTGGCCACCACAGAGACCAGAGCCTCCAGCAGCTGGGAAGGGGACTCCTGGAGAGGGGACAGGGCAGGCGTCAGGGACCTGGTGGCAGTTGTGGCCTCCTAAGGTGGCCCCTGTGCCCTCTCAGGGATCCCCTTTGTCCCCTCCCTGCAGGGCTCTGCTGTCCCCTCTGTCCTTTGTCACCCCTGCTATCCTCTCTGCCACCACCCGCCAGCTCCCATGTCCCCTCCACCCCGTCCCTCACTGCCCCCACTGCTGCCTTTCACCACCCCACATGCACCCTCTCCCCTCCCCACCAAGTGTCCCCTCTGTCCCTCTCTCCACCCCCCCCCCCGCCCCCGCCTGTCGCACCTCTTGGGGCTCCATGCTCACTGGGGACACATCGGGGATGCTCTGGGGACGCTCCGGGGGTCGAAGGAGCCTTGGGATGTCCTCGATGGCTCTTTGGCACCGCTTGGCCACCCCACAGCCACTGGGGATGGCAGGACCGCCATCGCAATAGAATTTGATGTCTTGAAGTGTCCCAAAAAGGTGATCCTTGGCCAGGCGGGCGTTGGCCTCCCACATCTGCTCGGCCACAGCCACCTTGGCCACCAGGTCTTCGGGAACATCGAGCGGTGCCTCTTTTGTGCCCTTCAGGGTGGCCTCGATGTCCCCAACCCTGCGCTGCAGCTCCCGGGGGAACGCGGTGGCTTCGTCACACGCGGCCACCAAGCGCTCCAGCAGCCCCAGGGCCGCCTCCAGCCGCTGTCTCACCATGGTGGCCCTTGTTGCCTCGCTGGCAGCCACCCTGGCCTCTCTCCTCACCCGGGCTTCATGCCCAGCCACCACCTCGGCCCCCTCCTCCCTGCCCAGGGCCTGACCCAGCTCCACCATGTTTTCCTGAGCTGTCCCATCACGGGCAGCCTCGTCCTGCAGCTCCCTGGCACGGGCAGTGGCTGCCCTGTTGGCCACCTTGGTGGCCAAATCCCTGCAGGCATTGGGGAGCTTGGTGGCCTCCCTGGCCAGGTGGGCCCACCTGTCCACAAGATCAGACACTGACCACCGCCACTCACTGACCGCCCCTGTCACATCGTCCCAGGTGGTCCCTGGGGTGCTCTTGTAGGCGGCCAGGGCCCGGCTCAGGGAGGTGACACGGCCATCATCATCAGAGGTGATTTTGTGGCGCCACCAGGTGTCATCACTGCGGTACAGGGTGACCCGGAGGTGCCTCTTGAAGTATTCCAGGTGCCCGTACAGGCACCACTGGGACATGAGCACATTCATCTCATCCAACCTGGGCAGGGTGGCCAGCAGCTCACCCAGGATGGCCACCACGGTGACCTGTGGCTGCAGCAGGGCCGGGGACAGCTGGGGAGGGGACAGGGGAGGTGTCAGAGACATGGTGGCACAGGGCCTCCTGGGGTGGCCCCTGCCCCCAAGACAACCCCTCTGTCCCCTCCATCACTTTGTCAGCCTCTTGTTTCCTCTGCCACCCCCTGCCTGGAGCCTCTCCTGCCCCTCTGCTGTTCCCTCTGCCATCCTCTGCTCCCCCCACCAAAGCCCCTATGTCCCCTCCCCCTCCATGTCCTCCCACCCCCCACTGCCCCCTCCCCTGCCCACATCCCATCCCCCCCCAGTGTCCACTCTATCCACGTCTCCCCCCCTCACTCTGGTCGCACCTCTTGGAGCTCCATGCTCACAGGGGACACCTCGGGGATGCTCTGGGGACACTCTGGGGGTCGAAGGAGCCTTGGGATGTCCTCGATGGCTCTTTGGCACCGCTCGGCCACCCCGCAGGCATTGTGGCGGTCGGGACCAATAGTGAAAGAGAACTTAATGTCTTGAAGTGTCCCCAGCAGGTGATCCTTGGCCAGGCGGGCGTTGGCCTCCCACAGCTGCTCAGCCTCGGCCACCTTGGCCACCAAGTCCTCGGGGACATTGGGGGATGCCTCATTTGTCCCCTTCAGGGCGGCCTCGATGTCCCCAACCCTGCGCTTCAGCTCCCGGGGGAATGTGGTGGCTTTGTCACACGCGGTCACCAAGCGCTCCAGCAGCCCCAGGGCCGCCTCCAGCCGCTGTCTCACCATGGTGACCCTTGTTGCCCTGCTGGCAGCCACCCTGGCCTCTCTCCTCACCCGGGCTCCATGCCCGGCCACCATCTCGGCCCCCTCCTCCCTGCCCAGGGCCTGACCCAGCTCCCCCTTGTTTTCCAGAACTGTCCCATAACGGGCAGCCTTGTCCCTCAGCTTCCTTTCTTGGGCGGTGGCTCTGTCCACATTGTCGGCCGCCTTGGTGACCAAATCCCTGCAGTCGTGACGGAGCTTGGTGGCTGTCCTGGTCAGCTGGCCCCAGTTGTCCACAAGCACAGACACTGACCGCTGCCACTTGCTGGCTGCCATTGTCACATTGTCCCAGGCGGTCCATTCAGTGCTCTCGTAGGCGCCCAGGGCCCGGCTCAGGGAGGTGACAGGGTCATCATCACCGGAGGTGACAATGTCGCGCCACCAGGTGTCATCAACGGAGTACAGAGCGGCTCGGAGGTTCCTGGTGAAGTGCTCCAGGTCCCAGTACAGGTTCTCTGTGAAGCTGGGCAGTGTCTCCTCGTTCAGCATCTCCTCGTACACCGTCTCCTCGTGCAGCCTGGGCAGGGTGTCCAGCAGCTCGCCCAGGGTGGCCACCACGGTGACCTGTGGCTGCAGCAGGGCTGCGGACAGCTGGGGAGGGGACAGGGGAGGTGTCAGTTGTGAGAAATGAAACACTGGAGACAGGAGCTCTTTTTCAGAGTGGAAATTGCTAGCTGATGTTGATGAAGTTGATAGAGTCTTAATTTGAAATCTTGGTCTGTTGTTGAATATTGAATGTTAGAGTTCTGGGACTTGCCTTTGGTTGCTACTGTTAACTGTTACTATCTAACCCTTATATTTGTATCCCTTTCCATCGGGAACCACTTCCCTGACCCCCAGAAGGACTTGCACCCAGGCTGAATTGAATGAAGGGCTGTTGGTACTATATGGACCCTCTCAAAAACAACAAACCAGCACTGAAACGTTGATTTTTACCCGGCAGAACCACAGGAAATCCACCACCATTGACCAGAGCTGGATTCTGTCCTGTTACCATAGCTTTGATAGTACCCAGCTTGGAGGATACTCCTGAGCTATGAGCCAACATTGTCTTCCTAAGGATTCTCCTGAGGACAGAGCCCCAGCTGTGCTGAGAGACAAAGCTGCCCTCCTCCTCCTCCTCCTCCTCCTCAGTGTTGTCCTGCAGGAGCAGCGGCGCTGTGCATGACCCCTAGGGTTCCCCACCCAGAGCTGTCTTTAATAAAGGTCTTTCTAAAGGAGCTGGTCTCCTGCCTCTTTCTGTTAGATCAGGGACCTTGGAGTACTTGCAGCTTCCTGGGGTGGCCCCCTGACCCCGAGGGGTCCCCTTTGTCCCCTTTGTCAGTCTCTTGTTCCCTCTGCCACCCCCTGCCCCTCCCCTGGTAACCTGTCCCACCCCCTGCCCCCTCCACTGTGCCCTCTGCCACCCCCTGCCCCCCGTGTCACCCCCATTCCCCACTGTACCCTCCTCCCCCGTGTCCCCTCCCGTCTCTGTCACCTCCCCCCTTCCTGCCACCCCATAATGTCCCCTGGGCAACCTCCTTACCCCTCCCGCCACCCCCATGTCACCTCCATCCCCAACTGCCCCCTTCCCCCCAGTGTCCCCTCTGTCCCCATCTCCTCCCCCTTCCCCCCGCCCCGCCCCCGTTGCACCTCTTGGGGGTCCATGCTCATCAGGAACACATTGGGGATGCTCTGGGGACACTCCAGGGGTTGAAGGAGCCTTGGGATGTCCTCGGTGGCTCTTTGGCACCGCTCGGCCACCTCACTGGCACTGGGGCCGGTGGGAACACCAGTGAAATAGACCGACATGAAGTTTGGAAGTGTCCCCAGCAGGTGACGCGTGGCCAGGCGGGCGTTGGCCTCCCACAGCCGCTCAGCCATGGCTACCTTGGCCACCAAATCCTCGGGGACATTGGGGGATGCTTCATTTGACCCCTCCAGGGCGGTCTTGGTGTCCCTGAGCAGGTGCTGCAGGTCCCGGGGAAATGCGGTGGCTTCGTCAAACGTGGCCACCAAGCGCTGCAGCAGCCCCAGGGCCACCTCCAGCTGCTGTCTCACCATGGTGGCCATTGTTGTATCCCTGGCCAGCACCTTGGTGGCCACCTCCCTGCAGGTGTTGCGGAGGTTGGTGGCTGTCATGTCCAGCCAGGCCCAGCTCCTCATAAGCACATTCACCGACTCCTGCCACTTGCTGGCTGCTATTTTCACACGGTTCCGTGCGGTCCCTGGGGTGCTCCTGTAGGCGGCCAGGGCCTGGCTCAGGGAGGTGGAAGGGTTATCATCACTGGAGGTGACATCGCGGCGCCACCAGGTGTCATCAATGCACTCCAGGGTGGCCCCGAGCTGTGTGGTGAATTCCTGAATGTACCGGCGCAGGTTCACTGCATGCCCGGGCAGCTTCTCATTCTCCCTGGGCAGGGTGTCCAGCAGCTCGCCCAGGGTGGCCACCATGGTGACCTGTGGCTGCAGCAGGGCTGGGGACAGCTGGGGAGGGGACAGGGGAGGTGTCAGGGACCTGGTGGCACCTATGTCCTCCTGGGGTGGCCCCTGTGCCCTCCTGGTGCCCCCTCTGTCCCCTTCCAGGAGGGCTCTGCTGTCCCCTCTGTCTCTTTGTCACCCCCTTGTCCCCTCTGCTGCCTCCTGCCACCCTCCCTGCTGTCCCCTCTGCCACCCACTACCACCACACTCGTAGCCCCTGTCACCCTCTGCTGTCCATCCTGACACCGCCCGCCAGCTCCTCTCCCCCATCCACCCGAGTCATTACCATCCCACTCACCTCCCTGCCTCCATTTCCCCACCCCCTCTCTGTCACCTTCTCCCTTCCGGCCACTCACTCCTGTCCCCTTTGTGACCTTCTGCCCCCTCCCACCACCCCGCTGTGTGACCCACGTTCCCCACAGCCCCCTCCTGTCCCCTTCCCCCCAAGGTCCCCTTTGTCTCCCCCCATCGCACCTCTTGGAGCTCCACGCTCACTGGGGACACCTCGGAGATGCTCTGGGGACTCTCTGGGGTTCGAAGGAGCCTTGAAATGTCCTCGGTGGCTCTTTGGCACCGCTCGGCCACCTCAAAGACATTGGGGCTGGTGGGACCCGCAGTGAAATAGAACTTCATGACGTCTGGAACAGCTGCCAGCAGGTGATCCTTGGCCAGGCAGGTGTTGGCCCCCCACAGCCACTCGGCCACAGCCGCTTTGGCCACTGCGTCCTCAGGGATATCAAAGAATCCCTCATTTGTCCTCTTCAGTGTGGCCTCGATGTCCCTGAGCAAGCGCTGCAGCTCCCGGGGGAACGCGGTGGCTTCGTCACACGCGGCCACCAAGCACTCCAGCAGCCCCAGGGCCGCCTCCAGCCGCTGTCTCACCATGGTGGCCCTTGCTGCCTCACTGGCAGCCTCCATGGCCTCTCTCCTCACCTGGACTTCATGCCCGGCCACCACCTCGGCCCTCTCCTCCCTGCCCAGGGCCTGGCCCAGGTCCTCCATGTTTTTCTGAGCTGTCACAAATCCGGCAGCCTCGTCCTGCATCTCCCTGGCCCAGGCAGTGGCAGTGGCAGCTCTGTCAGCATTGGTGGCCACCTCCCTGCAGGTGTGGCGCAGCTCGGTGGCCTTCCTGGCCAGCTGGGTCCACCTGTCCAGAAGCCCATCCACCAACCGCTGCCACTTGCTGGCTGCCATTGTCACACGGTCCCAGGTGGTCCCTGGGGTGATCCTGTAGGCGGCCAGGGCCTGGCTCAGGGAGGTGACAGAGTCACCATCACTGGAGGTGACATCGTGGTGCCACCAGGTGTCACCGGTGCAGTACAGCGTGACCCGAAGATTCTCAGTGAAGTCCACCAGGTCCCAGTCCAGGCATCTTGTGGACATGAGCAGCATCATCTCCTCATCACGCCTGGGCAGGGTGTCCAGCAGCTCGCCCAGGGTGGCCACCACGGTGACCTGTGGCTGCAGCAGGGCCGGGGACAGCTGGGGAGGGGACAGGGGAGGTGTCAGGGACCTGGTGGCACTTACGGCCTTCTGTGGTGGCCCCCTGCTGCCGAGGGGTCTCCTTTGTCCCCTCCATCCCTTTGTCAGTCAGTTCCTCTCTCTGCCAACCCTGTCTCTCCTGTCATAGCTCCTCCCCCCCACGCCCTGCCACTGTCCTTTGTGCAACCCCTGCCATCACACTTGTCGCCACTGCCACACCCTGCTGTCCCTTCTGCCACCACTCGTGTCCCTTCCCACTTGTGTCCCTCCATCCCCCACTGCCCTCTCTGCCCCTCTTCCACCTCTCTGTCACCTTCCCCCTTCCTGCCATTGCCTCCTGTCTCCTCCATCCCCCCTGTCCCCTCCATCCACCACTGCCTGCTCCCTCCACAGTGTCCCCTCCGTTCCCCTCTCCCCTCTCCCCCCGCCCCCACCCCCCCATCCTTCAAGCTCCGTGCTCACTGGTGACACCCTGGGGATGCTCTGGGGACGCTCTGGGGGTTGATGGAGCCTTGGGATGTCCTCGATGTCTCTTTGGCACCGCTTGGCCACCCCACAGGCACTGGGGCTGGTGGGACCACCATCAAAATAGAACTTGATGTCTTGAACTGTCCCCAGCAGGTGATCCTTGGCCAGGCGGGCGGTGGCCTCCCACAGCCGCTCGGCCTCGGCCACCTTGGCTACCAAGTCCTCGGGGACATCGGGGGACTCATTTGTCCTCTTCAGTGCAGCCTCGATGTCTCTTAGCTGCCATAACAGCTTCCGGGGGAACGCGGTGGCTTCGTCACACCCGGCCACCAAGCGCTCCAGCAGCCCCAGGGCATCCTTCAGCCACAGGCTCACCATGGTGGCCCTTGTTGCCTCTCTGGCAGCCTCCCTGGCCTCTCTCCTCACCTGGGCTTCATGTCCGTCCACCACCTCGGCCCCCTCCTCCCTGCCCAGGGCCTGACCCAGCTCCACCATGTTTTCTTGAGCTGTCCCATCATGGGGAGCCTGGGCCTGCAGCTCCCTGGCCAGGGCAGTGGCGGTGGCTGCCTTGGTGTCTGCCTCAGTGACCACCTCCCTGCAGGTGTTGCGGAGCTTGGTGGCCTTCCTGACCAGCTGGGCCCACCTGTCCATGAATGCATACGCCAACCTGTGCCACTTGCTGGCTGCCATTGTCACACTGTTCTGGGAGGTCCATGGGGTGTTCTTGCAGGCAGCCAGGGCCTGGCTCAGGGAGGTGGGAGGGTCATCATCGGAGGTGACATTGCAGCACCACCAGGTGCCCTCAATGCAGTACAGGGTGACCTGGAGGTTCCTGGTGAATTCTTCCAGGTCCCGGTACAGGCGCCCTGAGGACACGGGCAGAATCCTCTCCTCATCCCGCCTGGGCAGGCTGGCCAGCAGCCCACCCAGGATGGCCACCACGGTGACCTGTGGCTGCAGCAGGGCCAGGGACAGCTGGGGAGGGCAGAGGGGAGGTGTCAGGGACCTGGTGGCACTTGTGGCCTCCTGTGGTGGTCGCTGTGCCCTCCCAGATACCCCTTTGTCCCCTCCATCCCTTTGTCAGTGTCTTATTCCCTCTGCCACCCCCTGCCCCTACCCTCATAGACCCTCCCACCCCCTGCCACCCCTGCCAGGCCCCATGTCTCCTCCCCCTCCTGTATATCTCATCCCCTACTGCCCCCTCCTCCAGGGGTCACCTCCCCCCTTCCTGCCACTCCCTCCTGTCCCCTTTGCAACCTCCTGTCCCACACCTGCCCCCTTCGTCGCACCTGCTGGGGCTCCATGTTCACAGGGGACACCCTTGGGACATTCTGGGGACACTCTGGGGGTTGAAGGAGCCTTGGGATGTCTTCAATGGCTCTTTGGCACCGCTCGGCCACCTCACGAACACTAAAGATGAAGGGAATCCCACGGAAAAAGACCTTGATGAAGTCTGGAAGTGTCCGCACCAGCTGATTTAGGGCCAGGCGGGCGTTGGAGTCCCACAGCCGCTCGGCCACAGCCACCTTGGCCACCAAGACCTCAGGGACATCAGGGGATGCCTCATTTGTCCACTTCAGAGCAGTTTCGATGTCTCTAAGCAAGCGCTGCAGCTCCCGGGGGAACGCGGTGGCTTCGTCACACGCGGCCACCAAGCGCTCCAGCAGCCCCAGGGCCGCCTCCAGCTGCTCTCTCTCCGTGGTGGCCCTTGTTGCCTCGCTGGCAGCCTCCCTGGGCTCTCTCCTCACCTGGGCTTCATACCCGGCCACCACCTCGGCCCCCTCCTCCCTGCCCAGGGCCTGACCCAGCTCCACCATGTTTTCCTGAGCTGTCCCATCATGGGCAGCCCAGTCCTGCTGCTCCCTGGTGCGGGCACTGGCAGCGGTAACCCTGTTGGCCACCTCAGTGGCCAAATCCCTGCAGGTGTTGCAGAGCTCGGTGGCCTTCCTGGTTAGCTGGGCCCAGCCGTTCTCGAGCACATTCACCGACCACTGCCACTTCCTGGCCACCATTGTCACATTGTCCCAGGCGGTCCCTGGGGTGCTCTTGTAGGCAACCAGGGCCTGGCTCAGGGAGATGGGAGGGTCATCATCATTGAAGGAGATGTTGTGGCGCCACCAGGTGTCATCACTGCAGTACAGGATGACCCGGAGTTCCCTGGTGAAATTGACCAGGTAGATTTCCAGGTTCACTGTGGACACAAGCTTCATCTTGTCCAACCTGGGCAGGGTGTCCAGCAGCTCTCCCATGATGGCCACCACAGTGACCTGTGGCTGCAGCAGGTCCGGGGACAGCTGGGGAGGGGACAGGGGAGGTGTCAGGGACATGGTGGCATTTGTGGCCTCCTGGAGTGGCATTTGTGGCCTCCTGGGCTCCCCTTTGTCCCCACCCTGGAGGGCTCTGCTGTCCCCTCTCTCCCTTTGTCACCCCCCCGACCCCTCTGCCACCACCTGCCACTTCCTGTTGTCCCCCCCCTTCACCTATCTGTCACCCTCCCTCCTTCCTCCCATGCCCTCCTGTCCCCTTTGCGATCCCCTGCCCCTCCCGCCACTCCCGTGTCCCTCTGTCCCCCACTGTCCTCTTTCACTCTCGCCCCTCTGTGTCCCCTCTGTCACCCCCGTGTCCCCTCCCACCCCACCACCCCAGGATTGTCGCACCTCAAGGCGCTCCATGGCTGCTGGGAACACTCCGGGGATGCCTTGGGGACACTCCAGGGACACTCCAGGGACACTCTGGGGACACTCCGGGTAACAAACACGCCCCGGTGGCAGTTGGGGACACGCAGGAACGGGGCGCAGCCGCACAGGGGAAACAGGAAGAGGTGACATCACCACTCCCCACTTCCCGTGGGGCCAGGGCAGAGTCCACAGTGTCCGCCCCAATGTCCCCCACGGGACCCCAATGTCCCCTCAGGGTCCCCAACAAGGCACAAATGTCCCCTGATGTCCTGCTGGGGACACTGGGGACACACCAGGGTCCTGTTGGGGACACTGTGTGGACATCAGGGACATCGTGGTGACCCAAAATGGGACAGGGGACGTCAGGGTGTCCCTGGTGTCCCCACAGGAAGGACACAGGGTGTCCCCAAGGGAAGGGTATGGGGGTGTCCCCAGGGTCCCCAACAGGATCCCGGTGAGTCCCTGGTGTCCCCAGCTGTACATAAGGGGGACACATGGCCCTTGAGGGAGACATCAGGGCAACACTGGGGCCATGTGGGGACACTCAGGGGACATCAGGGTCCCATTGGCAACATTGGGGGGACATTGGGGACCCTGCCCTGGCCCCACAGGTTGGGGGAGGCAAGGGGGACGGTCACGTCACCTCTTCCAGCTTCCTCCATCTGGCTGGGTCACATTCCTGTGTGTCCCCAACTGTCACCCAGATATGTTTTTCTCCAGCGTGTCCCCAGAGTGCCCTCAAAGTGTCCCCACAATGTCCCCAGTGGCCATGGAGCACTACGAGATACAACAATCCAAATGTTGGGGGATACAGGGGTGACAGAGGGGACAGGAGGGCGTGGCAGGAAGGGGGGAGGTGACAGACGGGGTGGAGGTGACCGAGGGTGGCTGGGAGAGGGCACAGCGGGAGGGGAGGATTAGACAGAAATCTGGGGAATTTTCTGGGAATTTTCATTGATACATGTTGAGAGGTTTTTTCAGATTGAGGAGTTCTTGCAGGACAATGGCCACATTCAGCCCATGCACAATCCAGCCTGCTTGTACTGATGGGCAATGGACACGATCACAAACAGTGAATAATGGACACGTTCAGAAATGGGGTCGGTATATCCTTGAAAGAGATACAAGAAGAAGAGTCACCAGGACTCAGCAGGTTTGTCAGTGAGCTTGGGAAAGTAAGAAACAAGTGAGCCATGGGCGGGCCAGACGGCAACAGCAAGACGTGTGAAAAATTAGGAGATCAAATCAGCATTCTAATTTAGACATGCGAACAGCTAGGATTAACCAATCATGTATTAGATAGAGACACATGGACAGTGGAGATTTATTATAAATATAGTCTTTTTAGGGATAATGAATTTGGTTTCACTGGATCATATTGGTCATGGTGTGATGTCCCTGAACCTCCACACCCAGCATTTCTGGTGGAGAACGCGGGCAGGCCCAATGTCGCAGCACTAAAGGGACTCGAGGTCGGCAATTTGGCTGCTGTGCAGAGGATCAGAGCCAGCCCTCGAGGAGCGGAGCAGCCGGTGGAAAGAATCCTCAGTGCCCCGGGGAGAGGGAAAGGTCACTGGAGCTCCAATCGTAGATGACTTGAATCTCACCCTGATCAAGGTGAGCAGCCGGGGAGGAGATGGGGTCTGAACATGAAAGGGAAGGTGTTCAGAAACTCCTCCAACATATCCTCTCTAAGAGAGAACAAAAGTATGATGCCTCCAATTTGAAGGGACTATTGCAATGGGCTTGGGACCATAATCTCATAGCAGGAGCACAGGTTGCTTTTGAGATTTTCACATGAGAAGCTGTGGGGTGGATGTTGTGGGACTGTATTGCATCTGGCGGGAGTGAGGCAAAAGAGGCGTCTAAATATTCTACTTTGTGGAAAATCATCATTGAGGTGTTGCAAGCCTCAAAGGCAGAGAGGAAAGCTGCTGCTGCGGCTTGTGCAGCCCTTGCCTCTGCGTCAGAACAGCCTCAGGCGTTTCCAGCAACTTCAGTCCAGCAACTGTTTTCTACCACCTTAGATATTCCCTCACGCAGCCCACAGCCCCTCAGCTCAGAATCGAGCATTGCCCCGACTGCTCCTCCAGATCAGAGCGAGAAAGAGGAAGCTGCTGCCTCTTCGGGGGGGTTGGGCTGTCAGACAAAGGTCAGTTGTACTCAGAGTGAAGAAATTGTAGATAACAGTAACTTAGAAACTAAACATGCTGGAAGTGAAAAGGAGGTGTTATTATAAATAATGTTTCTATGGAAGAGGATTTAAAATCATTAGTGAACAATTTGCAAAAATTCGTAATTCAACAAAATGATTCAGTTGTCCCCAAAAGACACTACTCTTTTGAGAAAATGGACTTGCCAATGATAGTGGGTTCAGACAGACAAGCAGGAAAGAGGTTACCAGTCTCTCAGTTTGTCTCTGAGCCAGCATTCGAGCCGGTTAAACGAAATCCTCCCTCTCATGCTGTAAAAAATGTGGAATTAGAGTTGGAATGTTACCCTGAAAGAAAAGCAGCTCAGAAACGAAAGTGGAAGGGAGTTATTACAGAAGCTGTTGTAGAAGGGACTTTTCTCTCAAATGATGTAGAGGCTTTTCCTGTAGTGACTAATGCTGCTGGTAGAGTGTGGGAACCTTTCGACTGGAAGATTTTAGAAAGGTTAAGAGCTGCAATTTCACCATTTGGTTTGAAATCCCAACTTGCACAGTCACTTCTGCAGTATATTTTTACATCTAACACATTAATTCCAGCTGATGTGTATACCCTAGAAATACTTATAATGCCACCCTGTCAGCAGGTGATGTTTCATAACAGCTGGGAGGAAAAGTGTGCTCGGGAAGCAGCAAGACCTGGAGTGCAGGGTGATCCTCTGCGTGGTTTAACAGCACAACAGTTCTTTGGCAAAGAGCCCTGGGCTGCTGCCACTGCCCAGGCCAGGAGCATTGATCACGTCTTGCAGATGAGCCAACAACCAGCACATAATGCCATCCTTGCACTTCCAGATGGGTTACGCACTAAATCTTTTACACAGATTCACCCAGGAATGAATGAGGGCTTTGATAAATTTCTAGACAGATTGCATGAAGATATCTATGCTCATCCTGATTTGGATTCAGACAGAAAGGTAAAATTGTTTAATATCTTTGTTTTTTGACAATGCTAATGATAAAACTCGGCAGATTTTGGGAACATTAAAGAAGGGAGCTGATGTTACAGAAAAGTTGGAACTTATGGCTACAACTACAGAGACACAAAAAGCAGCCCATGCAGCTGCTGCAGTACAGGATGTGGTAAAACCACTGCTTTCTAAACTGCAAAAGAGAGCATCCACATGACACGAGTAGTTTTGCCTTTTGTGTTCCATCTGTCAATAAGGCAGAACCCTACAAAAAGTATGAATGTGTTTGTGTGCCCCAAAAAATTAAAAACTCCCCTATAATGAGCCAAATTTATGTCGCTTGGGCATTAGAACCTGTTTGGCAGCAATTCCCTGTGTATATTATCTATCACTACATGCATGATATATTAGTGGCTGGAAAACAATTAGACTCTATAACTATTCTAAAAACCATGCCAGTTTTGCTAGAAGAAAGAAGTTTGAAAATTGCTCCTGATAAGGTGCAATCTTCTGCTCCTTGGAAATATCTCAGGTGGCAGAATGATCAGTCTGTAGTGAAACCACAGAAACTCACCATTACCACTGAGATTAAAACTGTACATGATGTCCAGAAGTGAGTGGGGAATATTCAGTGGATTAGAACTATTTGTAGGGTAAGTAATAAAAAACTTGAACCATTAATACAGTTATTAGGTACTTCAACTCAGGTAGATGAATGTTGGACCCTGGATAAAAAACAACAGCAGGCCTTGGATGACATTGCCACAAAGGTTGATACGTCACATGCACAACCTCTGATCGAGAATTTTCCATTTCAATTGGTGATCATCAATCAGAGCAAGGAGGGTGACAATTATGACAAGCATCCTTTCGCCTTGATTTGTCAGTGGGTTAAAACTCGGGCTAATCCTTTAGTTATTTTGGAATGGGTATTTTTACCTGTAAAACAATCTAGAACTGTTCCCACTCGACTGGAACTTTTTGCTTATTTGATTATGAAGGGCAGAGGGAGAATATTGGAAATCTGGGGACATGAACCATGTGCAATTGTGGCACCATTGGCCAACTGTTGTCTTGAATGGGGAATTAGGCATTCTGTTTCTTTACAGATAGCTTGGGCTGGATAGGACGGTAAAGTTCACAATACTTATCCACAGCACCGGGTGTTATCATCTTTATTGGAGCATCAGCATCTGGAGGACAGACCCTGGAGATCTGACTGTCCAGTGTCTGGGCAGACAGCATTTACAGATGCAGGGAAAAGGTCAAAAAGGGCTGCCTGCACTTGGCAGCAAGACTAAGTTTAGAAAAAGCATGTCATTTTTGGAGAGGTAAAAGATATGTTGCAGACAATAGAATTGAAAGCTGTGTTTTGGGCTTTTGAAAATTGGAATAATGAAGCCATTAACATTGTTTCTGATTCGCTTTATGTAGTTGGCTCTGTTAAACACCTGGAAAGAGCAGTACTTCAGGAGGTGAGTAATGAGCATTTGTATTCCCTTTAAAGCTGACTGCTTAAAAACCTAAATCAACGATGGCAGGAATACTTTATCGCTCATGTTCGTAGTCATCAAGCTCTCCCTGGTCTGTCTGAAGGTAACACTCGAACTGATCGGTTGGTAGCCACTGTCTGGCTGATGCCAAACTCTGATAAATTTGAGCAAGCAAAAACTTCCCATGAATTTCTTCACCAACCTGCAAAAATGTTAATTAAAGAATTTGGTATTCCCCTTACTGAGGCTTCTGGTATTGTGCGATCCTGTCCTGATTGTCAGTGAGATGGCATTGGTTTAGGCACTGGTGTTAACCCTAGGGGTGCTCAACCCTTGCAATTATGGCAAATGGATGTAACCCCTGTAGCAGATTTTGGTCAGAAAATGTTTGTATATGATTGCATTGACACCTGTTCTTGTGTTATATGGGCTACTTCCTTAACAGGTGAGACAGCACGTCATGTAGAGAAACATTTGTACAATAGCTTTGCCATATTAGGTATCCCCTTAGCAATTAAGACTGACAATGGTCCTGCTTACAGTTCCTTCACATTCAACCGTTTCTGTAATTTATGGGGTATTCGATGTGACACTGGTATTCCTCACAATCCTACTGGTCAGGCAATTTTTGAGCGTGCCCATCAGACATTCAAGGGCATCCTGCAAAAACAAAAAGGGGGAACTACAGGGTTATCCTGAGGAAAAAACAGCTTAAGCCATTTTTGTGCTGAATTACCTTAGAATAACAGGAAATAGGGAAGATCCACCTATTCTTGTGCATCATGCCCTCACACATAATCCAAGGGAGGAATTGCCTGATGGCATTCAGGTCATATTCAAAAATCCAGAAACAGAGGTGTGGGAAGGACCAGCTACAGTCAGATTAAGAGGAAGAGGTTATATGTGCGTTTACTTACAGATAAAGGCATTCATTGGATTCCAGCCAAGTGGGTGAAGCCCTATCTGAAACCATCGTCGCCAACCCATGCTGTGCCCAGAGGCGGAGAATCGGCAAAAGCACCGATTCCAGACAGCCCTGAATCCGATTCTTCAACACCTGACAGCTGAACAACAGTGGGAATGTCTACCAAGTTTGCTGGAGTATGCTGAGGGAGTACTGGCAACTCCACATAGGTTTCATACACATGGGTTAGATATACACAGACTTCTTTTACCTTCACTTTCATCACAAGTTGTAAATCAGATAGAAAATGCTTGTTATCTGCTTGGTTGTGCATGTAAGCCGTGGCTTAAGGTTCATTGTATAAAGAGTAAGTTAAAAACTTGGCGACAAGTTCGTCAAGAACAAAATTTAGCAGTGGTTTGAGGGAAAAAGCAAAAAAATTAGGCCTATTAACTTAATATGCAATAACTGCTTTCACATACTAAACACTATTGCCCCAAGAATACCATTAGCTAAATTTTTAGGGCGTAACTCAGGAGGATATCAGAGTTCTCACAAAGATGTATCTTTGATAGAAGTATATGAGCAAACATTGCTACTGTGGGTGCAGTATAACCTTGCTTTTATTGCTGTAGTAAACCAAATTGTACTAGAGAGCAAGATAAGAGCTACTGACTGTGGAGTGGGAATAGCAATACCACAAATCCATCGCTTTAGAGATTCTGAGTGGGGACGGGCTAAAGCAATTTGGGCAAAGCGCAGGCGTGATCGAGCACAGCGACAACAATGGCAGCAGTCTGGCAAATATTGGCAATGCTGCTCAGTGATTAGGGAAACGCAGGGAGTATACAATATAGAGCAGCGAGCTAACACGTGGGTTACATGGGATAACAGAACAGGGCAAGAATCTTTCTGCTTATCACAGCTACACCTTCGGATCCATTTCACACTTGGTCCATTGGAATTCCCTTAGACTCAATGGATGAATTTGGAAATTGGACCAGAGCTGAAAGTTATGGCAACTTAAGTAAGGCCTGGTCAAATTGGTGTACTAATCAAGATGGAGTGGTCACAGAAATTGGTGTGAAAAATAAAAAAAACCTTAGAAGTCCTTTAGGAGCTCAGGCATTTATGATTGCTCAAGGTTTAAATACTACATGTCAGGAACCACAAGAAATGGATATTTTGGGATCAGTGCCAGGAAATTATTATTTGTTCTTTGAGTACTACAAGGGTAAAGAACTGATTAGGGAGAAGTCAGGAAAACCAAGAGATGATAACACTTGGATGTCTCCTATTTCTTCACGGTATTGCAGTACCACAGCATAAAAGTACAGAGAGACAAAAAGCAGCCCATGTAGCTGCTGCAGTACAGGATGTGGTAAAACCACTGCTTTCTGAACTGCAAAAGAGTCAAAGGAAAGAACATTAAGTGCTTTGGATGTAGTAAACTCAGGAATGTGTTTGCAGCCCAGCAGTGGAACCAGATCTGGAGAACAATGGGTTAAGTTAGGGGTGAGTTCTTTGGCCAACTGCTAAAATCCTTTTATAGCCCTTATTAAACATTTACAATTTTCAAAGAGTGAGCTTTGCTTCTCACACCCGGCTGTGGTTTGGGGCCCCCCGCTGCTGAGCACTGACCCCGACCCGGGTGTCGCTGGAACCCCCAAAAACCGCAGCCGCCACCAGCCCTTGTTGGGGGTTGGGTTTTTCTGTTCTTTCCTTGTTTCTTGTGGATTTTTTCCCCATTGGGTTGCTGAGAGGCGCTGATGGCTGAGTGCTTGAGAAGGCGGGGAGGGGGAACTCCTCTGGTTTTTGGGAGTTTCTCTGGGAGGGGGGCACAGAGACACCGGGAGAATGGGGGGCAGGGGTTGGGGGCAGCCTCTCTCTGTCGCTCTTTGGCATCGGAGGAGGGCGGCCAGGCTGTCCCTGCAGAGAGAATTCACTGGCACCGCTGGAGCTCAGCCCTGAGGGACCGATCACCGTCTGCCTGTGTGCCCCAGGAATCCTCAAATTCCGTGTGCCCCGAGAATCCTGAACTTCGTGTGCCCCTGGAATCCTGAATTCCATGTACTCTGGAAATCCTGAATTCCATGTACTCTGAGAATCCTGAACTTCGTGTGCCCTGGGAATCCTGAATTCCGTGTCCCTGATGTCCCCACAGAGTCCCCGACAGGGAACAGGTGTGTCCCCAGTGTCCCCAACAGGACATCAGGGGACACTTGAGCCTTGTTGGAGACACTGAGGGGACATCGGGGTCCCGTTGGGGACATCAGGGGACACTGGGGACTCTGACCTGGCCACGCGGCGGGGGAGGCAATGACATCACCTCTTCCTGCTTCCTCCATCCGGCCGCACCACGTTCCTGCATTTCTCCAACCGTCACCTGGGTGTGTTTCTCACCTGGAGTGTCCCCGGAGTGTCCCCAGCTGCCATGGAGCCCCTCAAGGTGCGACAATCCCGGAGTGGTGGGGGGAGGGGACAGAGGGGACACAGGAGTGACAGAGGGGACATGGGGGAGGGTGAAGGGAGACAATGGGGGACAGAGGGGACATGGGCGTGACGGGAGGGACAGGGGGTCGCAAAGGGGACAGGAGGGCATAGGAGGAAGGGGGGAGGGTGACAGAGAGGTGAAGGGGTGGACAAGAGGAGGTGGCAGGGGGTGGCAGAGGGGTGGGGGGGTGACAAAGGGAGAGAGGGACAGCAGAGCCCTCCAGGGAGGGGACAAAGGGGACCCCAGGAGGGCACAGGGGCCACCGCAGGAGGCCCTAAGTGCCACCAGGTCTCTGACACTTTTCTGTCCCCTCCCCAGCTGTCCCCGGCCTTGCTGCAGCCACAGGCCACTGTGGTGGCCACCCTGGGAGGGCTGTTGGCCACCCTGCCCACATGGGAGGAAGACACGCTGCTCGAGTCCCCAAAGCGACTGTACAGGGAACTGCAGGAATTCACCATGGAGCTCTGGGCCACACTGTATCGCATTGATGACACCTGGAGGCGCCACAAAGTCACCAATTGTGATGATGGCGGCCCTGTCACCTCCCTGAGCCAGGCGCTGGCCGCCTACAAGAGCACCATACAGACCACCCAGGACGATGTGACAATGGCAGCCAGCAAGTGGCAGGGGTCGGTGGCTGTGCTTATGAACAGCTGGGCCCGGATGGCCAGGAAGGCCACCGAGCTCCACAGCACCTGCAGGGATTTGGCCACTGAGGCGGCCGACAGGCCGGCCACCGCCTGGGCCAGGGAGCTGCAGGACGAGGCTGCCCGTGATGGGATAGCTCAGGAAAACATGGTGGAGCTGGGTCAGGCCCTGGGCAGGGAGGAGGGGGCCGAGGTGCTGGCTAGGCTCGAGTCCGCTGGGAGGAGAGAGGCCATGGTGGCTGCCAGTGAGGCAACAAGGGCCACCATGGAGAGACAGCAGCTGGAGGCGGCCCTGGGGCTGGTGGAGCACTTGGTGGCCGCGTGTGACGAAGCCACCGCCTTCCCCCGGGAGCTGCAGCTCTTGCTCAGGGACATCGAGGCCGCCCTGGAGGGGACAAATGAGGCATCCCCTGATGTCCCCAAGGACTTGGCCCCCAAGGTGGCTGCGGCCGAGCAGCTGTGGGAGGCCAATGCCTGCCTGGCCAAGGATCACCTGGTGGGAGCAGTTGACAACTTCATCGACTTCTTCTTCACGGGTGGTCCCGCCAACCCCTGTGCCAATGAGGTGGCCAAGCAGTGCCAAAGAGAGTTCGAGGAAATCCTGGAGCTCCTTCAATGTCCGGGGCGTCCCCGTCGCGTCCCCAAGGTGTCACCAGTGAGCAAGAAGCCCCAAGAGGTGCGACAGGGGAGGGGCAGGGGTGAGGGGGTGGGGCCAGAGAGGACACTGGGTGGGGAGGGGACACGGGGGGAGAGGGAACACAGGGGCTGGCGGGGTCGGCAGCAAGAGGCTGAGAGGCTGACAATGGGATGGAGGGGACAAATGGGACCACTCGAGAGCATTTGGAGCCACCACAGGAGGCCATAAGTGGCACCAGGTCCCTGACGCCTCCCCTCGTCTCCTCCCCAGCAGTCTCCAGCCCTGCTGCAGCCACAGGTCACCGTGGTGGCCACCCTGGGAGAGCTGTTGGCCACCCTGCCCAGGGAGGATGAGAAGATGCTGCTCGAGTCCTCAAAGTACCTGCACAGGGAGCTGGAGGAATTCACCAGAGAGCTCCGGGCCACCCTGCAGTGCACTGATGACACCTGGAGGCAGCACATTGTCACTGTAGATGATGGTGACCCTGTCCTCTCCCTGAGCCGGGCCCTGGCTGCCTACAAGAGCACCCCACGGACTACCTGGAGCCATGTGGCAATGGCAGCCAGCGAGTGGCAGCAGTCGGTGGCTGTGCTTGTGAACAGCTGGGCCGAGCTGGCCAGGAAGGCCACCGAGCTCTGCAAAGCCTGGAGCAAGGTGGCCGCTGAGGCAGCCACCACCCACCTCAGGGACCTGCAAGCCCTGGCTGTTGGTTATGGGACAGCTGGGGAGCACAGCGTGGAGCTGGGTCAGCCCCTGGGCAGGGAGGAGGGGGCCGAGGTGGTGCCCAGACCTGAATCCTCGGTGAGGAGACAGGCCATGGTGGCTGCCAGCGAGGCAACAACGACCACCATGGAGAGACAGAGGGTGTGGACGGCCCTGAGGCCCCTGCGGCTCTTGGTGGCCACATGTGGTGAAGCCACTCTGTTCCCCTGGGAGCTGCAGCACCTGCTCAGGGACACCGAGGCCGCCCTGAAGGGGACAAAGAAGAAGTTCCCCACCGTCCCTGATGCCTTGGTGGCCAAGGTGGCCAAGGCTGAGCGGCTGTGGGAGGCCAACGCCCGCCTGGCCAAGGATCACCTGCTGGGAGCAGTTGACAACTTCATCGACTACTATAGCAAGGGTGGACCTGCCGGCCTCAGTCCTTGTGAGGTGGCTGAGCAGTGCCAAAGAGCTGCCCAGGACATCCCAAATCTGCTGCAGGGACAGTGATGTCACCAATGTGAGGTCATCAGGGCAGTGACATCATCGGGGACATGGCTGGCATCACCTTTTCTCTTCCCCCACCTCGCCATGTAGGATTTGAAACAAATATAGGGAATTTTCTGGGAATTTTCACTGAAATTGACCCAAAGCCTGATGGGAATTCCCAGGGTGATGTCACTGGGGACACTCAGGGACATTCTGGGGACACTCAGGGATAGAGGTGAATGAGTCCCCTCAAGAGCTTCCAGCTTTTCACTGTGCCTGCAGCAGAGATGGGTTATAAATGACACTAACTGGCTTCTGCATTCTGTATTGGCTTTTCCGCATTGTTATCAATCACCAGCAATTTGATTATGGAGGGACTTTGACAGCTGGCCTGCAAGCAAAACTGAGATAAGAGAAGAAATAACAATTGATGGTTACTAAATGTATCCATAGCAAGGGAGATGACAAGGCCGTCAGCATGGAAACGGATTGGAAAAGATAGATGGAAATTTTTGTTAGCTAGACTATGTGCCTAAGTACATGTGTATACGTGCCTTATTAAATTTCTGTAAAACTTTTGCCAATTATATTGATGCTAATTGCTTTGCACCAATTAATATCAAGCTTTGTTAAAGTATATAAACTGGAGAACATGCAGAATAAAAAACTTTATCTTCTTCGACGCCGATTACATGTGTGTGACATACACATCCAACCTATTGGTGACATTTGATACTGATATTCATTATAGATGATTACTTGTAGCTGCTGGTTGGTGCAATATAATCTGTCAGTTCCTGTGTGCACCGTACAGCCTATTAATTATTAATTAATACCATCTATAAAGACTAGACTGGGCTGATCTGTGCTCTGTGTCAGACACATCACTGACCCCACTGAGAGACGAGTGGTCAATAAATCCATCCCAATGTTCCTTGAGGGGAGCACAGCCAGGGAGCTGCTTCAAGGCGCTGTCACTGAGATATTTCCCTTTGAAAACCCTGGGTGGGAGGGAAACACACCCGAGCAGATGGCAAAATTAAAATGATATCAAAGCCTCAAGGAATGTGGGTTAAAACGTGGGGTCTCTAAAGCTGTAAATTTGACAAACCTTCACCAAGTGAGGCAAAATGATGATGAATCACACACTGATTTTTTCAACAGGTGAAGAGAAACTGCCATCAAATATACAGATCTGGATCCTGAGTCAGTTGATGGCAAAGCACATCTGGTTTTGTTTTTTGTGGGTCAAAATTCAAATGATATAAGAAGAAAAGACAAAGGGAGTCCAAGACATGGATAAACTGCTGGAGGTTGCCTGGAAGGTGTTTTGAGACAGGGCCCAACTGAAAGAGTTAATCCCGACCTAGCAAGAAGGCAACTCAGGAAAAGTGACCCAAGAAAGCTTCCCCTGTGGAGAAGGCTCAGAGTGCATCCTGTAAGAAATGGGGGCATTGGAAAAAGGACTGTCCGGTGCTGAAAGAAAAATCATCAGTCCCTCTCATAGCAGCGGTGCCCAGCGGTGAATAATGAGCATTGACTCCATGATTGCAGCAGGCTGATCAATCGCTTTGTTATACCACACTTTACTACTAAGAAAAACCCATGGCCCTTGCCAGACAGTCACAACACACAGGTGGATCCCATTGGTCAATCAAGCCAAACAACCATCACCAGTGGCCAGTTGTTCTGGTTTGAAAGTAAAACCAGTGAGAGACTCCAAGTCAGAAGTACCATTTATTAGGAAAAAGAAGAAAACCCAAAATACATGAAATCAAAAAGAAAAAGATATAGTAATGTATAATCTACATAATAATGTATGTAAAATGTATTGATGTATAGGTATGTATATGGATATATAAAATGTGGAATGAAACTTTACATACAGATCTCACTTAAAATTAGATGTCCTTGGGGTACACAAGGGGTTTCCACGTCCTTCTGCATAACTCACCAGATGTAACCAGGTCCTTGAGCAAAAACATTGGTGCCTCACGTTGGGCATCAAAATTATGTTCTGGTTTGATAGCAAAACCAGTGTGGGACTCCAAGGCAGAAATTCAAATTATGAGGAAAAAGGAAAAAAACTCAAAAGACATCCAATAATACAAAATGAAACCACTGACAGGGTCAGAATATATCATGACACCCTGCTGGTTAGGGCAGTGGCAGCAGTCCAGATGAAATGGTCTTGTTGCAGTGGTGATCCCATAGAAAAGATCTGGCAGCTCTTGTCCTCTGAAAAGCAGTGGGTAAGGGCTGCCTGTTCTGTCCCAAAGCCCAGATTGTATCCAGGTGGGGATGCTGAGCTCCTCCCCCCTGGGCGGAGCATCTCCCAATGCGCTGAAAGCGTTCTGAGTCACGATTGGTCCTTGATTGCCCATCAAACAGAAATGGCTCCTGGAGGGAGTTATCTCTGAGTCATGGGGCAAGGCAATGATGGGCTCAGAAACAGAAGAAAAGGAAAAAACTTTGCAGTGTCATCCTAATTTTTTAAGTTTTTCTGAGCCTTCTGATGTTTACATTCTTATAACGAACATTCTCACACAATTTATGTATATACCTTCTTATTGTTTTGCATTCCTTTATGGAAGAGGAGAAGAAATTTGATGGACTGTTGGATTGTCCAGTGTCATTGATGAGGTGGCACTTTCACCCTCCAATCCATGGGCTCTTTTGGAAATGTATAAATGTTGGTGGCACAAATTAAAAGTGCTCTTTTTTACCTTGGGAGAGTGGCATGCCCACATCGTGTTATTTCCTGTTCTGTAGCGACATCTGGTGGCCGCCGTGTGTGGAACAGCCATGGGTGAGGTCATATCGTTTTACTCCCCGTCCCTGTTTTGGCGTGGTGACTGTGAGCCCTTTGGCACTTTGCCTGCAGCTCCTGAGATAACGGCAAATCCTGTGGGTTTCATGGAGGATTCTCTGGTTTTGGACCCCTGGAAGGGTCTCATGGAGCAGAAACGGGTTTCCATTTCCGGGAGTGATTTTGAAAGATTATTTCGGTGTTCCAGAGAGCAAGGGTTTTTTTTCAACCCTGCAGAGGCATCCTCTAGGGAGGCGTGGTCTCTCATGGAAGGCCAAGCACTTTTTGATGATTGCACGATAGATGTGGGATCACTGCTGGTTCATTGGAAAAAGTTTGACGTGATTTGGTGGAGGTCTCTAGCTCTCAGAGTTCCCAGGGGGACCCTTCTGTCTCAGATGTGGATGAGGGTGTGCAAGAGCCTAAATGAGGGATGTGGGACCCCAGGCAGCTCTTCATAATGCAGTTTATTACATCTAAGAGGTTACAGCAGTCAAGGGTCACGGGCGACCGAGCCCATGCCTACCTCGGTCAGCTCCAGCTGCAGGCAGGCCTGGAGACCCACACCCCTCATTCAGGCTCTTAGTAATCCCTCTTACTAATGGTGCCCCACGTTGGGCGCCGCCGTAAGAGTCAGACTGAAAGATGCAGGACTCCAGGCAGCTCTTCAAAATGCAGTTTATTACATCCAAGATATTACAGCAGTCCAGGGTCATGGACGACGAAGCCTGTGCCGATTGCTGTCAGCTCCAGCTGCAGGCAGGCTTGCAGACCCACATGCCTCATTCAGGCTCTTACTACTCCCTCTTACTAATGGTGCCCCACGTTGGGCGCCACTGTAAGAGTCAAATTGAAAGATGCAGGACTCCAAGCAGCTCTTCAAAATGCAGTTTATTACATCCAAGGTGTTACAGCAGTCCAGGGCATGGACGATGGAGCCTGTGCATACAGCTGTCAGCTCCAGCAGCTGGCAGGCCTGGAGACATACATCCCTCATTCACGCTCGTACTAATGGTGCCCCACGTTGGGCGCCACCGTAAGAGCCTAAATGAGGGATGTGGGACTCCAGACAGCTGTTCAAAATGCAGTTTATTACATCCAATACATTACAGCAGCCCAGGGTCATGGGTGACCGAGCCTGTGCCTGCAGCTGTCAGCTCCAGCTGCAGTCAGGACTGGAGACCCACACCCCTCATTCAGGCTCTTACTAATCCCTTTTACTAATGGTGCCCCACGTTGGGCACCACCGTAAGAGCCAGATTGAAAGATGCAGGACTCCAAGCAGCTCTTCAAAATGCAGTTTATTACATCCAAGATATTACAGCAGCTCAGGGTCATGGACGACGGAGCCTGTGCCGACTGCTGTAAGCTCCAGCTGCAGGCAGGCCTGGAGACCCACATCCCTCATTCAGGCACTTACGGATGGTTCTCCACATTGGGTGCCACTGTAAGAGCCTAAATGACAGATGTGGGACTCCAGGCAGCTCTTCAAAATGCAGTTTATTGTTTCCAAGACATTACAACAGTCCAGGGTCATGGGTGACAGAGCCTGTGCCTACAGCTGTCAGCTCCAGCTGCAGTCAGGACTGGAGACCCACATCCCTCATTCACGCTCTGACTAATGATGCCCCACGTTGGGCGCCAACTTAAGAGCTGAAATGAGAGATGTGGGACTCCAGGCGTCTCCTCAAAATGCAGTTTAGTACATCCAAGACAGTTGAGGAGCCCAGGGTCATGGGTGACAGAGTCTGTGTCTGCAGGCGTGTGCTCCAGCTGCAGGCAGGCCTGGAGACCCACACCCCTCATTCAGGCTTTCACTAATCCCTCTTACTAATGGTGCCCCACGTTGGGCGCCACCTTAAGAGTCAGACTGAAAGATGCAAGACCCCAAGGACCTCTTCAATATGCAATTTATTACATCCAAGGTGTTACAGCAGTCCAGGGTCATGGGTGACAGAGCCTGTGCCTACAACTGTCAGCCCAATCTGCAGGCAGGCCTGGAGACCCACATCCTTCATTCACGATTGTACTAATGTTTCCCCACGTTGGTCGCCACCATAAGAGCCGAAATGAGGGATGTGGGACTCCAGGCAGCTCTTCATAATGCAGTTTATTACATCTAAGAAGTTACAGCAGTCAAGGGTCATGGGCGACCGAGCCTGTGCCTACATCGGTCAGCTCCAGCTGCAGGCAGGCCTGGAGACCCACACCTGTCATTCAGGCTCTTACTAATCCCTCTTACTAATGGTGCCCCACGTTGGGCGCCGCCGTAAGAGTCAGACTGAAAGATGCAGGACTCCAGGCAGCTCTTCAAAATGCAGTTTATTACATCCAAGATATTACAGCAGTCCAGGGTCATGGACGACGGAGCCTGTGCCGACTGCTGTAAGCTCCAGCTGCAGGCAGGCCTGGAGACCCACATCCCTCATTCACGCTCTGACTAATGGCGCCCCACGTTGGGCGCCAACTTAAGAGCTGAAATGAGAGATGTGGGACTCCAGGCCTCTCCTCAAAATGCAGTTTATTCCATCCAAGACAGTTGAGCAGCCCAGGGTCATGGGTGACAGAGCCTGTGCCTGCAGGTGTGTGCTCCAGCTGCAGGCAGGCTTGCAGACCCACATCCCTCGTTCTGGCTCTTACCAATCCCTCTTACTAATGGTGCCTCACGTTGGGTGCCACTGTAAGAGTCAGATTGAAAGATGCACAACTCCAGGCAGCTCTTCAATATGCAATTTATTACATCCAAGGTGTTACAGCAGTCCAGGGTCTGTGGGTGACAGAGCCTGTGCTGACTGCTGTCAACTCCAGCTGCAGGCAGGCCTGGAGACCCACATCCTTCATTCACGCTCTGACTGATTGTGCCACACGTTGGGCGCCACCGTAAGAGCCAAAATGAGGGATATGGGACTCCATGTGGCTCTTCAATATGTGGTTTATTCCATCCAAGGTGTTACAGCACTCCAGGGTCTTGGGTAACAGAGCCTGTGCCTACAGCTGTCAGCTCAAGCTGCAGGCAGGCCTGCAGACCCTTCAATTTTGGTTACAATGCATTAGATACTTTTCTTTCCTGAGCATCTGAATACAGCAGAACCAATCTATACCCTAGCTTTTATCTATAGCCTATCATAACTACTGTAATTACCATATTCATGTTACTGTTCTCCAATCACTAAAAGTTAGTACATTACAGTTTAAGCTGGAAGATGTTTTTCAGTTTTCTTGCAGTGGAAAATTCTGAGACCTTTTTTCTACTTGAAACATTGGCGGGCTTGTTTGCCTCTGCTATCTTTCTGCTCTGTAAAAACATCTTTGTGTTTGAGGTGGGTTTGTCCTTGGCTCTAAGCCATAAAACCCCCTTCTAACGAACACACCCCTTGACTCCTTGGTTATCCAGTAACACTGGCTCAGCAATTCTTTTCTTCTATATCAAAACTTGCTTCCATCTCCATTCCTTCTTCAGATTCCACATTCAATAATCTTTCTGCCCAGCACACACACCTGTGAGACTTTCTTGTCAAACTTTCATCCTTCCCAACACAAGTGGGTTTCCCATCCCACCTTCCCGTGTCTTCCCCATGGTCACACAGACAGAGCCACAGGTCAGCCTGTGGGGTGCACCCTCTCTGTCGAGCTGGGGGACGTTGGGCTCTGACTTTGGGGCCTGTGACTCGCACGGGTGCTGCACTGATCTTCCTCACTCCTCCCTCATCTCCCTCATCTCCTCTTTGAGTTCCTTGACCACAGCAGAGACATGAGCCTGCATCGGGCCGTTGATCATACTCTCATAATTTGTATGAAAAAAAGCCAATAACATGGTTTTAAAATTTTAAAAGTTTAATAGTAATAAAAATGGTTATAAAAATAGTAATATAATTTGAGTAATAAAATTTGGACAACTGGTATTAGTAGAACACAAGAAAATAAATACAAAGGGTTATAGACAGTCTGGGTACCTTTTGCTGGGAAAAATAAGCCCAAAAAGGGCACATGTTGACAGAGGATTAACCCTTAAAAGCAATAGCCTGTTGCATATTCATTCACCTCATACATGACGCATAAATTCCATTCAAACAAAGGATTCTGCCTGGTCAGTGTCAACTTCTTCCTCTGAATCCTGACTTCAGGGCTGAGTGAGGCAGGAAGAAGTTGGTTTCTTCTGATAATGGAGCAATAAATTCTTTTTCTCTGCAAGATTTCGGTGTCCTAAGGCTGTTATCTCAGTGGGAGTGCCTTATTCGTCCCTTTTCAAACAAGTATCTTACTTAGCATAGTTTCTATTTAAACATTATGTTATAGCCTAAAACTATATTTAGCACACTATTTAAGAAAATTATTACAGCATCATGTTCTAACATAACACATATAATATCCATTTTAATATTTGCCAAAAACCAATCACAAAATACCCATTTTCACAATTTCTAAGCTTGTTGGCGACAGAGCCCACTGCCTCTCGGTTGGTGTCAGCATCAATCATTGCAATGAAGGTGGTGCATTGAGATGGCCCCAGATTTGCCAGACTCCACAACATTTTCCCTGTCCACCTGACCTTGTCGAGGTCATTTCCATGCTGTCCACCCTTCCCAAAGATTACCTCCAATTCTGCCACTTCTCTCAGCTGTTGGATCCGTTTCTCAAGGGTTTGGTATCATTTTAATTTTGCCCTCTGCTCAGGTGTATTTGCAACCCACCCAGGGTTTCCAAGGGGAAATATCTCAGTGACAGCGCCTTGAAGCAGCTCCCTGGCTGTGCTCCCCTCAGGGAACATTGGGATGGATTTATTGAGCACTCGTCTGTCAATGGGGTCAGTGATGTGTCTGACACAGAGTTCAGAACAGACCAGTCTGCTTTATATAGAGAATATTAATTAATTAATTAATTAATTAATAGGCTGTACGGTGCACACATGAACTGATAGATTACACTGACCCAACCTGCAGCTGCAAGGAATCATCGATAATCAATATCAGTATCAAATACCGTATCAAACTGCTGGTGATCAATAATAATGTGTAAAAGGCAATACAAAAGTGCAGAAGCCAATACAGGATTGCAAAAACCAATGCAGAATTGCAGAAGACAATTATTAAATTGTCATTTATATCCCAACTCTGCTGCAGGCACAGCAGAAAGCTGGAAGATCTTGAGGGGACTCATTGAGCCCTGTCCCCTGTCCCTGAGTGTCCTTGAGTGTCCCTGAATGTCCCCAGAGTGTCCCCCGAGTGTCCCTGAGTCCCCAGAGATGTCACCACAGGATATCCCATCAGGATTTGAGGCAATTTCAATGAAAATTCCCAGAAAATTCCCCGAATTTATCTCAGATACTGCATGGGGAGGGGACAGGTGACAGCAACGATGTCCCCAATGATGTCACTGCCACGATGATGTTGTGGCAGTGACGTCACTGTCCTGAAGCAGCCTTGGGATGTCCTCGATGGCTTTTTGGCACCGCTCGGCCACTGCATGGCTGCCGGGGCCATCGCGGCCTCCACGGCCATCATAGGGACTCAAGAGGAGGTCGTGGATGTCCCCAAGTGTCCCCAGCAGGTGATGCTTGAACAGGCGAGCGCTGGCCTCCCACAGCTGCTCAAACTTGGCCACCGCAGCCACCAAGGCCTCGGGCACATCAGAGGATGTGTCATTTGTCCCCTCCAGGGCAGCCTCGATGTCCCTGAGCTGGCACTCCATGTAACTGATAAACTCAGTGGCTCTGTCACACGTGGTCACCAAACGCTGCAGCGGCTCCAGGGCCACCTCTGCCCAATGTCTCTTCCTGGTGGTTGCCCTTGCCCGCCTGGTGGCCACCACGGCCTCTCCTATGGCCTTCTTGGTGGCCGCCACCACCTGGGCACCATGTGCAGCCCTTGCTGAGGCCACTTCATTCCTGTCCATGGCCACCATCAGCTGCTGTGCTGTGGCCGCCTGCTTGTCCCCAGCTGTGCCCATGCGGGTGGCCTTGTCCTGCTGGTCCCTGGCCCAGGCGCGGGCCGCGTCCTCGCAGGCATCACGGAGCTTGGTGATCTCCTCAACCAGCTGTTTCCATCTCTCCTCACGCACAGCCACCAACTCCCGCCAGGCGCTGCCCGCGGCTCTCACATTGGCCCAGGTGGCCCCCGGGGTGGCCCTGAGGGTGGCCAGGGCCTGGCCTAGGGAGGAGACACCAGGGTTGCCCATGGAGGTGTCACGGGGATCTTCCAGACCCTTACGGAGGCTCCAGGTGAAGATCCTCAGGGCCGCGTGCAGCAACTTTGGGGGCACACAGCGCCGCACGCCCCGGCGTGCCCCGGTCACGGTGGCTGTCACCTCACCCAGAGTGGCCACCACGGACACCAGAGCCTGCAGCAGCTGGGGAGGGGACAGCTGGGGAGGGGACAGGGGAGGTGTCAGGGTCCAGGAGGCATTTGTGACCTCCTGGGGTGGCCCCTGTGCCCTCCCGGTGCCCCCTCTGTCCCCTTCCTGGAGGGCTCTGCTGTCCCCTCTGTCTCTTTGTCACCCCCTCCTACCCTTTGCCACATCCTGCCACCCTCCCTGCCGTTTCCTCTGCCACCCAGTACCACCACACTCGTAGCCCCTGTCACCCTCTGCTGTCCATCCTGACACCGCCCGCCAGCTCCCGTGTCCCCTCCACCCCACTCATTCCCATCCCACTCATCCCCCTCCCCCCCTTTCCCCACCCCCTCCCTGTCACCTTCTCCCTTGCTGCCACTCCCTCCTGTCCCCGTTGTGACCTTCTGCCCCCTCCCACCACCCCCCTGTGTCTCCCACATCCCCCATTGCCCCCTCCTGTCCACTTCCCCCAGTGTCCCCTTTGTCCCCCCCCATCGCACCTCTTGGAGCTCCACGCTCACTGGGGACACCTCGGAGATGCTCTGGGGACGCTCTGGGGTTCGAAGGAGCCTTGGGATGTCCTCGATGGCTCTTTCGCACTGCTCGGCCACCCCACAGCCACTGAGGCTTGCAGGACCACCACTGAACAACAGCTTGATGGCGTCTGGAACTGCCCCCAGCAGGTGATCCTTGGCCAGGTGGGCGTTGGCCTCCCACAGCCGCTCGGCCTCGGCCACCTTGGCCACCAAGTCCTCAGGGATATCAAAGTATCCCATATTTGTCCACTTCAGGGCAGACTTGATGTCCCCAACCTTGCGCTGCAGCTCTCGGGGGAACACGGTGGCTTCGTCACACGCGGCCACCAAGCGCTCCAGCAGCCCCAGGGCCGCCTCCAGCCGCTGTCTCACCATGGTGGCCCTTGTTGCCTCGCTGGCAGCCACCCTGGCCTCTCTCCTCACCTGGGCTTCATGCCCGGCCACCACCTCGGCCCCCTCCTCCCTGCCCAGGGCCTGACCCAGCTCCACCATGTTTTCCTCAGCTGTCCCATCACGGGCAGCCTCGTCCTGCAGCTCCCTGGCCCGGGCGGTGGCAGTGTCTGCCCTGTCGGCCGCCTCAGTGACCACCTCTTTGCAGGTGATGTGGAGCTTGGTGGCCGCCCTGGCAACCTTGGCCCAGTTGTTCACAAGCACAGACACCGACCGCTGCCACTTCCTGGCTGCCATTGTCACATTGTCCCAGGTGGTCCATGGGTTGCTGTCATAGGCAGCCAGGGCCTGGCTCAGGGAGGTGAGAGGGTCACCATCATCGTGGGTGACATTGCGGTGCCACCATGTGCCCTCAATGCAGTACAGGGTGACCCAGAGGCTCTCAGTGAAGTCCACCAGGTCCCAGTACAGGCTCACTGTGGACACGGGCAGCATCTCCTCGTCCCGCCTGGGCAGGGTCTCCAGCAGCTCGCTCAGGGTGGCCACCACGGTGACCTGTGGCTGCAGCAGGGCTGGGGACAGCTGGGGAGGGGACAGGGGAGGTGTCAGAGACCTGGTGGCACTTATGGCCTCCTGGGGTGGAGCCCTACTCCCAACACAACTCCTCTGTCTCCGTTGTCCCTTTGTCAGCCTCTTGTTCCCTCTGTCACACCCTGCCCCTCCCCTCATAGCCCCTCCCACCCCCTGCCCCTCTGCTCTCCCATCTGCCACCCCCCAACACCCACCATATCTGCCCCATCCCTCACAGCCCCTTCCCCCGTTTTCCTTCCACCTCTCTGTCACCTCCCCCCTTCCCGCCACTCCCTCCTGTCCCTCCCTCACCCACTGCCCCGTTCACCACCCCCCATTGTCCCCTGCCCGGAAATGACCCCTCTGTCCCCCTCTCATCCCCCCTGCCCCTGCATCGCACCTCTTGGAGCTCCATGCTCACTGGGGACACCTTGGGGAAACTCTGGGGACACTCTGGGACTTGAAGGAGCCTTGGGATGTCCTCAATCGCTCTTTGGCACCGCTCGGCCACTCCACAGATTCTGGTGGGACCACCAGTGATATAGAACTTGATGATGTCCTGAAGTGTCCCCTCCAGGTGATCCTTGGCCAGGCGGGTGTTGGTCTCCCACAAACGCTCGGCCTCGGCCACCTTGGCCACGAAGTCCTCGGGGACATCGGGGGACCCCTCATTTGTCCCCTTCAGGGCCGCCTCGATTTCCCCAACTCTGCGCTGCAGCTCCCGGGGGAACACGGTGGCTTCGTCACACGCGGCCACCAAGCGCTCCAGCAGCCCCAGGGCTGCCTCCACACACTGTGTCCTACTGCTTGCCCTAGTGGCCATGCTGGCAATCACCATCGCCTCTCTGCGGACCAAGGCTTCATGCCCGGCCACAACCTCAGCCCTCTCCTCCCCGCCCAGGGCCTGACCCAGCTCCTCCATGTTTTCCTGAGCTGTCCCGTCACGGGCAGCCTCGTCCTGCAGCTCCCTGGCCCGGGCAGTGTTGGTGGCCACCTTGTCAGTCAGCTCAGTGACCGTCACCCTGCAGGCATTGCGGAGCTTGGTGGCCTTTCTGGCCAGCTCGGCCCAGTTGTCAACATGCCAATCCACCGACTCCTTCCACTTCTTGGCCGCCATTCTCACATGGAACCAGGTGGTCCATGGGGTGCTCCTGTAGGCAGCCAGGGCCCGGCTCAGGGATGTGGGAAGTTCCTCCTCAGAGCTGCCACTGCGGTGGTACCAGGTGTCATCAATGCCATCAGGGGTGCAGTCGAACTCCTCGGTGAAGTTCAGCAGTTCACTGTAAAGGCACACTGGGGACTTGAGCAGCATCATCATCTCTTTGCCCCACCTGTGTAGAAAGGCCTGCAACTCGCCCAGGGTGGCCACCACGGTGACCTGTGGCTGCAGCAGGGCCAGGGACAGCTGGGGAGGGGACACGGAGGTGTCAGGGATCTGGTGGAATTTGTGGCCTCCTGGGGTGTCCCCCTGCCCCCAAGAGGTCCCTTTTGTCCCCTCCATCCCTTTGTCAGCCTCTTGTTCCCTGTGCCACAGCCAGCCCCTCCCACCCCCTGCCCCTCTGCTGTCCCCTCTGCTGCCCACCCTTCTCCCACTGCTGTCCCCTCTGCCACCACCGCCAGCTCCTGTGTCCCCTGCCCACCATGTCCCCACATTCCTTACTGTCGCCCCTGGCGATTTCCCCTCCACCTCTCTAATTCCTCCCCCCTTTATGGCCACTCCCTCATGTCCGCTGTGAAACCTCCTGACCCCTCCCACCACCTCCTGGGTTCCCTCCATCCCCCATTGTTGTCTCCCCTCTCCTGTCCCCTCTGTCCCCATCTCTCTCCCAACGCACCCGCCCTCCCCTGCCCTGTTTCACCTCTTGGAGCTCCGTGCTCACTGGGGACACCTTGGGGACACCTTGGGAACACTCTGGAGGTCGAAGGAGCCTTGGGATGTCCTCGATGGCTCTTTGGCACCGCTCGGCCACCTCACAGGCACTGGGGCTGGCGCGACCACCAGTGAAATACAACTTGATGATGTCGTCAATTTTCCTCTGCAGGTGATCCTTGGCCAGGCGGGCGTTGGCCTCCCACAGCTGCTCAGCCTCAGCCACCTTGGCCACCAAGTCCTGAGGAACATTGGGGGATGCCTCATTTGTCCCCTGCAGGGTGTCCTCGATGTCCCCAACCCTGCGCTGCAGCTCCATGGGGAACGCGGTGGCTTCGTCACACGCGGCCACCAAGCGCTCCAGCAGCCCCAGGGCCGCCTCCACCCACTGTCTGTCCAGGGTGGACCTAAATGCCTCGTTGGCAGCGACCCTGGCCTTTATCCTCTTCCAGGCTTTATAGCTGTCCTCCACCTTGGCCCCCTCCTCCCCGCCCAGAGCCTGACCCAGCTCCTCCATGTTTTCCTGAGCTGTCCCATTATGAGCAGCCTCATCCTGCAGCTCCCTGGCCAGGGTGACTCTATCAGCCACCTCAGCAGCCGCCTCTATGCAGGTGTTGCGGAGCTTGATGGCTGCCCTGGCCAGCTGGGCCCAGCTGTTCACAAGCACAGACACCGACCGCTGCCACTTGCTGGCCGCCATTGTCACACTGTTCTGGGGGGTCCTTGGGGTGCTCTTGTAGGCAGCCAGGGCCTGGCTCAGGGAGGGGACAGCGTCATCATCATCGTAGGTGACATTGTGGCGCCACCAGCTGTCATCAGTGCGGTACAGGGTGACCCAGAGGTCCTTGGTGAAGTTCACAAGGTCCCAGTACAGGTCCGCTGCAGACACAAACTTCATCTCGTCCCGCCTGGGCAGGGTGGCCAGCAGCTCATCCAGGATGGCCACCACGGTGACCTGTGGCTGCAGCAGGGCCGGGGACATCTGGGGAGGGGACAAGGGAGGTGTCACGGACCTGGTGGCACTTAAGGCCTCCTGGGGAGGCCCCTGCCCCCGAGACAACCCTCTGTCCTCGTTGTCCCTTTGTCAGCCTCTTGTTCCCTCAGCCACCCCCTGCCCCTTCCGTTGGAGCCTCTCCTGCCCCCTGTCCCTCTGCTGTCCCCACTGCCAGCCCCTACACTCACCATGTCCGCCCCATCCCCCACTTCCCCCTTCCCCCCATTTTCCCTCCACCTCTCTGTCACCTCCTCCCTTCCTGCCACTCCCACCTGCTCCTCCCATCCCCCACTGCCCCCTTCACCACCGCCCATGCCCCCTGGCCCCCAAGTGTTCCCTCTGTCCCTCTCTCATCCCCCATCCCCTCCATCGCACCTCTTGGAGCTCCATGTTCACTCGGGACACCTCGGGGACACCTTGGGGGTGCCCTGGGGGTTGAAGGAGCCTTGGGATGTCCTCGGTAACTCTTTGGCACCACTTGGCCACACCACAGGCACTGGGGCTGGTGGGACCATCAGTGAAATAGAACTTGATGATGTCCTGAACCATCCCCCGCAGGTGTTCTTTGACCAGGCGGGTGTTGGCCTCCCACAGCCGCTCGGCCTCGGCCACCTTGGCCACCAAATCATCGGGGACATCGGGGGATGCCTCATTTGTCCCATCCAGGGTGGTGTCGGTGTCCCTGAGCGTCCACTGAAGCTCCCGGGGGAACGCAGTGGCTTCGTAACACGCGGCCACCAAGTGCTCCAGCAGCCCCAGGGCCGCCTCCAGCCGCTGTCTCACCATGGTGGCCCTTGTTGCCTCACTGGCAGCCACCCTGGCCTCTCTCCTCACCTGGGCTCCATGCCCGGCCGCCACCTCGGCCTCCTCCTCCCTGCCCAGGGCCTGACCCAGCTCCACCATGTTTCCCTGAGCTGTCCCATAACGGGCAGCCCAATCCTGCAGCTCCCTGGCCCGGGCAGTGGCCACCTTTTCATCCATTTCAGAGGCCACCTCCCTGCAGGTGTCAGGGAGCTTGGTGGCTTTCATGGCTAGCTCGGTCCACCTGTCCACAAGCGCATACACTGACTGGCGCCACTTGCTGGCTGCCATTGTCACCTGGGTCCAGGTGGTCCCTGGGGTGCTCTTGTAGGCAGCCAGGGCCTGGCTCAGAGAGGTGACAGGGCCATCACCATCGTAGGTGAAATTGCAGCACAACCAGGTGCCCTCAGTGCAGTACAGGGTGACACGAAGGTCCCAGGTGAAATCCGCCAGGTCCCGGTACAGGCGTCCTGCGGACACAGGCGGCAGCATCTCCTCGTCCTTCTTGGGCAGGGTCTCCAGCAGCTCACCCAGGGTGGCCACCACGGTTACCTGTGGCTGCAGCAGGGCCGGGGACAGCTGGGGAGGGGACAGGGGAGGTGTCAGGGACCTGGTGGCACTTACGCCTTCCTGGGCTGGACCCCTGCCACCGAGAGTTCCCTTTTGTTCCCTCCATCCCTTCGTCAGCCTCTTGTTCCCTCTGCCAGCCCCTGCCCCTCCGCTCGTAGCCCCTCCCACCCCCTGCCCCCGCTTCCCCTCCCACCACCCCACCCCGCCCCTGTGTCTGCTCTCCATTGTGTACATCTCATCCCCCACTGCCCCCTCCTCCCCCCGTGTCACCTCCTCCCTTCCTGCCACTCCCTCCTGTCCCCTTTGCTACCCACTGATCCCCTTTCCCCCCCGTCACACCTCTTGGAGCTCCATGCTCACTGGGGACACCTTGGGGATACGTTGGGAACGCTCTGGGGGTTGAAGGAGCTTTGGGATGTCCTCAGTGGCTCTTTGGCACCGCTCGGCCACCTGACAGGCACTGGGGCTGGTGGGACCACCGGTGAACAAGAACTTGATGGTGGCTGGAAGTGTCCTCACCAAGTGAGCCATGGCCCGGCGGGCGCTGGCCTCCCACAGCCACTTGGCCAGGGCGGCCTTGGCCACCAAGGCCTTGGGGACATGGGAGGACTTCTCCTTTATCCCCTCCAGGATGTCCTCCATGTCGCCGGGCAGGCACTCCAGCTCCCGAGGGAACACAGTGGCTTCGTCACACGCGGCCACCAAGTGCTCCAGCAGCCCCAGGGCCGCCTCCACCCGCTGTCTCACCATGGTGGCCCTTGTTGCCTCGCTGGCGGCCTCCCTGGCCTCTCTCCTCACCCAGGCTTCAAACCCAGCCACCACCTCGGCCCCCTCCTCCCTGCCCAGGGCCTGACCCAGCTCCCCCATGTTTTCCTGAGCTGACCCATAAGGGGCAGCCACGGCCTGCAGCGCCCTGGCCCAGTCAGTCGCCCCAGCCACCGTGCTGGCCACCTTGGTGGCCACCTCCCTGCAGGAGTTGTGGAGCTTGGTGACATTCTTGGCCAGTGCGGCCCAGCTTTTCTCAATTTGTCCCTGTGACCTGCCCCATCTGAGGAACGGCCATATCACACGATTCGGGGGAGCCCCTGAGGTGCTCTCATAGGCGACCAGGGCCTGGCTCAGGGAGGTGAGAGGGTTAATTTCATCCGCAGTGACATTCCAGTACCGCCAGGTGTCATCAGTTTCGTACAGGGTGGCACGGAGTTCCCTGGTGAATCCCTCCAGGTCTGGGTGTAGGCTCACTGCAGACCCGAGCGGCATCTCGTTCTCCCTGGGCAGGGTGGCCAGCAGCTCACCCAGGATGGCCACAGCCCTTTCCTGTGGCTGCAGCAGGGCCGGGGACAGCTGGGGAGGGGACAGAGGAGGTGTCAGTGACCTGGTGGCACCTGACCCTCCTGGGCTGGCCCCTGTGCCCTCCTGGGCTCCCCTTATTCCCCTCCCTGTCCCTTTGCTGTCCCCTCTGTCCCTTTGTCACCCTCCTCGACCCCTCTGCCACCTCCTGCCACCTCCTGTTGTCCCCCCCCTTCTCCTCTCTGTCACCCTCCCCCTTCCTCCTATGCCCTCCTGTCCCCTTTGCGACCCCATGTCCCTCCCGCCACCCCCGTGTCCCCTCTGTCCCCCATTGTCTCCCTTCACCCTCCCCCGTGTCCCCTCTGTCACCCCTGTGTCCCCTCTGTCCCCTCTCCCCTCACCACTCCAGGATTGCCGCACCTTGAGGGGCTCCATGGCAGCTGGGGACACTCCGGGGACACTTTGGGGTTGCCGTGCGGACACTCCAAGGACACTCCGGGTGACAAACACGCCCGGGTGGCAGCTGGGGACACACAGGAACGGGATGCAGCCAGATGGAGGAAACGGGAAGAGGTGACGACAATGCCCTCCCTCCCCCGACTCTGGAACCAGGGCAGGGCCCCAGTGTCCCCCCCGCGATGTCCAGGGTCCTGTTGGGGACGCTGTGTGGACATCGGGGACATCGTGGTGACGCAAAATGCGACAGGGGATGTCAGGGTAGCCCTGGTGTCCCCAGGGGAAGGACATAGGGTTGTCCCCAAGGGAAGGGCATGGGGGTGTCCCCAAGGTCCCCAACAGGACCCCGCTGAGTCCCTGTGTCCCCAGCTGGACATCAGGGAGACACTCGGGCATTGTGGGGGACATCGGGGCAACACCGGGGCCATGTGGGGACACTCAGGGGATATCGGGGTCCCATTGGGGACATTGGGGGGACATTGGGGACCCCGCCTCGCCCCACAGGTGGGGGGGAGCATGGGGGACAGTGATGTCACCTCTTCCTGCTTCCTCCATTTGTCTGTGCAATTTTCCTGTGTTTCCTCAACTGTCACCGGGATGTGTTTGTCACCTGGACTGTCCCTAGAGTGTCCCTGGACTGTCCCTAGAGTGTCCCCAAGGTGTCCCCAGACTATGCCCAGAGTGTCCCAAAAGTGTCCCCAGAGTATCCCCAGAATGACCCCAGGGTGTCCCTGCAGTATCCCCAGAGTGTCCCCAAGGTGTCCCCAACGGCCATGCAGCCCCACGAGGTGCGACAATCCCGGCATGGGGGGACACGGGGGTGACAGAGGGGACAGGAGGGTGGCAGGAAGGGGGGAGGTGGCAGAGGGGTTCAGGGGACTGAGGATGGCAGACGGGTTCTGACCCACTGAATTTGTGCTGCTCCATCGGGGACATCGGGGCCATCGCTGCTGGAGCAGCCCCAGCGCCGGCGCTGCAGCATCCTCGACGGGAACGCTCCTGCTCGGCCTGGGGCCCCCTTGCTTTGGGCCTTTCTTTTTCTGATAATAAATACTGAAATCACTTTAATGCCGGGAGCCTGCTCTCGTTTTTAACAACATAAAATTCAGGATGCCCAGGGCACATGGAATTCAGGATTCCCGGGGCACACAAATTCAGGATTCCCGGGACACAAGAAGTTCAGGATCCCCAGGGCACACAAAGTTCAGGATTCCCAGGGCACACGGAATTCAGGATTCCCGGGGCACACGAAGTTCAGGATTCCAAGCGTACATGAAATTCAGGATTCCCAGAGGACACGGATTTGAGGATTCCCAGGGCACACGAGCAGACGGTGATGGGTCCCTCAGGGCTGAGCTCCAGCGGTGCCAGTGAATTCTCTCTGCAGGGACAGCCTGGCCGCCCTCCTCCAATGCCAACGAGCGACAGAGAGAGGCTGCCCCCAACCCCTGCCCCCCATTCTCCCGCTATCTCCGTGCCCCCCTCCCAGAGAAACTCCCAAAAACCAGAGGAGTTCCCCCTCCCCGCCTTCTCAAGCACTCAGCCATCAGCACCTCTCAGCAACTCCGTGGGGAAAAATCCACAAGAAACAAGGGAAGAACAGAAAAACCCAACCCCCAACAAGGGCTGGTGGTGCCTGCGGTTTTTGGGGGTTCCAGCGACACCCGGGGCGGGGTCAGTGCCCAGCAGCGGGGGGGCCCAAACCACAGCCGGGTGTGCAAAACAAAGCTCAGTCTTTGAAAATTGTAAAAGTTTAATAAGGGCTATAAAAGGATTTTGGCGCTTGGCCAAAGAACTCGCCCTTAACTCAACGCATTGTTCTCCAGATCCGGTTCCACTGCAGGGCTACAAACACATTCCTGAGTTCAGACATTATTCAAACATTCTCTGGAGGTTTGCATGTTCCAGGAACTCCTGTTTGGTTTGAGCCTCTGACATGTCTGCAGGACCTTCTGTAGATTAGGTCAATATATTTGATTTCTTCTCCTGGTTCCATCCTGTTGTTTCACACCCACTGATCAGTTCATAAATTCTTCTCAGGTTTGTGTCACTGTTATCATCACCCGGAGAGGCCAAGCCCAGGTGTGAGAAGCAAGGGAATTGTTTTACACCTGAGTCAGTTACACAAAGGCATTTTAACATTGCATAGTCCGTATTTTAATATTTATTATTTGTCTATTTAATATTTGTCTATTTTTAATATGTTAAGGCTCATGATATAATATCTATTTATTACTCCAGCAATTAATTGGCTACAGAGATAAACTGATCTATTATATTGTACCAGCGGGCATCTGCAAGGGATTATCAATAATCAATAATCAAGAACCAGAGAAAAATTGTGGTGAAAGTATTTTTTAGCAAAAGCCAATGCAGAATTGCAGCAGCCAATGTAGAACTGCAGCAGTCAATGCAGAATTACAGAAACCAATTATTGAATTGTCATTTATGACCCAGCTGCACTGCAGGCACAGTGGAAAGCTGGAAGCTGTTGAGGGGATCCATTCTCCCCTGTCCCTGAGCGTCCCCAGTATGTCCCTGAGCGTACCCAGTATGTCCCTGAGCGTCCCTGAGTGTCCCTGAGTGTCCCCAGTGTGTCCCAGATCTGTCCCAGAGTGTCCCTGAATGTCCCTGAGTGTCCTTCCAGATTTTTCCTGAGTATCCCTGCATGTCCCTGAGTGTCCTCAGACTCTCCCAGAGTTCCCCTGTGTCTCCCCAGAGTGTCCCTGAGTGTCCCCAGTGACGTCACTGCAGGAATCCCCATGTGGATTTGGGAGAGTGTCAATGGAAATTCCCAGAAAATTCCCCAAATTCGTCTCAAATCCCATGTGGGATGGGGAGAGGGGACAGGTGACAGCAGCAATGTACCCGATGATGTCATCACCCTCAATGACATCACAGCGGTGACATCACTCTCCCTGCAGCAGCCTCGGGATGTCCTCGATGGCTTTTTGGCACCACTCGGCCACCGTGCAACCATCGGAGCCATCAGAGCCATCAAAGCCACCGGGGCCACCTGGGCCACCAGAGCCACAAGAGCTCTCAGGGAGCTTTGTGAGGAGCCTGCAGAGTCCCCATCAGGTGACGCGTGGCCAGGTGGGCCCTGTGGCCAGCAAGGCCCTGGGGACATCGGGGGACGCCTCATTTGTCCCCTTCAGGATGGCCCTGATGGCCTTGAGCTGGTGGTTCATCTCAAAGATGAAATGCCTGGCTCTTTCAGAAACAACCACCAAGCGCTCCAGCAGCCCCAGGGCCACTTCTGAGCACTGTCCCATCCTCACTGGCTGCCTCCCCCTGTCCTCCTCCTCCTCCTCGTCCTTGGTGGCTGCTGCCACCCAAGCCTGATATGCAACCCCTGCCAAGGCCACCTCCTCCCTGTCCAGGGCCAGCAGTAGCTGCTGGGCTGTGGCCACCATGTTGTCCCCAGCTGTCTCCCTGCAGGTGGCCTCATCCTGCAGGTCCCTGGCCTGGATGGAGGCCTCAGTGGTGGCCTCAGTGGCCTGCAGTGGCCTGCAGCTCCTGGTGGCATTGGCCGTGGCCTCAGTGGTGGCCTCAGTAGTGGCCTTGTCCTCACAAGCCTCGCAGAGCTCAGAGGCCCCCCAGGCTCTGGGCCAGCACGGCCACCAACTCCTGCCAGGCCCAGGCTGAGGCTCTCACCTTGGCCCAGGTGACCCCAGGGTGGACCCAAGGGTGGCCAGGGCCTGGCCCTGGGAGGAGACATCGCGGTGGCCCAGGGAGGTGACACCACAGTGGTTCAGGGCATTATGGAGGCTCCAGGCAAAGCTTGTCAGGGACTCTGGGGACACTCTGGGGACACACGCTGCTGCTCGTCCCTCTGCCGCCCGGTCACGGTGGCCACCACCTTGTCCAGGGTGGCCACCATGGACACCAGAGCCCAGAGCACCTGAGAAGGGACAGCTGGGTAGGGAACAGGGAGGTGTCAGTAACGAGGTGGCTCTTGTGGCCTCCTGGGGTCCCCTTTGTCACCTCCCTGGGGGGCTCTGCTGTCCCCTCTGTCTCTTTGCCACTCTGTCATCCCCTCTGCCACCCCCTGCAACCCTCTCACTGTCTCCTCTGCCACCCTTGGCCCCCTCCACCCCTCTGTCACCTCCCCCCTTCCTACCATACCACCCTGTCCCGTCTGTCACTCCCGTGTCCCCCCACACCGGGATTGTCACACCCTGAGGGGCTCCATGGCCACTGGCGACACTCTGGAGATACTCTTGAGACACTCTGAGGACACTCTGGGTGACAAACATGCCCAGGTGCCATTTGGGGACACATGGGAACGTGGCACGGCCTGATGGAGGAAGCAGGAAGAGGTGACCTCACTGTCTTCCCTGACCCCCCCGACATGTGGGGACAGGGCAGGGTCCCAAATATCTCCCCAATGTCCCCAATGGGACCCCGATGTCCCCTGAGGGTCCCCACATGGCCCTGGTGCTGGTCTGATTTCCCCCACAAGTGCCCCTGATGTCCAGCTGGGGACACCAGGGACTCACCGGGGTGCTGTTGGGGATCCTGGGGACACCCTCATAGCCTTCCCTTGGGGACTCCACTGTGTCCTTCCCTTGGGGACACCAGGGCCACCCTGACGTCCCCTGTCCCGTTTTGGGTCACCACGATGTCCCCGATGTCCACACAGTGTTCCCAACAGGACCCTGGTGTGTCCCCAGTGTCCCCAACAGGACATCAGGGGACACTTGAGCCTTGTTGGGGACCCTGAGGCGACATTGGGGTGCCGTTGGGGACAGCGGGAGGGACATTGGGGCCCTGCCCTGGTTCCACAGTGGGGGAGGGGTGGTGGTGTCGTCACCTCTTCCTGTTTCCCCTATGCGGCCGCGCTGCGTTCCTGCGTGTCCCCAACATTCACACGGGCGTGTTTGTCACCCATAGTGGCCCTGGAGTGTCCCCGGAGTGTCCCCACGGCATCCCCAGAGTGTCCCTGGAGTGTCTCCAGCTGCCATGGAGCCCCTCGAGGTGCGACAATCCTGGAGTGGTGGGGTGGGAGGGGACAGAGGGGACACAGGGGTGACAGAGGGGACACGGGGGGGGGGAGCAGTGTGAAAGGAGGCAGTGGGGGACAGAGGGGACACGGGGGTGGCGGGAGGGACAGGGGGTTGTGAAAGGGACAGGAGGGCACAGTAGAAAGGAGGGAGGGTGAGAGAGAGGAGAAGGGGGGGAAGAACAGGGGGTGGCAGGGGGTGGAAGAGGGGTTGGGGGGCTGACAAAGGGACAGAGGGGACAGCAGAGCCCTCCAGGGAGGGGACAAAGGGGACCCTGGGAGGGGGCAGGGGCCACTGCTGGTGGCCATAAGTGCCATCAGGTCCCTGACACCTCCCCTGTCCCCTCCCCAGCTGTCCCCGGCCCTGCTGCAGCCACAGGACAGTGCTGTGGCCATCCTGGGCGAGCTGCTGGACACCCTGCCCAGGGAGAACGAAACACTGCCCGAGTCCCCAGGGTGCCTGTACCGGGACATGATGAAATTCACCAGGGAGCTCCGGGCCACCCTGTACCAAAATGATGACACCTGGCGGCGCCACAATGTCACCGTGGATGGTGAAGGCCCTCCCACCTGCCTGAGCCGGGCCCTGACTGCCTACAGGAGCAACCCAGGGACCACGTGGAGGCGTGTGACACGGGCGGCCATGGAGTGGAAGTTGTCAGTGTCTGTGCTTGTGAACAACTGGGCCAAGCTGGCCACGAAAGCCACCGAGCTCCGTGACACTTGCAGGGATTTGGCCACCAAGGTGGCTGACAGGGCGGCCACCGCCACTGTCCGGGCCAGGGAGCTGCAGGACTGGGCTGCCCACGATGAGATAGCTCTGGAACAATGGGTGGAGCTGGGTCAGGCCCTGGGTGGGGAGGAGAGGGCCGAGGTGGTGGCCGGGCATGAAGCCCAGGTGAGGAGAGAGGCCAGGGTGGCTGCCAGTGAGGCAACAAGGGCCACCGTGCTGAGAGAGCGGCTGGAGGTGTCCCTGGAGCTGCTGGAGCGCTTGGTGGCCGCGTGTGACAAAGCCACTGCATTGCCCCGGGAGCTGCAGCGCAGGGTTGGGGACATCAAGGCCACCCTGAAGGGGACAAATGAAGCATTCCCCGATGTCCCCGAGGACTTGATGGCCAAGGTGGCCGTGGCTGAGAGGCTGTGGGAGGCCAATGCCCGCCTGGCCAAGGATCACCTGGAGGGGACGTATGACTATATATACAGGTTCTATATCAATGGTGAATCCGTCAGCCCCAGTGCGTGTGGGGTGGCCGAGCAGTGCCAAAGAGCCATCGAGGACATCCCAAGGCTCCTTCGACCCCCAGAGCATCCCCAAGGTGTCCCGAAGGTGCCCTCAGTGACTATGGAGTTCCAAGAGGTGCGATGCGGGGGGAGGGGGGGATGAGAGGGGACAGAGGGGAAACTCGGAAGGCAGGGGGCACAAAGGGCGGTGAAAGGGGCAGTGGGGGATGGGAGGTACAAGAGGAAGTGGCAGGAAGGGGGAGGTGACAGAGAGGTGGAGGGCAAATGTGGAGATAAGGCAGTGGGGGATGGGGCCGACATGGTCGGTGTTGGGGGATGTCAGAGGCGACAGCAGAGGGGCATGAGAGGCTCTGAGGGGAGGGGCAGGGAACAAGAGGGAACAAGAGGCTGACAAAGGGACGGAGGGGACAAAGGGGACCCCCCGGGGGCAGGGGGCCACCCCAGGAGGCCACAAGTGCCACCAGGTCCCTGACACCTCCCCTGTCCCCTCTCCAGCTGTCCCCGGCCCTGCTGCAGCCACAGGTCACCGTGGTGGCCATACTGGGTGAGCTGCTGGACACCCTGCCCAGGTGGGACGAGGAGATGCTGCCCGTGTCCACAGCGAACCTGTACTTGGACGTGGTGGACTTCACTGAGAGCCTCTGGGTCACCCTGTACTACACTGAGGGCACCTGGTGGCGTCGCAATGTCACCTATGATGATGGTGACCCTCTCACCTCCCTGAGCCAGGCCCTGGCTGCCTATGTCAGCACCAGATGGACCACCTGGGATGATGTGACAATGACAGCCAGCAAGTGGCAGCGGTCAGTGGCTGTGCTTGTGAACAGCTGGGCCAAGCTGGCTAGGAAGGCCACCAAGCTCCACAAAACCTGCGGGGAGGTGGTAATTGAGGTGGCCAACAGGGCCACCAATGCCTCCGCCCGGGCCAGGGAGCTGCAGAACGAGGCTGCCCGTTATGGGACAGCTCAGGAAAACATGGTGGAGCTGGATCAGGCCCTGGGCGGGGAGGAGGGGGCTGAGGTGGTGGCCAGGCGTGAAGCCCAGGTGAGGAGAGAGGCCAGGGTGGCTGCCAGCGAGGCAACAAGGGCCACCATGGAGAGGCAGCGGCTGGAGGCCGCCCTGGGGCTGCTGGAGCGCTTGGTGGCCGCGTGTGACGAAGCCACTGTGATCACCCAGGAGCTGCAGCACAGGGTTGGGGACATCGAGGCCGCCCTGAAGTGGACAAATGAGGGATTCTTTGATATCCCTGAGGACTTGCTGTCCAAGGTGGCCGAGGCCGAGCGTCTGTGGGAGGCCAACGCCCGCCTGGCCAAGGATCACCTGGTGGGGGCAGTTCCAGACGTCATCAAATTCTATTTCTCTGGTGGTCCCACCAATCCCAGTGCCTGTGGGGTGGCCGAGCGGTGCCAAAGAGCCACCGAGGACATCCCAAGGCTCTTTCGACCCCCAGAGAGTCCCCAACTTGCCCCCAGTGAGCATGGAGCCCCAAGAGGTGCCATGGGGGGGAGACAAAGGGGACACTGGGGGAAGGGGATGGGAGGGGGCCATCGGGGATGGGGGGCACACAGGGGGGTGGTGGGAGGGGGCAGAAGGTCACAAAGGGGACAGGAGGGCATAGGAGGAAGGGAGAAGGTGACAGAGAGGGGGAGGGGAAATGGGGGCAGAGGTGTGAGGGGGATGGGAATGACTGCGGTGGAGGGGACACAGGAGCTGGCGGGCGGGGTCAGGATGGACAGCAGAGGGTGACAGGGGCTACGAGTGTGGTGGTACTGGGTGGCAGAGTGGAAAACAGGGAAGGTGGCAGGAGGCAGCAGACGGGACATGGGGGTGACAAAGAGACCGAGGGGACAGCAGAGTCCTCCAAGAAGGGGACAGAGGGGGCACCGGGAGGGCAAAGGGGCCACCCCAGGAGGCTGTAAGTGCCACCAGGTCCCTGACACCTCCCCTGTCCCCTCCCCAGGTTTCCCCTCCCCAGCTGCTGGAGGCTCTGATGTCTGTGGTGGCCACCCAGGGTGAGGTGGCGACCACCATGACCAGGCCACACTGGGACGTGTGGCACTGTGTACCCTCAAAATCCCTGCACTGACACTGTCCCAAATCCAGATAGGAATTCCTGGGGTGACATCACTGGGGACACTCAGGGACACTCTGGGACAGGCGACAGGGGTGAATGAGTCCCCTCAACAACTTCCAGATTTCCACTGTGCCTGCAGAGCAGCTGGGTCATAAATGACAATTTAATAATTCGCTTCTGCAATTCTGCATTGACTGCTGCAATTCTGCATTGGCTTTTGCTAAAAAATACTTTAACAAGTATTTTGCTCTGGTACTTGATTATTGATTATTGGTAATTCCCTGTAGATGCCCGCTGGTACAATATAATAGATCAGTTTATCTGTGTAGACAATTTAATGCTGGAGTAATAAATAGATATTATATCATGAGCCTTAAAATAATAAAAATAGACAAATATTAAATAGACAAACAATAAATATTAAAATAGGGACTATGCAATGTTAAAATGCCTTTGTGTAACTGACTCAGGTGTAAAACAATTCCCTTGTTTCTCACACTTGGGCCCAGCCTCTCCAGGTGATGATAACAGTGACACAAACCTCAGAAGAATTCATTAATTGATCAGTGGGTGTGAAACAACAGGATGGAACCAGGAGAAGAAATCAAATATATTGACCTAATCTACAGAATGTCCTGCAGACAAGTCAGAGGTTCAAACCAAACAAGAGTTCCTGGAACATCCAAAACTCCCGGAAATGTTTGAATAATGTCTGAACTGAGGAATGTGTTTGTAGCCCAGCAGAGGAACCGGATTTGGAGAGCGATGGGTTAAGTTAGGGGCAATTTCCTTGGCCAACTGCCAAAATCCTTTTATAGTCCTTATTAAACATTTACAATTTTCAAAGAGTGAGCTTTGTTTCTCACACCCGGCTGTGGTTTGGGGCCCTCCCGCTGCTGAGCACTGACCCCGACCCGGGTGTCGCTGGAGCCCCCAAAAACCGCAGCCACCACCAGCCCTTGTTGGGGGTTGGGTTTTTCTGTTCTTTCCTTGTTTCTTGTGGATTTTTTCCCACTGAGTTGCTGAGAGGCGCTGATGGCTGAGTGCTTGAGAAGGCGGGGAGGGGGAACTCCTCTGGTTTTCGGGAGTTTCTCTGGGAGGGGGGCACAGAGATAGCGGGAGAATGGGGGGCAGGGGTTGGGGGCAGCCTCTCTCTGTCGCTCTTTGGCATCGGAGGAGGGCGGCCAGGCTGTCCCTGCAGAGAGAATTCACTGGCACAGCTGGAGCTCAGCCCTGAGGGACTGATCACCGTCTGCCCGTGTGCCCTGGGAATCCTGAACTTTGTGTGCTCTGGGAATCCTGAAATCCGTGTGCTCTGGGAATCCTGAATTTCATGTGCTAACAGCACATGCTTAACTACCAATATACAACCCTTTCTAACCTATTTTTCACAATTTCCCCCTCTAACTATTTGATCAGGCTTCCAGACTGCATCTACCTTTGAAAATTCAACTTCTACTTTTCTCAGTTTCTCCCACTGTTCAAGCACATCTCTGGCATTCTGATCACTCTGCTCTTTCATTAACATGATTTTTTCACCATTTTTCCCTTCCACGTTCCCTTGCAGCATGATGCTGCTGTGGACAGTGCTGGTCACTATCCGGACTAGACATGGAATTGCGCCAAATTTCACAGGAGCACAGACACAGACACAAGCACAAGCTCTGTGTCTCTCTCCTGGGACAGGGGAAGAGCTGCCTGCTGCTTCTCAGCGTTCTTCTCCCCTTCTCTCTTGCCAAAGCCTTCACTTCCCCTCTCTGTCACAAGCTCTCACCTCCCTCACACGGCCGCACGGCTTCCCCTGCCCCGCTCAGCCCGCAGCTGAGCAGGAGAGCTCTGACTTCTCTCACAGACCAGAACTGAAAGAGCTTCCCCTGAGAGTTCTCTGCTTTTAACCCCGTGTTCTCAGAAGCGTGTCCATATCCTCAGCAGCCACACCAAATGCCAATATTCCAATCTCAACACTTAATAGTTTAACCATCAAACTCTCAAAAAACTCACTTCCTTTTCCAAGCAAAACAATCCCAGAAATTAGAATCTTGATTTGTTTTATGTTTCCAATATTTTGATCGGTTTTCTATTGCCCAGAAGGGGTTGATATAATCTCCTCAGCATTCAAACAATTTTCTGTTTCACTGTATACACATCGACTTTCTGTTTTTTCTATTGGCCAATATAAATGGGGAGTTTCTGGGATCCACCTGGTGTGTCTGTGTCATTTGGTGCCAGATATCTTTTACATGGAGTTTCTCCTACTTCTATAGGATACATTTTCCCTTTTTTTGATCAACACTCTTCCCCTATGATTGTTGATTTTAGCTTCCAACCTCCTTCCCTTCTTTTGGGTACTGCCATGTTTTTTCTTGATGTAATCAGTTTTGAAATGACAAGGGGAACTAAACTGATACTGTCCCGTGGGCAAATTTCACTTAATATTGCCTCCCCCAACAATCACTCTAATTAACTTCTTTTGTAATCTTTCCCACCATATCAATAAAAAGATTCTTTCCATATATTTGTCCTTCTCTATCCCTTTGTCTTTTCAGTTGCACTTCTTTCTCTTTGAATGCATCCTCTACGTTGGTTTCACTTTCTTTTTCCAAACACACCCATCTTTCTTTCACAGGGCACTCTCCTGACATCTTCTGGCTGGGGATTGCAATGTTTTTAGCCAGCTGTGAAAAATGCATATTTTATGATTGGCTTTTTGCAAATATCAAAATGAATATTATGTGTTATGTTTGAAATATATGCTCTATTTATTTTTTAAAGTAGTGTGTTAAGTAGAGTTCTAAGTGAAAATATAATGTTTAAATAGAACTATGTATGTGGAATATTTTTTAAAGAAAGGAATGAGGTTCTCACGCCAGATACCAGCCAAGGGACACCGAAATCTTTCAGAGAAAGAGAATTTATTGCTCCATTATCAGAAGAAACAAACTTCTTCTCGCCTTGCTCAGCCATGTAGCCAGGATTCAGAGGAAGAAATTGGCACTGACCAGACAGAATCCTTTGTTTGAATGGAATTTATGCATCATGTATGAGTTGTATGAATATGCAACAGGCTATTGTTTTTAAGGGTTAATACTCTGAAAACATGTGTCCTTTTTCCAGCTTGTGCTGCCCAGAAAGAGGGACCCGGACTGTCTGCAAGTCTTTATTTTTATTGTCTTGAATTGTCCTAATCCCAATTGTTAAAATTTTTATTACTCTAATTGTATTACTAATTTAAAACCTTTTTATTACTATTAAACTTTACATATTCTAAAAACAAGTAATTGGTGTTTTTCACAGAAATTATGAGAGTATGATCAACGGCCCCATGCAGGCTCGTGTCTCTGCCATGGTCAAGGAACTCAAAGAGGAGATGAGGGAGATGAAGGAGGAGGTGAGGAAGATCAGTGCAGCACCCGTGCGAGTCACAGGCCCCACAGTCAGAGCCCAACGTCCCCCAGCTCGACAGAGAGGGTGCACCCCACGGGCTGACCTGTGGTTCTGTCTGTGTGACCGTGGGGAAGACATGGGAAGGTGGGATGGGAAACCCACTTCTGTTGGGAAGGATGAAAGTTTGACAAGAAAGTCTCACAGGTGTGTGTGCTGGGCAGAAAGATTTTTGAATGTGGAATTTGAAGAAGGAATAGAGATGGGAGCAAGTTTTGATATGGAAGAAAAGAACTGCTGAGCCACTCTTACTGGATAACCAAGGAGGCAAAGTGTGTGTTAGTTAGAAGGGGTTTTTATGGCTTAAGAGTAAAGGATAAACCCACCACAAACAAGAAGATGTTTTTACCAAGCAGAAAGATTACATAGCCAAACAAGCCTGCCGATGTTGCAAGCAGAAAAAAGGTCTCAGAATTTTCCACTGCAAGAAAACTGAAAAACAACTTCTAGCTTGAACAGTAATGCACTAACATTTAGTGATTGGAGAACAGTAACATGAATATGGTAATTACAGTAGTTATGATAGGCTATAGGTAAAAGTTAAGATATAGATTGTTTCTGCTGTATTCAGATGCTCAGCAAAGAAAAGTATATAATGTATTGTAACCAAAATTAAAGAGTCAGCAGGCCTGCCTGCAGCTGGAGCTGACAGCTGTAGGCACAGGCTCTGTCACCCAAGACCCTGGACTGCTGTAACACCTTGGAAGTAATAAACTGCATTTTGAAGAGCTCCCTGGACTCCTGTCTCTTTCAGTCTGGCTCTTACGGTGGCGCCCAACGTGGGGCACCATTAGTAAGAGGGATTAGAAAGAGCCTGAATGAGAGCTGTGGTCACAGGCTCTGTCACCCATGACCCTGGACTGCTGTAACACCTTGAATGCAATAAACTGATCTTGAAGAGCTGCCTGGAGTCCCACATCCCTCATTTCCGCTCTTACGGTGGCGCCCAACGTGGGGCACCATTAATAAGAGGGATTAGAAAGAGCCAGAATGAGGGATGTGGCTCCCCAGGCCTGCCTGCAGCTGGAGCTGAGAGCTGTAGGCACAAGCTCTGTCACCCATGACCCTGGACTGCTGTAACGACTTGGATGTAATAAACTGCATTTTGAAGAGCTGCCTGGAGTCCATCTTTCAATCTGACTCTTACGGTGGCGCCCAACGTGCGGCACCATTAGTAAGAGGGATTAGTAAGAGCCTGAACGAGGCATGCGGGTCTGCAGGCCTGCCTGCAGCTGGAGCTCACACCTGCAGGGACAGTCTCGGTCAGCCGTGACCCTGCAGTGCTGTAATGTCTTGGATGTAATAAACTGCATTTTTAGGAGATGCCTGAAGTCCCACATCCCTCATTTCGTCTCTTACGGTGGCGCCCAACGTGGGGCACCATTAGTCAGAGCCTGAATGAGGAATGCGGGTCTCCAGGCCTGCCTGCAGTTGGAGTACACACCTGCAGGCGCAGGCTCTTTCACCCACGACCCTGGACTGCTGTAACACCTTGGATGTACTAAACTGCATTTTGAAGAGCTGCCTGGGGTCCCGCATCCCTCATTTCGGCTCTTACATCCCCTCATCCCCATCTGAGACTGAAGGGTCCCCCTGGGAACTCCCATAGCTACAAAACCCAGACCTCCACCAAATCACATCAAACTTTTTCCACTGCACCAGCAGTGATCCCACGTCTATCCTACAGTCATCAAAAAGCGCTTGGCCTCCCACAAGATGCCACTATTCCCCAGAGAATGCCTCTGCAGGGTTGGAGAAAAACCCTTGCTCTCTGGAACACAGAAATTATCTTTCAAAATCACTCCAGGAAACAGAAAACTGTTTCCTCTCTCTGAGACCCTTCCAGATGTCCAAAACCAGAGAATCCTCCATGAAACCCACAAGATTTGCCGTTATCTCAAGAGCTGCAAGCAAAGTGCCAAAGGGCTCACAGTCACCACGCCAAAACAGGGACGGGGAGTAAAACGATATGACCTCACCCATGGCTGTTCCACACACGGTGGCCACCAGATGTTGCTATAACACATGAAATAACACAATGGGGACATGCCGCTCTCCCAAGGTAAAAAAGAGCACTTTTAATTTCTGACTCCAACATTTACAGATTTCCAAGTGACAGTGGATTGGAGGGTGAAAGTGCCACCTCTCCAATGACACTGGACAAACCAACACCCCATCCAATTTCTCCTCCTCCATAAAAGAATGCAAAACAATCAGTTATTTGCATAAAGGCTGTGAGAAAGTTCCTTACAAGAATGTAAACATCAGAAGGCTCAGAAAAACATTAAAAATTAGGGTGACATTGCATTGTTTTTTCCTTATCTCCTGTTAATGGGCCCATCAGTGCCTTGGCCCATGAGTCAGAGATAACTCCCTCCAGCAGCCATTTCTGTTTGATGGGCAACCAAGGACCAATCATGACTCAGAAGGATATCAGCCCATTGGGAGATGCTCTGCCCAGGGGGGAGGAGCTCAGCATCCCCACCTGGATGTCATCTGGGCTTTGGGACAGAGCAGGCAGCCCTTACCCACTGCTTTCCAGAGGACAAGAGCTACCAGATCTTTTCTATGGGATCACCACTGCAACAAGACCATTTAATCTGGACTGCTGCCACCACCCTAACTAGCAGGGTGTCCGGTTGTATTCTGACTGTTTCCATGGCTTTAGTATGTATTATTGCATGTCTTTTGGGGTTTTTTCCCTTTACCTAATATTTTTTTTTCTGACTTGAAGTGTCTCACTGCTTTTGCTTTCAAACCAGAACATAGTTTAGGCACCAAACGTGGGGCACCAAGGTTTTTGCTCAAGGACCTGGTTACACTTGGTGGGCAATGCAGAAGGATGGGGAGACCCTTTGTGTACCACAGGGACACCTAATTTTAAGTGAAAACTGTGTGTAAGGTTTCATTCTGTATTTTATATATCTCTATATGTATATATATATATACATCTATACATCTTTTATATATGTTATGATGTATATTATACATTTATGTATCTTTTTCTTTTGTAATTCATGTCTTATGTGGTTTTTTCCTTTTCCTAATAACTTGTACTTCTGACTTGGAGTCTCTCACTGGTTTTGCTTTCAAACCAGAACAATTGGCCACTGGCGATGGTTGCTTGGCTTGATTGGCCAATTGGATCCATGTGTGTGTGACTGTCAGGCAAGGGCCATGAGTTTTTCTTAGTAGTAAAGGATGGTACAACAAAGGGATTGATCAGCCTGCTGCAATCATGGAGTCAATGCTCATTATTCCCCGCTGGGCACCGCTGCTACAACAGGGACTGATGATTTTTCTTTCAGCACTGGACAGTCCTTTTTCCAATGCCCCCATTTCTTACAGGATGCACTCTGGGCCTTCTCCACAGGGGAAGCTTTCTTGGGTCACTTTTCCTGAGTTGCCTTCTTGCTAGGCTGGGATTAACTCTTTCAGTTGGGCCCTGTCTCAAAACACCTTCCAGGCAACCTCCAGCAGTTTATCCATGTCTTCAACTCCCTTTGTCTTTTTTCTTATATCATTCGAAGCCTGACCCACACAAAACAAAACCAGATGTGCTTTGCCATCAGCTGATTCAGGATCTAGATCAGTATATTTGATGGCAGATTTTCTTCACCTGTTTTAAAAATGACTGGGCTACTCATCATCATTTTGCCTCACTTGGTGAAGCTTTGACCAATTTACAGCTTTAGAGACCCCATGTTTTAACCCACATTCCATGAGGCTTTGATATCATTTTAATTTTGCCATCTGCTCGGGTGTGTTTGCATCCCACCAGGGGACCCATGGGAAATATCTCAGTGCCAGCACCTTAAAGCAGCTCCCTGGCTGTGCTCCCCTCAAGGAACGTTGGGATGGATTTATTGACCACTCGTCTCTCAATGGGGTCAGTGATGTGTCTGACACAGAGTTCAGATCAGACCAGGCTGATTTATATAAAGGATATTATTTATTTATTAATTTATTTATTCATGTATAGGCTGTACGGTGCACCCATGAACTGGTAGATTATATTGCACCAACCAGCAGCTACAAGGTGTCACCAATAATCAATATCAGTATCAAATACCATACCAAATTGCTGGTGATCAACAACAATGTGCAAAAGGCAATACAAAAGTGCAAAAAGGAATTATTAAATTGTCATTTACCACCCGGCTCTGCTGCAGGCACAGTGGAAAGCTGGAAGCTCTTGAGGGGACTCACTCACCCCTGTCCCATGTCCCTGAGTGTCCCAGAGTGTCCCTGAGTGTTCCTGAGTGTCCCCAGTGACGTCATTCCCAGCAGGATTTGGGACAGTATTATTGAAAATTCCCCAGATTTGTCTCAAACACTGCACGGGGAGGGCACAGGTGACAGCAGTGATGTCTCCGATGATGTCACTGCCCCTATGTGAAACTTTTCTGCAGCAGCCTTGGGATGTCCTCGATGGCTTTATGGCACTGCTCAGCCACCGTGTGGCTGCCAGGGCCACCAGGCGCACTGCAACCACCACAGGGATTCAAGAGGATGTTGTCAATGTCCTCAAGTGTCCCCAGCAGGTGATCCTTGGCCAGGCGGGTGCTGGCCTCCCACAGACACTCAAACTTGGCCACTTCAGCCATCAAGGCCTGGAGGACATCAGGGGACGCCTCATTTGTCCCCTTCAGGATGGTCTCGATGTCCCTGAGCTGCCACTCCACGTTCCAGTAGAACAAGGTGGCCTTGTCACAGGCGGCCATCAAGTGATACAGCAGCCCCAGGGCCACCACTGCCCAATGTGCTCTCCTGGTGGCCACCACAGCCTCTCCCATGGCCTCAACATTGGCTGCCGCCACCTGGCCATCGTGCGTGGCCATTTCCAAGGTCACCTCCTCTTTGTCCAAGGCCACCATCAGCAGCTGCTCCATGACCACCTTCTCACGGAGCTTGGTGGCCTCCCTGGCCAGCCAGTCCCAGCTGTCCACGAGCTTGGCCACCAACTCCCGCCATGCCTTGGCCGCGGCTCTCACATTGGCCTGGGTGGTCCCTGGGGTGGCCCAGAGAGTGGCCAGGGCCCGTCTCAGGGAGGGGACACCAGGCTGGCCCAGGGAGGTGACACCGCCATGGTCCAGGATCGAACGGAGGCTCCGGGTGAATCTCCTCAGGTCCTCATGCAGGGAGCTTGGTGACTCATGTAGGCCCTTGTCCCTGTGTGGCCAAGGCAGGGTGGTCACCACCTCGCCCAGGATGGCCACCACGGCCACCAGCACTTGCAGCTGTGGAGGGGACACCTGAGGAGGGGACAGGGGACACCTGAGGAGGGGACAGGGTAGGTGTCAGGCACCTGGTGGCACTTAGAGCCTCCTGCAATGGCCCCTGTGCCCCCAAGGGGTCCCCTTTGTCCCTTTGCCCCTTTGTCAGCCTCTTGTCCCTGCTGCCCCCACCTCACTGGCCCCTGTGTCCCCCCAGTGTAGTCTCTGTCATCACCCACCCCCCCCATCGCACCTCTTGGGGCTCCATGCTCACTGAGGAGATCTTGGGGATGCTCCGGGGACACTCCGGGGGTTGAAGGAGTCTTGGAATGTCCTCGATGGCTCTATGGCACCACTCAGCCACTCCGCAGGCACTGGGGCCTGTGGGACCACCCTTGCTATAGTAGTCGATCACGTCGTCAATGGCTCCCAGCAGGTGATCCTTGGCCAGGAGAGCGTTGGCCACCCACAGCTGCTCGGCCTCGGCCACCTTGGCCACCAAATCTTCAGGGACATTGGTGGACACCCAATTTGTCACTTTCAGGGTGGTCTCGATGTCCCTGAGCCGCCACTGCAGCTCCCGGGGCAACGTGGTGGCTTCGTCACACGCAGCCACCAAGCGCTCCAGCAGCCCCAGGGCCACCTCCAGCCGCTCTCTCTCCATGGTGGCCCTTGTTGCCTCGCTGGCAGCCACCCTGGCCTCTCTCCTCACCTGGGCTCCATGCCTGGCCACCATCTCAGCCTCCTCCTCCCTGCCCAGGGCCTGACTCAGCTCTACCATGTTTTCCTGACCTGTCCCATAACGGGCAGCCCAGTCCTGCAGTGCCCTGGCCCGGGCGGTGGCAGTGGCCGCCCTGTCGGCTGCCAAAACGGCCCCCTCCCTCCAGGTGTTGCGGAGCTTGGTGGCCGTCCTGGCCAGCCGGGCCCAGCTGCTCACAAGCCCAAACACCGACCTGCGCCATAACGAGGCCGCCAATCCAAGCAACAACCAAGTGATCCAGTCGGTTTTCTTACAGGCAGCCAGGGACTGGCTCAGGAAGGTGAAAGAGCCATCACCATCGGAGGTGACATTTCGGTGCCACCAGGTGGCATCAGTGCAGTGCAGGGTGACCCGGAGCTCCTTGGTGAATTCCTCCAGGCCCAAGTACAGGCGCACTGCGGACTCAAGCAGCAGCATCTCCTCGTCCCGCCTGGGCAGGGTGTCCAGCAGCTCGCCCAGGATGGCCACCACCCTGACCTGTGGCTGCAGCAGGGCCGGGGACAGCTGGGGAGGGGACAGGGGAGGTGTCAGGGACCTGGTGGCACTGACGGCCTCCTGCTGCAGCCCCTGTGCCCTCCTGGGCTCCCCTTTGTCCCCCTCTTGTCCCTTTGCTGCCCTCTCCGTCCCTTTGTCACCCTCCCTGACCCCTGTGCCACCCCTGCCACCTCCTGTTCTTCCCCCCACTTCACCTCTCTGTCACCCTCCCCCTTCCTCCTATGCCCTCCTGGCCCCTTTGTGACACCCTGTCCCTCCCACCACCCCCGTGTCCCCTCTGTCCCCCACTGCCTCCTCTCACACTCCCCCTCCGTGTCCCCTCTGTCACCCCCGTGTCCCCTCTGTCCCCCCCCCCACCACTCCAGGATTGTCGCATCTCAAGGGGCTCCAAGGCAGCTGGGGACACTCCGGGGATGCCTTGGGGACACTCCGGGGACACTTCGGGTGACAAACACGCCCGGGTAAAAGCTGGGGACACGCAGGAACCGAACGCCGTGAGATGGAGAAAACAGGAAGAGGTGACGACACCGCCCCTCCTCCCCCCACTGTGGAACCAGGGCAGGGCCCCAGTGTCCCCCCCGATGTCCCCAACGGGACCCCAATGTCCCCTCAGGGTCCCCAACAAGGCTCAAGTGTCCCCTGATGTCCTGTTGGGGACCCTGGGGACACACCAGGGCCCTGTTGGGGACACTGTGTGGACATCGGGGACACGAAGTTCAGGATTCCCGGGACACACGAATTTGAGGATTCCCAGGGCACACGGGCAGACGGTGATCGGTGCCTCAGGGCTGAGCTCCAGCGGTGCCCGTGAATTCTCTCTGCAGGGACAGCCTGGCCGCCCTCCTCCGATGCCAAAGAGCGACAGAGAGAGGCTGCCCCCAACCCCTGCCCCCCATTCTCCCGCTATCTCCGTGCCCCCTCCCAGAGAAACTCCCAAAAACCAGAGGAGTTCCCCCTCCCGGCCTTCTCAAGCACTCAGACATCAGCGCCTCTCAGCAACAAAATGGGAAAAAATGCACAAGAAACAAAGAAAGAACAGAAAAACCCAACCCCCAACAAGGGCTGGTGGCGGCTGCGGTTTTTGGGGGTTCCAGCGCCACCCGGGGCGGGGTCAGTGCTCAGCAGTGAGGGGGGCCCAAACCACAGCCGGGTGTGAGAAACAAAGCTCACTCTTTGAAAATTGTAAAAGTTTAATCGGGCTATAGAAGGATTTTGGCAATTGTCCAAAGAATCCGCCCTTAACTTAACCCCTTGTTCTCCAGATCTGGTTCCACTGCTGGGCTACAAACACATTCCTGAGTTTACTACATGAAAAGCAGTTAATGTTCTTTCCTTCGGCTCTTTTGCAGTTTAGAAAACATGGTTTTACCACATCCTGTACTGCAGAAGCTATATGGGCTGCTTTTTGTCTCTCTGTAGTTTTATGCCGTGGTATTTGAATACCACAAAGAAACAGGAGATATCCAAGTGCTGTCATGTCCTGGATTTCCTGACTTCTCCCTAATCATTTCTTTACCCTTGTAGTACTCAAAGGACAAACAATAATTTCCTGGCACTGATCCAAAAATATCCAGTTCCCGCGCTTCCTGACTTGTAGTATTTAAACCCTGAGCAATTATAAATGCCTGAGCTCCTAAAGGCTTTCTAGGGATTTTTTATTTTTCACACCAATTTTCTGTGATCACCCCATTTTGATTAGTACACCAATTTGATCAGGCCTTACTTAAGTTGCCATAAATTTCAGCTCTGGTCCAATTTCCAAATTCTTCCATTGAGTCTAAGGGAATTCCAATCAAACAGGTGCAAAATGGATCCGAAGGTGCAGCTGGTGATAAGCAGAAAGGTTCTTGCCCTGTTCTGTTATCCCATGTAACCCACGTGTTAGCTGGCTGCCCTATATTGTATACTCCCTGCGTTTCCCTAATTACAAGGTTGCACTTAGCAACCTTGTCAATATTTGCCAGACTGCTGCCCTTGTTGTCCATCACGCCTGCGCTTTGCCCAAATTGCTTTAGCCCGTCCCCACTCAGAATCTCTAAAGTGATGGATTTGTGCCATTGCTATTCCTACTCCACATTCAGTAGCTGTTATCTTGCTCTCTAGTACAATTTGGTTTACTACAGCAATTAAAGCAATGTTAAACTGCACCCACAGTAACAATGTTTGCTCATATACTTCTATGAAAGATACATCCTGGAGAAAACTCTGATATCCTCCTGAGGTACGCCCTAAAAATTTAGCTAATGCTACTCTTGGGGTAATAGTGTTTAGTATGTGAAAGCAGTTATTGCATAACGTATCATCTATGTAGTGATAGACGATATGCTCAGGGAATTGCTGCCAAACAGGTTCTACACTCAACCAACATAATTTTGGCTCATTATAGGGGAGTTTTCAATGTTTTGGGGCAAACCAACTCATTCATACTTTTTGTAGGGTTCTGCCTTATTGACAGATGGAACAGAAAAGGCAAAATGACTTGTGTCATGTGGATGCAAGGGAACGGTGAAAAAACAATCTTTGAGATCAGTGATCAATAGATTCCATGACTCAGGTATCATAGTGGGAGATGGAAATCCAGGTTGCAAGGCACCGACACTTAGCATCACTGCATTAACAGCACCTAAGTCACGTAGCAACCTCCATTTCCCACTCTTTATCGAGATGGCAAAAACTGGGGTGTTCCAAGGGCTAATGGATGGCTTTGTGTGCCCTTCCTCAAGCTGTTCCTGCACTAATTGTTGGATTATGGGCAGCTTTTCCTTTGACAGTGGCCCCTGGTCAATCCACCCAGGTTTATCCGTGGCCCAGCTGATTCTGAGGATCGGCTGCCCTCCTTTGGCCGCTGCTAAAAAGGCTGTGGAACAATGGGAGCTTTTAACTGGCTTAGCAGATCTTTACTAAACAAACCTAGTGAAGTACCAGGAGTCTGCATGACATAAGGCCTTGTAGATACACTCACTCCATCTGGGAAAGTAAAAGTAATTATTTCCCTGCTCGTCTGAGTTGCCTGAGTCCCTCCAATACCTGCAATGCCTAAAGCCGGATCAACCAATGCCCAATTTTTTGGCCATATTGTGTTTGAAATGATGGTTACATCTGCTCCAGTGTCAGTTTTGACTTTCTTATTAATAGAATCACCATTAGGATGTGCCAGGGTTACCTGTTTGCCTGGTTTACCTCTTGTGATGTCCATGGCCCAATATACTTCTGGTTTACCTGTGGAACCAAAGCTTCCTGTTCCCCGTTCCTTGTGGCCTGCACAGGGCACACAAGACTTAAAAGGAACAAGCTGAGCAATTCATGAACCTTTTGGAAATAGATACAGGAGGGAAAAACGTTCTAATCATAATTTTAACAACCCCTTGATCATCTGCATCAATAACCCCAGGAATTACATCCAATCCCTTTTTACTGGCAGATGATCTCCCTCACAGACAAGCACCCAGCCCCTCCCCAAGGGTCCTTTTACATTGGTATCTATCAGGTGCACAGCAGAGTCCGTTGAAGCCCCAAAACAGGTAGCCTTCAAGAAATAATGAGTTTAAACATAGAATGTGAGGCATTTGAAGAAAGCATAGCATTAGGAAACACATAAAGCAATAAATCAGCTAAAGTATGAAACACAATGACAGGAAAGAGAGATAGGAATAGGGGAACTGATGGGCTAAGCATGTTCAGAGCCAACAATGTCAAACTGACCCTAAGAACCTTGCCAAGCCATAGGGACCAAGCCAAGTACACCGGGAATTGACCAAATTAGGAAAGAAGTTCAAAAGTTTAAAGAGGAAGACTCATCAGGAGACCCCAGCCCATGATGAAGGCAACCAGAACGACCACCAAGATGATCCTCAAAAGAGGTGTCCCCGCCCACGCTCCGCCTACACCATGCCCCATATGAATATTCACGCAAAGATATGATTATGTATATGATCTGATGCAATCTTATATCCAAAACTGTGTAAAAGCTTGCTTTTGTTACGGGAAACTCAGAAATCCATTTTGTGATTTCTCCGACGCGTCGTAATAAAATATCTCCTGCTTATCTGACTTAAGCTGAGTCTCTTAAGCAGTTATTCTCGCCTTTTGGGGCAAAATTCGGCATCACCGTGATGGTCACGTCTACTGCGGTTCCCACGTCCACCCCGGCGCTTCCAGAGTTGATGATCGGAGTGAGCAAAGCCCTCCTCCTCCTCCATGGGAGGCTGAGCTATCCAGGCAGCTCTCCGTACTTGTTTTGTGATGCCTGGAGAGAAGGCACTCCGAGACCCGTTTCCCTGGAACCAACATTCTTTAGTATTGTGGTTATCGTTTTTGCAGATAGAATAAAAGTTTTTCGTAGTTGCAGAGCAACACTGACACCCAACATGTCCGATTTTATCACATCCAAAGCACTTAATGTTCTTTCCTTCAGCTGTTTTGCAGTGTAGAAAGCAGTGGTTTACCACATCCTGTACTGCAGCAGCTGCATGGGCTGCTTTTTGTGTCTCTGTAGTTCTAGCCATAAGTTCCAGCTTTTCTGTAACATCAGCTCCCTTCCTTAATGTTCCCAAAATCTGCCGAGTTTTATCATTAGCATTGTCAAAAACAAACAGATGGAACAATTTTACCTTTCTGTCTGAATCCAAATCAGGATGAGCATAGGTAGCTTCATGCAATCTGTCTACAAATTTATCAAAGTCCTCATTCCATCCTTGGTGAATCTGTGTAAAAGATTTAGTGCATAACCCATCTGGAAGTGCAAGGATGGCATTATGTGCTGGTTGTTGGCTCATCTGCAAGACTTGATCAATGCTCCTGGCCTGGGCAGTGGCAGCAGCCCAGGGCCCTTTGCCAAGGAACTGTTGTGCTGTTAAACCACGCAGAGGATCACCCTGCACTCCAGGTCTTGCTGCTTCCTGAGCAAAATTTTCCTCCCAGCTTTTATGAAACATCACCCGCTGATGGCGTGGCAGTATAAGTCATATCATGGTATGCACATCAGCCGGAATTAACGTGTTAGATGTAAAAATATAGTGCAGAAGTGACTGTGCAAGTTGGGATTTTAAACCAAATTTTGAAATTGCAGCTCTTAACCTTTTTAAAATCTTCAAGTCAAAGGGTTCCCAAATTCTACCAGCGGCATTAGTCACTACAGGAAAAGCCTCTACATCATTTGAGAGCAAAGTCCCTTCTACAACAGCTTCTGTAATAAATTCCTTCCATTTTCGTTTCTGAGCTGCTTCTCTGTCAGGGTCACATTCCAACTCTAATTAAACTTTTTTTACAGCATGAGAGGGAGGATTTGTTTAACCAGCTCAAATGCTGGCTCAGAAACAAACTGAGAGAGTGGTAATCGCTTTCCTGGTTGTCTGTTTCTCTATCATTGGCAAGTCCATTTTCTCAAAAGAATAATCTCTTTTGGGGACAACTGAAACCTTTTGTTGAATTGCCAATTTTTGCAAGTTGTCCACTAAAGATTTTAAATCCTCTTCGATAGAAGCATTATTTATAATAACATCTCCTTTTCACTTCCAGTTTCTAAGTTACTTTTAACTACAGTTTCTTCACTCTGAGTACAGCTGACCTTTGTCTGACAGCCCAACCCCCCCGAAGAGGCAGCAGCTTCCTCTTTCTCGCTCTGATCTGGAGGAGCAGTCGGTGCAATGCTCGATTCTGAGCTGAGGGGCTGTAGGCTGTGTGAGGGAATTTCTAAGGTGGTAGAAAACAGTTGCGGGACTGAAGTTGCTGGAAATGCCTGAGGCTGTTCTGACTCAGAGGAAAGGGCTGCACAAGCCACAGCAGCAGCTTTCCTCTCTGCCTTTGAGGCTTGCAACACCTCAATGATGATTTTCCACAAAGTGGAATATTTAGACGCCTCTTTTGCCTCACTCCTGTCAGATGCAATACAGTCCCACAACATCCACCCCACAGCTGCTCATGCTGAAATCTCAAAAGCAACCTGTGCTCCTGCTATGAGATTATTGTCCCAAGCCCAGTGCAATTGTCCCTTCAAATTGGAAGTGTCGACGGAAGGAGACCAGGACATCAATTTGATCATCACAGGCCCAATTTCTTTGATCAGTACGGCGGGTTAAATACAGTTAATAATGAGCTTCATAATTATTGCAAAAGTTGAGCTCAGGATTGGTCAGTTACATATCAGCACCTACGCCTACTTCTGCATTCCTATGGCTCTACTTTTGATACTTTCTACATATTCTCAGGATATATTCAGGAATAATCTCTCCTCCCTATCTTCATGTTGCAGCAAGGTCACTGCTGACCTTTCCTTTCAGCTTGCTGACTGCTGACTTTCCTCCTTCAGCTTAACCAGTGGCATTATGTCAGTATGGCCTTTCTCAGCTAACCAATTATTAATAAATCTCTCCACATGGAAGCATCATATTTTTGTTTTCTCTTAGGGAGGATATGTTGGAGGAGTTTCTGAACACCTTCCCTTTCATGTTCAGACCCCATCTCCTCCCCGGCCGCTCACGTTGATCAGGGTGAGATTCAAGTTGTCTACGTTTGGAGCTCCAGTAACCTTTTCCTCTCCCCGGGGCACTGAGGATTCTTTCCACCGGCTGCTCCGCTCCTCGAGGGCTGGCTCCCATCCTCTGCACAGCAGCCAAATTGCCGACCTCGAGTCCCTTTAGTGCTGCGACATTGGGCCTGCCCGCGTTCTCCACCAGAAATGCGGGGTGTGGAGGTTCAGGGACATCACACCATGACCAGCATGATCCAGTGAAGCCAAATTTATTATCCCTAAAAAGACTGTATTGAAAATAAATCTCTACTGTCCATGTGTCTCTATCTAATACATGATTGGTTAATCCTAGCTGTTCACATGTCTAAATTAGAATGCTGATTGGATCACCTAATTTTTCACATGTCTTGCTGTTGCCGTCTGGCCCACCCATGGCTCACTTGTTTCTGACTTTCCCAAGCTCGCTGACAAACCTGCTGAGTCCTGGTGCCTCTTCTTCTTGTATCTCTTTCAAGGATATACCAACCCCATTTCTGAACGTGTCCATTATTCATTGTTTGTGATCGTGTCCATTGTCCATCAGTACCAGCAGGCTGGATTGTGCATGGGCTGAATGTGGCCGTTGTCCTGCAAGAACTCCTCAACCTGCAAAAAACTCTCGACATGTGTCAATGAAAATTCCCAGAAAATTCCCCAGATTTGTCTCAAATCCCATGTGGGGATGGGAGAGGGCACAGGTGACAGCAGCGATCACCTAATTTTTCACCTGTCTTGCTGTGATCGTCTGGCCCACCCATCGCTCACTTGTTTCTTACTTTCCCAAGCTCGCTGACAAACCTGCTGAGTCCTGATGATTCTTCTTGTATCTCTTTCAAGGATATACCGACCCCATTTCTGAACGTGTCCATTATTCGTTGTTTGTGATCGTGTCCATTGTCCATCAGTACAAGCAGGCTGGATTGTGCATGGGCTGAATGTGGCCATTGTCCTGCAAGAACTCCTCAACCTGCAAAAAACTCTGAACATGTATCAATGAAAATTCCCAGAAAATTCCCCAGATTTGTCTCAAATCCCATGTGGGGAGGGGAGAGGGCACAGGTGACAGCAGCGATGTACCCAATGATGTCATTGCAGTCAATGACGTCACAGCGGTGACATCACTCTCCCCATTGCAGCCTCGGGATGTCCTTGATGGCTTTTTGGCACCGCTCGGCCACCATGTGTTCATCGGATCCATCAGAGCCACCAGAGCCACCTGGGCCACCAGGGCCATCAGAGCCACAAGAGCTCCCAGGGGGCTTTGTGAGGAGCCTGCAGAGGTCCCCAAGTGTCCCCAGCAGGTGACACGCGTGGCCAGGTGGGCCCTGTGGCCACCAAGGCCCTGGGGACATTGTGGGACGCCTCATTTGTCCCCTTCAGGATGGCCTCGATGGCCTCGAGCCAGCGGTTCATCTCAAAGACGAATTGCCTGGCTCTTTCACACACAACCACCAAGTGCTCCAGCAGCCCCAGGGCCATCTCCGAGCGCTGTTCCCTCCTGATGGCAGCTTCCTCCTCCTCACTGGCTTCTCTTCCTCCTCCTCCTCCTCACTGGCCACTGTCACCTGAGCCTTGGGCACAGCCCCTGTACGTCACTGCTCACAGTCACTGCGAGCCAAACTCGGGGTTTTAGCAGCTGACATAATATAGTCTGTTTGCCAGATTTCTCCATATCTCTGTGTCTTTGAGGCCTCTGGGGTTGACGCCGCTGGACCACGGTGGTGATTTTTGGCAGTGAGGATGAAGCAAAGTGGAAATTTTCCAGGATAGAAATCCATTTTAATTTAGGTGAAATGCACATTTTTGAGTTGAGCCTGTGGTTAGAAACCGTAGTTATTTAGCCAGGCTGCAAGGCCTAAGCTCAGTGGAGTTACTTCAGTGAAGGACAGAGATAAAGGGGGGGAGACAGAAGATGATAGAGAGGGACAGGGACTGCTGTAAGGGCAAGCCGACCTGACCTCGGAATTCTTTCTGATAAAAAAGAACTGGTGGTAAAAGTCACAAGAAACCCATAAAAATGAATATGTATGAAGCTATCGTGAAACTGTGTGCGTATGTATTTGGGAGGGGGATAAAAGGAGACCTGAAGTTCTCAGAGGTGCGCGTGCCTTTTGAGGAGAGTTTTCTCCGCACGTGTCCTGCGCCGTAATAAAACACACCGAGCTTTACAACTTTCATAAAGTTGTGGTGTTTCTTCTTTTCTCTGCAAAACAAGGACATGAGGCGACGACGTGCTTTGCATCAGCGGCTGACATCCCACATTTCTTGGCGAGTGCTTTAGCTCCGATATGAAGGGATTCATGGAGTTGACGGGCTTCTCTCAGCGTCCACCGTCCTCTTGCGGCGGCGTCTGCCTCGTCGTTGCCGATTTGAAAGAATCCCTTAAATTGGATTGTGGCTGTTGACGTGGATGACAGATATGGTGCCTTTTCGCGAACAAAGTGCCTCTTCAAGCATCATCGCCACCGTGGACACTGACACTCCGGGTCCAGACATGGCTGGGTAGAGCTTGGCCACAAACACAGAGTTGGTTACGATGTTGAGGTGCTCTTCTGGGAACAGCCCACGTGCTAGGACCACGGCTGTCACAGATGTTTTTTCATAGAAATCGTTTCTTTGGGATTTGTTCATCTTCTGGGAAGCTGAGGCCCCAGAAAGAGAATGTAAACAATGATTATCAGCTGCTGTGGAATGCAATAGGGTGCACCTGTCTTTGGCTCATGTTCCACGTGTACAATTAAGGGCCAATCACAGGGCAAGCTCTCTGGAACACAGTGACAGAGAACCCTCTTGGTTTTAGATTCTATTCTATTCTTAGCTTAGCAAGCCTCTGCAACTTCTCTCTTTATTCCTATTAGTATAGTCATAATGTATTATATACCATATATCAATAAATCCAGCCTTCTGATCATGAACCAAGGTTCCGTCTCTCACCCTGAAGACCTCATCAGGACGCTGTAATACACGGCGGCTGCTTTGAATTCCTGCACCGAAAGCGTTGGGTCGGTTGTTCTGATGCAACGCCGCCGCTCTCCTGACTGCCACGCCACCGCTGCGGTGGAGGTTAACGAAGATGTGTTGCGGCGTGTTGCGATTTCCTGTTTTCAACTTCCCAGTCCCTTCCCCACGTGTGGCAATGCCCCTCTCCCTTCCCCCTCGCCCCCTTGCTGAGGGAGTTCTGTCAATCAGGGTGAACATTCCAGCAAGGCCATCGTGTGGTTGGTCGCGTTCCAAGGGTGCCCCTCAGGCCTGGGGCTCATTGGCCTGTCTGCGTGTCCCTCGTCCCCCGGGACCCTCCTCCTCCCACCTGGTTGGTGCTCACCTGTCCCCTCTCCCCGTCCCTGAGCTTAAAAGGTCCCTCAGGCCACGTGCTCGGCATTCTGTTGGAGCTGTTACCTGACATTCACACCTCTGTGACCATGCAATAAACTCTGGATATTAACCTTCCGGCAGAATCCGCTCTCTTTTCCTCTCCACCATCGCCTGAAGCCTTCCCACCTGAGGTAAACTGGGTTTCTACAAGCCTGGCTTTGTTTCAGTGCCCAGCTGCAGCATCCAGCCAGCCAAAGGTGTCTCTGGGTGATACACCACAGCTGCCGCCTTTGGCCCAGCAGCAGGGGTCAGACAGGCCCAGGCACAATCTACCTGGAGATATTGGGATTCATATTCCAATAAAGATGTGTCCGTGAAGACCGTGGGTCCTGCTCGTGGCCGGTCAATTATTTTTGGTGGGAGGTCGATGTCGACGATCATGAGCAGCTGAATCCAAGGGGGTTTTGCCGCACAGCGAATCTCTCCTCCAAATCCAGCAAGGCCTATGCCGAGGTGCTCTGATATTGTTGATAACTGCACGGAAAGTTGCTTGCCAAAGGGCGTTGTAATCTTGTTGTTGTATTTCTAAAGTCCCATACTGTTGTATTCGTATTTCTAACGTCTCGTGCCTTCTTGGGGATATTTCTTGGGGGCGGTTCTTCACAGCTCTGACTTCTGCTGGTTATCAGCTCAACTCAGCTGGCCAAGCCAGCCCCTTCCATCCCAGTTATCTTCACCAGCTACAGCTGCAGCCCAGTTAAGGACAAAAAACAGCCAGGGCTTGTCAGGGCAACGCCTACACACAGATATTCATTATGCAATACAGATGTTTTCCTCAGACTCCTACTACAGAAGGGCAGAAATATCCTGGCGGGTTCAATGCCCAAACGCCTCAGGGCGAGTTTCCTTTCCTGCCTTTCATGGCAAGGCTGCTCAGGCACTCAACTCCCGGGGAAAGAGCGCGTGATGGTTTTCCCAAGGCCACCCATCGGCTGGGCTTTGTCGGGGGGTCCCTGGGCTGCTTCTCCTACTCCCCCCTTTCTTTGTAAAGTGGACACACAAATCAACCAGCGCGCCTGAGTCCCATCTGGTGAACGTGCTCACCAACACCTGATGTTTGGTAAAACTGAGCGAGCTTATCACTTCTGGTGTCAGAGTCTTTCACTCCCGTGAGTTTTTCCCTCTCAGGAGGTCGTTTAGGGGGTCCATGACCTGGGGAGGGATCGGGACGATGTTGCAGAGCCATTGTAGGGATCCTACCAGATGCTGGGTGTCATGGAGCATCTTGATGTCTTGGTGGAATTTTATCTGGGGAGGGGTTATATAGAAGTATGAAATTCCCACTCCCAAAAGGGTGATGCACGGTGCCTTTTTAATTTTGCACTTGCGATTTTGAACCCATTTGTTCTCAAGGTCTGTGCCCATTAACCGCTGTACACTGGAACCGTGTAGCGGGTGGTCTGCCCCAGTCACTAAGGCCAGCTGCTTTGCACAGTTATCCTCCCATTCTCGTTTAAAAACAATCATCCCTGCCCCATCAAAAATTAATGTGCATGTTTGTTTAACGTCAAATGGGAGCATGTCATCCCCTCCAAAAACGCTATCGATAAGGGCGGAAACCATAGCTGAATTAATTGCTCTGTCTGCAATTGCTTTAACAATTGCTTGCACATCCTTGGGGTTCACCGGTGAGTAGGTTCTCTGATTTTCACCTTGCCCTCCCACTCGGACTGGGAACGCCAGCGTGGCTGATGGGGCCCCATCAGCGCATGTTATTGTTATCTTCCTCCAGTCTATAAACAGGGTTTGTTTTTTCCTTTTTAACTTCCCCGTAACACAAGCAGGAGCCTTGTGGTTACTAATCTTGCCCGCTCTCACTTCCTATTTGTCAGAGTCATCAAACCACTCATCCCAGCTCGAGTTTGACTCAGGCTCAGAAGTTCCTGACTGGATATCTCCTGACTCTGGAATCTTTTTGTTGGGCTCCTACCCCGTCCCTTTCTCCTAGGATTGGGCCGCTCCTTCCCCCTAGACGTGCCCCGGCTCCTGCTGGGGGAGGCTCCTGTCTTATGAGGATATGTTTTCACAGAAAACTATTATAACTAGAACTATTTAGCATTGTAACTAAACTCTGATTGGCCCTGGTTCCCCCTCCAGGTCTGCGTGGTCGCTCCAACCCCCGGCCTGTTGTTTTCTGATGCAAGGCGAGGCGACCTGGTTCCGAGGAAATGGCACGGCGACTCAAACTCTCCAGGGTCACTCGGGCCAAGAACTCACGCAGGCACCAGTATGGTGGACGGTCCAAAGGCCTTTATTGTCTCGTCTCGTCGGGTTTTATACTTGGAAAGTTTTTTCTCTACGTCAGAAAGTCTTACTTTACTGTAATTAGTTAGTAAAGAGTAGAAAGTTACTAATGTTAAGAGAAACTACATTCTTAAGTGATCCCTTATTACTAAGCGGTAAGAAAAGAAAAGTCTTGCTGCTTTCTGTGACATCGCGAAATTTTCCAAGCGCCTCACCCTATCTAGTACAGCCAGGGCACGGCCAGCAAACATTCTCACACGGCTTTCCAGGCCTCTTGCTCTTGCTGAGCCTTTTACAGAGCCTGTACGACTTTTCCCCATGATTTAAGATTCCTCCCTGAACCTGAGGACATTGTTTCCTCAGCTAGAACCTTGGTACACTTATCCCATATTTCTGGGTGGATATGTCCACCGGTCGGTCAATGATCCTAACTGCAATAGCCTCGACACTGCGAGGGTAAAATCCTTTGGTTTACAGTCAACACCACATTGGTTTACAGTCAACGCCCCATTGCTTATGGATCTGAAATACGACCTTCGCGAGGGCTTCCATCCTCCTCGCTAGTCCTGGAGCGTCCTCCCTGCCAAAGCTGGTCCAGGCTCTTTGGCCGCCATTCACCCATCCAGGCGATTCCCGTTTTCCAGATGGTTTCCTGGATTTCGGCACCCTCCGCTGAGGTGTGGCAACCTGGTTTGGTAATGGCACGGCGGCCAACCCCCGGCCGCTCGGGCCATGAGCTCACAGACACCAGCATGGTGCATGGTACTGTTGGGAATTTAGCTGACCAGAGACTGGAAAAGTACAAAACCGTGGCTAATTCCAAATCCTACACCTGCTAGATAGCGTGTCCTTGGGCCTAGCTGCAGTATGATAACAAGTGGTGAAAGAGGCATGAGAAAAGAGAGATGTAACCCCTAAGGAATGAGGAAGAGTTCATGGTGTAGTTTAACCAATATATTGCTTGGCTTACAGAGTATTCATAAGCTTATTATTTGCTGTATAAGTGCCTGATGCTTTCTTCAATAAACTGGACCTGTGATGAACCATCCTAGTCCTAGTCTCTTTATCTTGACAGTTTATTAAGATTTTACTGGGGTTATACAACTTCAGCTCTACCCATGACACAGACAGAGCGTTGCTGGAGGCCAACCAACTTTAACAGGTGGGAGGAGTGGTCCTGTCTGCCCGTACAACGCGAAACCTTCCGATCGCCTGTCCCTAACTTCCCACAAGGGAGGGGACACCAGGGTGGCCCAGGAAGGTGACATTACCAGGGTGGCCCAGGGATGTGACATCACCAGGTTCAGGGTCGCATGGAGGCTCCGGGTGAATCTCCTCAGGTCCTCATGCAAGTTTAGGGACTTGTCCCAGTGCGGCCCCATCACGGCGGCCGCCACCTTGCCCAGGGTGGCCACCACGGCCACCAGCGCCTGCAGCTGCTGAGGGGACACCTGGGGAGAGGACAGCAAAGTGTCAGGCACCTGGTGGCACTTAGAGCCTGCTGCAATGGCCCCTGTGCCCCCGAGGGGTCCCCTTTGTCCCTTTGTCAGCCTCTTGTCCCTGCTGCCCCCGCCCCATTGGCCCCTGTGTCCCCCCAGTGTAGACTCCGTCCTCCCCCACCCCCCCCATTGCACCTCTTGGGGCTCCACACTCACTGGGGAGATCTTGGGGATGCTCCGGGGACGCTCTCGGGGTTGAAGGAGCCTTGGGATGTCCTCGATGGCTCTTTGGCACCGCTCGGCCACCCCGCAGGCACTGGGGCCCGTGGGACCACCCGTGCTATAGTAGTCGATGATGTCCTCAATGGCTCCCAGCAGGTGATCCTTGACCAGGTGGGCATTGGCCTCCCACAGCTGCTCTGCCGCGGCCACCTTGGCCACCAAGCTCTCAGGGACATCGGCGGACACCCAATTTGTCACCTCCAGGGCGGCCTCGATGTCCCTGAGCCGCCACTGAAGCTCCCGGGGGAACGCGGTGGCTTCGTCACACGCGGCCACCAAGCGCTCCAGCAGCCCCTGGGCCGCCTCCACCCGCTCTCTCTCCATGGTGGCCCTTCTTCCCTGGCTAACAGCCACCATGGCCACTCTCCTCACCTGGTCTTCATGCCCAGCCACCACCTCGGCCCCCTCCTCCCTGACCAGGGCCTGACCCAGCCCCACCATGTTTCCCTGAGCTGTCCCATCACGGGCAGCCTCGCCCTGCAGCTCCCTGGCCCAGGTGACCACCCCCCTGCAGGTGCTGTGGAGCTTGGTGGCCTTCCTGGCCAGCTCCGCCCACCTGTCCACAAGCACAGACACCGACCTCTTAGACTTGCTGACTGCCATTGTCACTCGATCCCAGGTGGTCCCTGGGGTGCTCCTGTAGGCGGCCAGGACCCGGCTCAGGAAGGTGACAGGGCCATCATCATCGGAGGTGACATTGAGGTGCCACGAGGTGTCATGAATATGGTACAGGGTGACCCGGAGCTCCTTGGTGAATTCCTCCAGGTCCCTGTTCAGGCGCTTTAGGGACATGAGCAGCATCTCCTCCTCCCGCCTGGGCAGGGTGTCCAGCAGCTCGCCCAGGATGCACACAACCCTGACCTGTGGCTGCAGCAGGGCCACGTACACCTGGGGAGGGGACAGCAAAGGTGTCAGGGACTTCATGGCACTTGTGGTGTCCTGAGATGGCCTCCTGCACCCGAGGGTTCCCCTTTGTGCCCCTCCCTGGACGGCTCTGCTGCTCATCTGTTCCTCCTTTGTTACTGCTGCCACCTCTGCCACTTCCTCATAGCATCTGCCACCCCCTGCCCCCACTGCTGTCCCCTCTGCCGCCCCCTGTCCCCACTGCTGTCCCCTCTGCCACCCCCTCTCCCCTCTGCTGTCCCCTCGGCTCTCAAGGGTCCAGGTCGCTGTGGCCCCAAGATTGTTAATAGGGTCTTTCCAGCCCGTGTGCTTGAAGAATGAGTCTGAGCTGTTTATTTCCTGCTCTGAAAGGTTTTTTATTGCGTCTTATCTATACACATTTTCCTCCTGCCCTGCCAAAGTCCATGCAACAGAATGTTCAGGCACACTGCCTGGCCCCGGGGCGGTATTAACTCTTTATAGTAAAAACTATGCAGACAATGTTTAAAATTTCTTTCTAATACCAATCACCTATGTTAGACAGTGAGCTCCTAGTCTAAACCAATCTAGAAGTGCCCAAATCACAGGAGAAGATGGAGGCAGAGAAGAAGGAGAAAGGCTGGACACGCTCAAATCCCTCCACCTTGCCCCTGAAACCCCCATTCTAGAAACCCCAAAAATCTATTTTTTCACCCCGTGACAATTTTACTATTATGCTACTTAAACTGCTGTGGCTTGCCGGTCTTCCTACAAGGCTGGTAATTTTCTCCACGGGTCATAATCAACCCCACAGGTGTTCTGGGCTCTGTGCCAGGCTTTCTGAGCCCCCTGGCCGGGCTCTTGGCCGTTCTGGACAGCCAGAGGGATGTCCCGAGTTGCGACACTCTGCCACCCCCCTGCTGTCCCCTCTGCCACCCTCTCATAGCCCCTGCCACCCTCCTGTCCCCTCTGCTGTCCCCTCTGCCACCCCGCGCCAGTCCCCGGGTCCCCTCCCCCGCCGCCTCCCCCCATTTTCCCCACGCCCCTCCCGTCCAATCGCACCTCTTTGGGCTCCATGGTCACTGGGGACACCTCAGGGACACCTTGGGGACACTTTGGGGACGCTCTGGCGGCGAAGGAGCCCCGGGACCAGCGGCGGTTCCCGCACAGAAGCAGCTCCGGGAAGGGTGCCGAGTAAAAGGCGGAGCCGCCTCAGGAAGGGCCGGAAAGGGGCTGGGCGTCCGCTCTTTCTCGTACCGCCCTTATACATAAAAACTCCAGGATTTGGGTGCTTTTGCTGAATCCCAGGGGAAATCAGGATCCATCACCAGGGGATTTAGGCTCAGTCCCGGCATTTCCAGGCGGATTCCGCCGTTCCCGGCGGGATGTATGAGGGAACGCGGAGCGCTCTGAGGAGTGGGCTGATCTGCCCTCACCCAAGACGGCGGCGCAGCCTCACGCCAGAGACGGGCACTTTGCGCTGGTTGAGCCCAGGGACCGCTCCTGGGAGACGCTGCTGGGGGGATTTGGGCGCTTTGGTTGAATCCCAGGGAAACTAGGATCCATCCCCAGTGGATTTAGGCTCCGTCCCGCCATTGCCAGGTGGATTCCGCCGTTCCCTGCGGGATTTATGAGGGAACGCGGAGCGCTCCGAGGAGCGGGCAGAGCTGCCCTCATGCAAGACGTCGGCGCAGCCTCACGCCAGAGACGGGCACTTTGCGCTGGTTGAGCCTGGGGAGCGCTCCTGGGGGACGCTGCCGGGTGGATTTGGGCGCTTTGGTTGAATCCCAGGGAAACTAGGATCCATCCCCAGTGGATTTAGGCTCCGTCCCGCCATTGCCAGGCGGATTCCGCCGTTCCCTGCGGGATTTATGAGGGAACGCGGAGCGCTCTGAGGAGCGGACAGAGCTGCCCTCACCCAAGATGGCGGCGCAGCCTCACGCCAGAGACGGGCAGTTTGCGCTGGTTGAGCCTGGGGAGCGCTCCTGGGGGACGCTGCTGAGTGGATTTGGGCGCTTTAGTTGAATGTCAGGGGATTTAGGCTCCCTTCCGCCGTTTCCAGGCGGATTTCGCCGTTCCCGGCCGGATTAATGAGGGAACGCGGAGCGCTCCGAGGAGCGGGCGGAACTGCCCTCACCAAGATGGCGGCGCTGCTTCCGGGAAAGAGCAGGAGCTGTCCTGGCTCTCTTTAGAGGCCCCAGGGGTCCTGCAGGGTTTTAGGCCGAGTTTGGGGGGATTTCGGCGGAATCATGGGGGGCTTTAGGCTGAATTTGGGGGATTTAAGTGGAGTTTGGAATCCCCATTGCTATGCCCACCTGTGGGAGCACATCCAGGACCGGGCGGAAGTGCCCTAACTCAAGATGGCGGCTCAGCTTCACCCCAGAGGCGGGCAGTTTGTGGTTTTTGAGCCTGGGGAGCCCTCCTGGGGGACGCTGCTGGGTGGATTTGGGCGCCTTGGTTGAACCCAGGGGATTTAGGCTCCATCCCGCCATTTCTAGGCGGATTCCGCCTTTCCAAGCCGGATTTATGAGGGAACGCGGAGCGCTCTGAGGAGCGGGCGGAACTGCCCTTAACAAAGATGGCGGCAAAGCTGGAGCACGGCTCAATCAGAAGCCGCGCCTGGCAGAAGTACTGGCGGAAGTTCTCCCCGCGGCGGCGTCGGCGGCCGCTTCCGGCGGACACGCGGTGCATTGTGGTCCCGGTGGGGCCCAGCGGCGGCGGAGGAGCGGGGCCGAGGCCGCGGGGGGGGGGGGCGCGGCCCCGGGGGGGGGCGGGGCGGGAATTTGGGGGCGCCGAGGGAGCCCCGGGACCCCCCCCGGCAGCGCGGGATGGGCGACAGCGACCGCGGTCAGCACCGGGAGCGGCGGGAGCGGGGAGCGGGGGGGAGGCGGTGAGGATGGGTTGGGGATGGTCCTGAGGAGGTTGGGGTGATCCTGAGGGAGAATTGGGGGTCCTGAGGGGATTTAGGGGATCCTGAGGGGATGTGAGGGGTCATGAGAGGATTTCTGGGGGATCATGAGGGAGAACTGAGGGTCCTGAGGGACAACTGAGGATCCTGAGGGGAAACTGGGAGTCCTGAGGGGGAACTGAGGGTCCTGAGGGGATTTAGGGGGGTAGTGAGGGAGAATTGGAGGTCCTGAGGATGTTCGGGGGTCGTGAGGGGATGTGGAGAATCTTGAGGCGGTTTGGGGGGATCGTGAGGGAGAACTGAGGGTCCTGAGAGGATTTGGGGGGTTCGTGAGGGGGTTTGGGCAGGTGTGAGGGAGAATTGGGAGTCCTGAGGGGATGTGAGGGGTCATGAGAGGATTTGGGGGGGGATCTGAGGAGATTTGGGGGGGTTTGGAGGGTTGTGAGGGGGTTTGGGGGTCCTGAGGGAATTTCGGGGGGTCCTGAGGGGGTTTGGGTGGGTGTGAGGGAGAACTGAGGGGATCTGGGGGTCCTGAGTGGATGTGAGGGGTCATGAGAGGATTTGGGGGCATCTGAGGAGATTTGGGGGGTTTTGGAGGGTTCTGAGGGGGTTTGGGGGGTCCTGAGTGGGTGTGACGAGGTGTCATGAGGAGATGTGGGGGATCCTGAGGGGGTTTGGGGGTTCCTGAGGGAGAATTGAGGGTCCTGAGGGGATTTGGGGGATTCTGAGGGGAGGTGGGGGATCCTGAGGGGATTTTGGGGGTCCTGAGGGGTTTTGGGGGATGTCATGAGGGAGAACTGGGGGTCCTGAGGGGATTTGGGGGATTCTGAGGGGATTTTGGGGGTCCTGAGGTGTTTTGGGGGGTTCTGAGGGAAAACTGGGGGTCCTGAGGAGATTTGGGGGATCATGAGAGGATTTGAGGAATCCTGAGGGGTTTTTGGGGGTCCTGAGGAGATTTGGGGAGTCATGAGGGAATTTGGGGGTCCTGAGGGAGAATTGAGGGTCCTGAAGGGAAACTGGGGGTCCTGAGGGGATGTAGAAGGTCCTGAGGGGATTTGGGGGTGTCGTGAGAGAGAATTTGGGGTTCTGAGGGGATTTGGGGGGATTCTGAGGGGGTTTGGGGGGTCATGACGGATTTTGGGTGTCCTGAGGGGTTTTGGGGAGTTCTGAGGGAGAACTGGGGGTCCTGAGGGAGAACTGGGGGTTCTGAGGGGACACTGGGGATCCTGAGGGGATGTGAGGGGTCATCATGAGCAGATTTAGGGAATCCTGAGGGGATTTTGGGGGTCCTGAGGGGGTTTGGGGGGTCCTGAGGGGATTTCTGGGGGGTCGTGAGGTGATTTTGGGGATCGTGAGGGAGAACTGGGTGTCCTGAGGAGATTTGGGGGGTCATGAGAGGATTTGAGGAATCCTGAGGGGTTTTTGGGGGTCCTGAGGGTATTTTGGGGGTCCTGAGGAGATTTGGGGGGGTCCTGAGGGGATGTGAGGGATTTTGGGGGGGGTCATGAGGGAGAACGGGGGGTCCTGAGGGGGTTTTGGGGGTCGTGAGGTGATGGGAAGGAATTTTTGGGGGGTGAGAGGCAGAACTGGGGGTCCTGAGGGAGAATTGGGGGTTCTGAGGTGGGACTGGGGGTTCTGAGGGGATTTTTGGGGGGTCGTGAGGGGATTTTGGGGCTCGTGAGGGAGAACTGGGGGTCCTGAGCGGATTTGGGTAATCCTGAGGGGATTTTGGGGGGGTCCTGAGGGAGAATTGGGGTCATGAGGGGATTTTGGGGGTCCTGACAGAATTTTGGGGGTCGTGAGGGAGAACTGGGGGTCCTGAGGGGATTTTGGGGGGAACCTGAGGGGATTTTGGGGGGGTCTAGAGGAAGAATTGGGGTCATGAGGGGATTTTGGGGGGATCCTGATGGAATTTTGAGGGTCCTGACAGAATTTTGGGGAGTCCTGAGGGGATTTTGGGGGTTGTGAGGGGATTTTGGGAGGTCCAGAGAGGTTTTTGGGAGGGTCCAGAGGGAGAATTGGGGTCATGA